>NC_141070.1:1362500-1685000 GCF_041138505.1 Cibotium barometz
GCATCTGTGCCATGTACACATATCTCTGTCCCAGTTTCATAAAATAGTCCACAATGCAAAGTAGACCTCACATACCTCAGTGTGCGTCTCAATGCATCCAAATGCGGCTTCTGATGAGGAACCTGCATAAATTGACTCACCACCCAACATCATAGCTCAAATCTGGCCTGGTGATCGTCATGTAGATCAAGCTCCCTACTATGCACCTATACATGATCCTCCAAAATCTCTCGTGAATCCGCACTCAACTTGCCATTCTGATCCAATGGCACTGAGATAGGCTTACAACCTATCATACCATACTTGGACAACATGTCCAAGCCATACTATCTGTACAGTAATCCAATACCATGTGGTGACCTAATAACCTCAATGCCCAAGAAATATCTAAGCTCCCCCAGATCCTTCATCTCAAACTTCTGTCTAAGCAAGATCTTTACATCAAAGATCTCTGCATCATAGTCCCCCGTAATGATCAGGTCATCTACATAGATGGCCACAAGCACAACCCCTCTATCACTGTCCCTCTATCACTGTGTCTCACATACAGCGAGAAATCTGCATTGGCTACATGAAAACCAATAGTGACAAGATATTCAAAATCTTGTCAGACCATGCTCTTGGTGCTTGTTTTAAGCCATACAAGGCTTTCTTCAACCTGTAAACATGCTCGGGGTGACTCACATGCTCATAACCAGGTGGCTGCAACATATACACCTCTTCCTGCAAATCCCCATGCAAGAATGCATTCTTTACATCCATCTGATGTAAAGACCATTGCTTTGACGTAGCCACTGCTATCACAACTCTCACTATTGCCATCTTGGCAACTGGGCTGAAAGTTTCCTCATAATCAATGCCATATGTCTGCGCATATCCTTTGGCTACCAATCTAGCCTTGTACCTGCTTATGCTTCCATCACTGTTATGTTTTACTTTCTACACCCACTTGCATCCAATGGCTTTCTTGCCTTCAGGCAATTGCACTAAATCCCAAGTCTCATTTCCATATAGTGCATCCATCTCCTCATCCATAGCTTTCTCCCAACACACATTTCCAACAGCCTCATTAATGCATGTGGGCTCTACAACCTGTACAACTTTTTCCATGTATGCATAGTGATGTGCCACATAACCATCATAGGTAAACCTCTACACAGGGTTCTTCACTCTCCCAGATCTTCACAGCTTTGCATTCATGGCTTCCATAGCCTTCTTTACACTAGGTGTTCTCATAGCTGGTCTCCCAAGATCCTCATCAAAGGCTTATCTCTGAGCCACTAGACTCTCCATCAACATGAGAATGCCCTGTAGAAATGTTAAGCATACTAAGGGGCTCAATCACTTTCTCTTTGCCTTTATGTGATGTACTAATCACATTTGCAGGACTGGTCTTATGACGCAGCCTACCACTCCATGGTCTATCAACAACTGAACCACTAGATGAGGACTCTCCTGGTCCACTCTGAAAAGACTGTGATTGCTGACTTGCATTCTGTGCGACAACATTTCCACTCACATCAGCCCCAACAGCTTCTTTTTAAGTAGCATACTAGTTGCTCATGAATCTCATCAAAAACAACATCCCTGCTTACCCTCAACTCACGTGTAGCAGGGTTATAACACCTGTATCCCTTTTGCTGAAGGGAGTATCCAATAAACACACATTTTTCAGCTTTTGGATCCAGCTTAGTTCTCAGCTCATCTAGCACATGCACATATTCAATGCATCCAAAGACTTTCAGATGAGACAAATCAGGTTTTCTGCCAGTAAACCTCTCCTCTGGAGTTACATCATGTATGGCTGGAGTTGGAGTCCTGTTCATGATGTAAACTACTGTAGAAATAGCCTCAGCCCAATAGCTATGCGGCATATTCTTCTCTTCCATCAATGCTCGTGCAATCTCAGTAATGTGCTTGTTTTTCCGCTCACCAACTCCATTTTGCTGCGGAGTGTATTTGCATGTGTATCTGCATGTAAACTATCTCCGAATACCATTCTTCTTCAAAAGTTCAGAGAACTCATTGGAGAAGTACTCTCCCCCTCCATCTAACCTTCGGCAATTTACATATTTCCCTGTTTGCTTTTCAACCATAACTCTGAAATTCTGAAAGTGAGTGAACACCTCACCCTTCTCCTTCATGAAGTATACTCACACTTTCCTTGTGTGGTCATCAATAAATGTCACATAATACTTGCAGCCTTCCATAGACATGGTCTTCGTAGTAGGACCCCATACATCTGAATGCACAACATCTAGTGCATTTTTGCTCACATTTCTGTTACGTGGAAATACATGCTTTGTTTGCTTTCCAAATTGGCATGCTTCACATATTCTCTGCATACCTTCAACTTTAAACTTCGGCAGCCCTGTCACAGTTCCTTTAGTCTACATAGACTTCATTCTCTGCACATTCACATGTCCAATTTTTTTTATGCCAAATGTTTGTGCTTGCAACAATTCCTGAACCATTTGCAAACATCGCAGCACTCACTTCAGGCATGTTTACATTCAATGTAAACATTATGCCCACTCTGTTGCCTTTTGCAACCAACTTGCACTTGTCTTTAAAGTCTTCAACATAACAACCATCAGGATTAAACCAAACCTACAAACCCTGATCAATCATCTCGCCAACTGAGACTAGATTCTTTGTTATGTTCGGAACATGAAGTACATCGGCAAGGTACTTCACTTTGCCATCCTGCATAGACAATGGCACATCTCCAACATGGGTAATTGGATGAACAGTGTCATCCCCTGTTTCCACAAAACCTGGTCTTTCAAGGTTTTTCATCTTCTTGAACCACTCCCCATGACTTGTCATGTGGTTCGAAGCACCTGAATCAACGTACCATACATCCTCTTTATGTGCTGCTTCTACATTTTCAGACATGGCATTAACGACATGCTGCATTACAAACAACCTTTCATTATCCTCATTGTTTCTGCTCGAGGATGCATAGTTGTTTTGCTGCAATTCTCCATTTTGCATGCCAGCCTGCTTCTTATAACAATCTGCCTGCACATGTCCAGGCTTACCACAATAAAAGCATCCACATGTATCATTATACTGCCTTTGCCAATTTCCACGACCTCTTTGACTCCCCCTGCCTCTCAATTAGCCTCTTTCACCTGCGTGTTGTTGTTGTTGTGAATTCTGGGACTGTTGTTGTTGCTGCTGTTGGCTGTAATTTTGATTACCTGTTCGGCCACCTCCTTGGCCGTGTCCACAGCCTCCTCTACCTCGTCCTCTTTTCCTGAACTTGTGTAGAAGGCTTGTTGCTCTGAACTGTTTTTGTTTTGTAAAGACTATTGATCTTCACCAGGGATTTAATATTCACGTGATCACAAGATTTTTTGTGATAATAACACATGTGAACAAGTTATTCACATGTTCTCATGTTACCGTTCACAAAATAACAGGTCACTTGCCATTTGGGAACCCCTTAAAAGCTTGGCTACACATGGGAATAAGCTATTCACATGTTCTCATGTTACCATCTTCACATAATAGCAGGTCAGTGGCCACCTAAGAAGATTTTTTATGCCCGACAAAGATAATTTTTTTAGGCCCTTGTGAAAGCTTTGTGAATATAACATGTGATCACAAGATTTTTTGTGTTATTAACATATGTTATTAACATGTTCACATGTTCTCGTTTACTTCAGTGAAATCCCTGATCTTCACCCAAGCTCTTCTCTTCTATAATCAACATAGACACCAAATCTGTGAAATTGGGAATGTTTTCCAGACTCTGAATAGACGTCTTGAATGCCTCGTATTGTGGCCCGAGACCACGTAGACAGACTTCCACCTTATCATCATCATCATCTACTGAAACGCCAATAGATGCAAGGGATTCCACAATACCCTTTATCTTCAATGCATAGTCATTCACAGACATACTCTTTTTCTCCACAGTATGAAGTTCATTCTTCAACTGTATCTTTCATGTGCCTTGGTATTCGTTTCATAGAGTTTTACCAAGGTGTCCCATGCCTCCTTGGGAGACTTGGCATCCTGTATGTGCCCAATCATGGTGTCCTGTATATTGATAGAGAGCCAATACATAACTTTTCTGGCTCCTTGGTTCTACCATGAAAAGATGTAGGGGAGAAGAGAGCTTGAGCTCTTGCAAGCACACACACACTCACAAAACCCTAAAAGAGAACACACAAGGTGAGAGGCTGAAATCTTCTTCTTCTTCACTCAACACTCAACACACCATATACAAAGATAAGAGTACACCATATGAAAAGGTACTCAACCAAATACATACAAGGGTTCTCTATAGTGTGAACCCAACTAAATGAGCTGGCGCTATAACTATGCCAGTCTCTAGAATGGCTGTCACACAGCCTGTCATCCCACTGCCCGCATATCACCCATGATCTCACCAACCATGCCAGTGGTGTAAGTGTGGGGCCTATCCCCGAGGCGGGTCATTAGTGTCCACCGCCTCACTAGATGAGCTCGATATCTCAACATGTATGTATGTATGTATATATATATATATATATATATATATATATATATATTGTTATAAGGACTTCCAAGGGAAAAATATATATACATACATACATACATACACACACACACACACACACACACATATATATATATAAAGGGAGTAAATTTTATTTTGGTCCCTCACCTAAGTTTGCACACGTGGGAAGCTGCATGGTGCTTATAGGGTTGATGGGGTTTTGCATGTGGAGATGGGTGGGGAGTATCAAACACCAAGACCTCAATGCAATAGCAAGAGCTTCTGCTTTGATCTTCCTTCCATAAAAACACGTGTATTCTTATTCTCCTTCATAGAGGAGCTATGGTGAAGGATCTTGCGATGAGGTTGAAGAAATACCTATAACTGAGACACTAGAATCAAAAGGAGGAGGAAAAGCAGTTGAGGTTTAGGGCTTTGGGGATTAGGACTTAGGGTCTAGGGTCTAGGGTTTTAGTATTTTAGGACTAAGGGTTGATAATTATGTGTATCCACATTGCCTATACAATGTATACAAGTTGAATTAAGATTAGGACTTAGGGTCTAGGGTCTAGGGTTTTAGTATTTTAGGACTAAGGGTTGATAATTATGTGTATCCACATTGCCTATACAATGTATACAAGTTGAATTAAGATTATTATGGTTAGAAAGAAGCACCAAGATCATTGTTTGACAAGATGATTAGTCAATATATAATCATTTATTCCTTTGAAATTGCCATTATGGATTACTCGCTTTGTGTGAGAAAATGGTGATATCTACTAGATAACTTGATTTTTATAGCCATGATGAAATTGGTGATGGATGACTTGATATCTATATCTATGCAGATGACTAGATTATTATTGGAATGATGAAATGATAAGTGCAAATTAAAGAATGGACTGTAGTTAAATAATTATCCCAAAAAATAAGAATACATTTTTTTGTTAAAGTGAAACATAATAAAACGATAAAATGAGGTTTAGTGTCTAGGGTATAGAGTTTTGGGGTTAGGGTTTAGGGTTTTAGGGTTTAGGAATTAGCAATTAGGGTTTAGGGTTTATGGTTTAGGATTTAGGGATTAGGGTTTAGGGATTCGGACATAGGATTTAGGGTTTACGATCTAGGGTCTAGGGTCTAGGGTTTAGGCTTTAGGGTTTAGGGTTTAGGATTTAGGGATTAGGGTTTAGGGATTGGGACATAGGATTTAGGGTTTAGGGTCTAGGGTCTAGGGTCTAGGATTTAGGGTTTTAGAAATTTGGGTTTAGGATTTAGGATCTAGGGTTTAGGATCTTGGATCCTAGGGTTTCAGGGGCTTAGGATTTAGTGTTTTAGGGTCTTGGATCCTAGGGTATCAGGGGCTTAGGATTTAGTGTTTTAGGGTTTATGGTTTTAGGGCTTAGAATTTAGGGTATAGGGTTTGTGGGTTAGGGTTTGGGGTATAGAGTTTGGGAGTTAGGGTTTAGGGTTTTAAGATTTAGGATTTAGGGATTGGGACATAGGATTTAGGGTTTAGGGTCTAGGGTCTAGGGTCTAGGGTCTAGGGTTTAGGGTTTAGGGTCTAGGGTCTATGGTCTCGAGTTTTGGGTTTTGGGTTTTGGGGATTAGGGTTTAGGGTCTAGGATCTAGGGTCTAGGGTCTAGGGTTTAGGGTTTAGGGTCTAGGGTCTAGGATCTAGGTTCTAGGATCTAAGGTTTAGGGTTTAGGGTTTAGTGTTTTAGGGGTTAGGGTTTGAGAGGGGTTGGCAATTAGGGTTTAGGGTTTAGGGTTTAGGGTGTGGGGTTTAGGTCTAGGGTTTAGGGTTTTGAGTTTTGGATTTTGGGTTTAGTGTCTCTAGGGTTTAGGGTTAAGGATATAGGGTTTAGGGTCTAGGTTTTAGGGTTTAGAATTTAGGATTTACGGTTTAGAGTTTGGGGTTTAGGGTTTGGGGTTTAGGTCTAGGGTTTAGGGTTTAGAGTCCAAGTTTTAGGGTTTGTGGTTTAGGTCTAGGGTTTAGGGTTTGGGGTTTGGGGTTTAGGGTCTAGGGTTTAGGGTTTAGGGTTTAGTGTTTAGAATTTAGGATTTAGGGTTTAGAGTCAGGGGTTTAGGGTTTGGGGTTTAGTTCTAGGGTTTAGGGTTTAGGCTTCAAGGTTGAGGGTTTGGGATCTAGGGTTTAAGGCTTAGGGATTTATGGTTTAGGATTTAGGACATCTAAATGTATATGTGTGTGGGTTTGTGTGTGAGTGAGATAAATAAATTGAGGGGGTAAGCTAATAAAAGTGAATGTTCCTCGCTTCCTGTCACTCTCTCTCTAATCCTTTGGAGACAGAAATGTACAAAGCTCTCATAATTATCTCTCTACCTCACTACCTCTCTCTCTCTCTCTCTCTCTCTCTCTCTCTCTCTCTCTCTCGCTCTCTCTTTGGCACACACTCTCTTTATGTTCTATACCTCCATATCTCCTTTTCTCCCTCTTCTATCTCTCAATCTCTCTTTTTATGTGTTCTCACACACACACTAACCCTTTGTTCGTGTTGTTATCTCTCTCTCTCTCTCTCTCTCTCTCTCTCTCTCTCTCTCTCTCTCTCTCTCTCTTGGCACACACTCTCTTTATGTTCTATACCTCCATATCTCCTTTTCTCCCTCTTCTATCTCTCAATCTCTCTTTTTATGTGTTCTCACACACACACTAACCCTTTGTTCGTGTTGTTATCTCTCTCCTCTCTCTCTCTCTCTCTCTCTCTCTCTCTCTCTCTCTCTCTCTCTCTCTCTCTCTCTCTTTCTCTCTCTCTCTCTCTCTCTAATCTCTCTCGTGGTGTCTCTCTCTCATGCATAAACATATTCGCTTACTTCTACGTTTCTCTCTCTCATGCATAAACACATTTACTTACTTCTCTCTCTCTCTCTCTCTCTCTCTCTCTCTCTCTCTCTCTCTCTCTAGCTTGGCTCTCTCTTAATTTACACACTCTCTCTATCCCCCCTCTCTCTCTACCCCTATGCCTCCTTTCCTCCTCGTTCTTTGTGAATCTCTCTTTATCTTTCTCACACTCTCTTTCTTTCTCACACACACACACACACACACTCTCTCAAACCTAACTCTTTTCCTTGACACACTCTTTCCATGTTCTATACCTCCATATCTCCTTTTCTCCCTCTTCTATCTCTCAATCTCTCTTTTTATGTGTTCTCACACACACACTAACCCTTTCTTCCTCTTGCTATCTTTCTCCTCTCTTGCTCATCCTCTCTCCCATTCTCTCTCTCTCTCTCTCTCTCTCTCTCTCTCTCTCTCTCTCTCTCTCTCTCATAGACACACACTAACCCTCTCTCTAATCTCTCGCTGGGTGTCTTTCTCTCATGCATAAACACATTTGCTTACTTGTCTCTTTCTCTCTCATGCATAAACACATTTGCTTACTTCTCTCTCTGTCTCTCCCTAGCTTGGCTCTCTCTCAATATACACACTCTCTCTCTATCCCCCCCTCTTTCTCACACACTCTTTCTTTCTCACACACTCTCTTAAACCTCACTCTTTTCCTTGACACACTCTCTCTATGTTCTATACCTCCATATCTCCTTTTCTCCCTCTTCTATCTCTCTCCTCTCTTGCTCATCCTCTCTCTCATTCTCACTCCCTCTTCTCTCTTCCTCTTACTCTCTCTCTAATCCTTTGGAGAAAAAATGCACAAATCTCTCATAGTTTATCTCTCTAGCTCACTACCTCTCTCTCTCTCTCTCATAGGCACACACTAACCCTCTCTTCCTCTTGCTATCTCTCTACTCTCTTGCTCATCCTCTCTCTCTCATTCTCACTTGTGAGACCCCTCTGCCCCCTCCACCAGATTCCCGGTTGCTAGCAGCAGCAGGACGGAAGTAGCTTCCTCTTGCGCATGGCAGGGTTTCCCACTCGGGGCCTCGCCCTCGAATCTCCGGACACGAGACTAATCTAGTGGTCATTCCAAAACCGAAACCAAGAAAATTTTCCTTGCCCGAAAACGGGGACGATTCCACCTTTTTTTATTTTCTTAACGAATTTTCTAACGGGGTTAAGAGACTAACTATCCTTCACCTGATTAAACCAGATAGAACGAAAACTATTACTGACTTAACTTGAAGAAATCAACACTTTTTTCTTAACCAAAATCAGGCACATCCGTTGATCTACTTATTTGAGAAATTCTTTAGGTTTATTTAACTATTCGAATTTTTCAGCGTATATGTATTATTTAAATTTAATTATTAAAACTCCATTGATTCCAGCCTAACCCCATCCGGCCCATGGGTTACCAACCACTAGAATCGGTGGAACCAGACAGTTACTCACCCACCCATAATTGAATGCCTTTCTTAACTTTTTCTTTCAAATATAGATACGCACACACTCCTCTTTAAAACTATAACTTATAAAACAATCCATTGACAAACAATTATTGGTTACAGATGCCATAACTCAAAAATTCCATCCAGTCCCTTGTTTCTCAAAAAATAGTATCACTCTAGAATCTCCGTTGAGACCACTGGTCAGCAAACAACGAGATCCAGCAAACAGATTACAATAATCATTTCGTCCATCATACATATCTTCCACCCACCACGACATACGCATGGGTGTCCTAGGCACCGCGAGCCCGTACATCCGCCTTGTTAGAACCCTCCAGGATCCTCCTTAGGTGTCCTGGCACTTCACTCAGGGACCGCTTCGTCGGCCCTTGCCCATCATACTGAAAGCGCACCATTTTTCAACCATACCGAGGCTGGTCAAGACCTGGGTAGGCTTTGCCGCGTGAGCTATTCTTTGAACACTCCCCGCCCCAGCTGTTGCAACCGAACTTCCCTTAGAAAGACATATACCAAATGCTCCCTCCAGCATTCTGGCGTAAGACAATCCTTTAAGAAAACAGGGTTTCTATGCAAGTTTTCAGTTTGATTTTCTTTTAAATACAAGGAGTATTTCTTGAATCAATATCCCCAAAAACTTCTTGATCAGAATTTTGAATTTCATACCAGAATTCCTCGAATTCTGTAACCTTGATCCACAGATCAATTCGAAGGGTCTCAAACTTAGTCTCAGATTTGGCGGGAGTTTTGAGTATATTTTTCTAAACTGGTCACATCTTCTTTCCTCGAAACCGACGAAAGAGTTTGGTCTTGGTCATAGTCTGATTCAAGGTTCGAGTCTGATAAGATTTTTCTTGAACTATCTTTCTAGAGAAAAGGTTTAATAATTCAGTTACTATTTTACTGAATTTCTTTCTTTGAATATTCACTTAACTGATTTCTAAATTAGTTTACGAATTCCAATGAGGAATAAAATAATCATTTATATGAATATTTTGATCTCGATAGATTTCTTGAATTTTCTTTTTACAATCCGTGTGAATATAAAACGATAGAAATTTCTCTCTTAGAGTATTTAATTATTCATTTGTCAAATACTCATAGAATTTAAACATAGAATTTAAGAGAATTCTAATTTTGATATAAAAATTCTTTATGCATCTATTTATGCATAAAAATCAACTTCAATGGGAATAACACTTTTATAAAAAAATTCTTTTATGCATAAAATCAATTTTAATAGGAATAACACTTTAAAAATAAAAAGAATTTCTTTATGTATCTTTTTATGCATAAAAACTAATTTTTATAAGAATAACACTTTTATAATAAAAAAATTTCATTATGCATCTTTCTATGCATAGAAATTAAATTTAATAAGAAAAACACTTTTATAATGAAATTTTTTTATTATGCATCTTTCTATGCATAGAAATTAAATTTAATAAGAATAACACTTTTATAATAATTTTTTTATTATTATGTATCTATGCATAGAACTTAAATTTATTAAAAATAACACTTTTATAATTAAAAAAATTCCTTAATGCATCTTTCTATGCATAAAAATCAATTTTAATAATATGCATAAAAATCAATTTTAATAAGAATAACACTTTTGTAATAAAAAACATTTCTTTATGCATCTTTCTATGAATAGAAATTAAATTTAATAAGAATAACACTTTATAATTTAAAAAAATTTCATTATGTATATTTCTATGCATAAAAATCAATTTTAATAAGAAAAACACTTTTGTAATTTAAAAAAGTTTCCTTTATGCATCTTTTTATGCATAAAAATCAGATTTAATAAGAGTTACACTTTTATAATCAAACAAATTCCTTTATGCATCTTTCTATGTTTAGAAATTAAATTTAATAAGAATAACACTTTTACAATAAAAAAATTTCCATTATGCATCTTTTTATGCATAAAAATCAATTTTAATAAGAATAACACTTTTGTAATAATAAAAAAATTTCCTTTATGCATCTTTCTATGCATAAAAATCAAATTTAATAAGAATAACACTTTTATAATAAAAAATTTCTTTATGCATCTTTCTATAATTAAATTTAATAAGAATAACACTTTGATAATAAAACAAATCTCCATTATGCATCTTTCTATGCAAAAAAATTAATTTTAATAAGAATAACACTTTTGTAATTAAAAAAATTTCCTTTGTGCATCTTTCTATGCATAAAAGTCAAATTTAATAAGAATAACACTTTTATAATAAAAAAATTTCCTTTATGCATCTTTCTATGCATAAAAATCAATTTTATCAGTGATATCCATGCATATTCATAGATGAATATGTACATGGAGTAATTAGAATATTTCTTTTAGATGCAAAAATGGTGGGAATTACTCTTTTGGAATAACATAAAAATAACTTTCTTTTCCATAAAATTTTGGAAAATTTTACCATAACCTCCTTTGTATGGCTGACCATTTATCCTTTTTATCATTATTTATTTAACTTAAATTAACCCAAATTAGATTCATAGAATTCTAATCTACACAATTTTCTAAATTCAAGAGAGTAATTAATCCCTTAGTTAATCTTTCTAGGATTGAGAAAGGTTGGAATGTAAAGAAGAGAAGGGGGTGGCCTTTTTATCAAAGGCATAGCATTTGAATTTAATTCAAACATTTACAAAGCATAAAAATTAAGAAAACCATAGATTTTTTATTAAACAAGTAAGAAAATTAGTTTACATGGAGCTTGTAAGCTCTCCTTTGGCTTGAGGGATTGAGGGTTCTACTCTTGTTTGAAGCAAGAGTGGCCACCAATTCACTTTGGAGAGGATTAGGCCAAAAACAATTGAATTATTAAAAAATTCAATGTAGATGGCTCTCAGGGCAAGAGTAGAGTAACAGTGCATAAACACCATTAAAATTTTTACAAAGGGGGAGGCTTCTATTTATAGGAAAAAGGGAGCCTCTAACCAAGCAAACTGATTCTAGAATTTTCCAGATCAGTTTGGTCAATTTTTGACCATTTTTGGGTCAGTTCAGCTTACTTTTTGGATCTAGTTTTGAAACGGGAGAGAGGAGAGATGAAAATATCTCATTTTATTGATTAAAAATTAGGTGTAATGATGAGAAAAAGGTGCCCACTTTATGAAGGGAGATCCTGATTCTGAGTTGTCAAAATCCAGTTTTTTAATTGTTTTCTTTGGTCCTTAGTCCACTCTTCATCTTATGTGAGCATTAGTCATTTTTGCAGGGTTTTTCTTTTATTCTTCAATTTATCTCCTCCCTACATTTGGATTAATATTATTGGTCCATAAGAACCTTAATCCAAAATTTTCAGAAAATCTCGACCCTTAGGCTAAGGTCTTTTGTGCACATTATAATTTATTTCTAATGCACCTTAGGAATTTCTTTTTAAACTTATGTTTCAGGGGAATTTATTTTAATGAGAAGGGATATTTTTCCATCCAAAGATATCTAAGAACTGAATTACCTCTCTCTAGAATATTTTCTCTCTCTAGGCCAAAATAGGTAGAAACAAGATCTTACAGGGGAAGAAACTGGACATCTTGAGGGGCTGGGGAGGAATCTTACATCCTTTCCCACTTGAAAAATGCGAGATGTCCTCATCTCGCAAACTGGGGGTAGTCTCACATCAGTTCGGCTTCTTTCTCCCAGGTGGCGTCTTCAAAAGGATAGAACTTCCATTTGACTACTCAGAATTCTGTTCTTGAGAACCTTCTCTTGAACATCAAGGATTTCTTTAGGTTGGAGTTCCATCTGTCCTTGGGTTGAAGAAGTTAAGAGTTCATCACATTAAACACATGATTCGGGCTCGATTACATAATTCTTAAGTAGGCTGACATGAAATACATTATGTACTTTGAGATGAGGAGATAGAAGAAGTTCATAGGCTAAGTCACCTACTTTCTTTGTAATCAGATATGGCCCACAGTATCTATGGGATAACTTCTTGTACTTCCCAAGAGATAGAGAACTTCTTTTGGGCGTACTCGAATGAAGACCATATCTGCTTCTTCAAATTTTCTGTCTGACCTCTTCTTATCTCCATACTGCTTCTATCTATCTTGTGGTGGGCAACTTTTATATCCTTACGGATTGACTGCATCTGTTGTTCCATGTTGTCAAGCATCTGTCTCTGGACATCTCGACACCCTAATCAATGGGTCGGACCAAGTTAATGGTGTTAGGCAGTGTTGTCCATACAGAGATTTGAAAGGGCTCATCCCGATACTTCGGTGATAAGAAGCATTATAGGCGAATTTGACCAGGTGCAGATAGCTTAGCAACTTTTTGGACATCTCGACACCCTAATCAATGGGTCGGACCAAGTTAATGGTGTTAGGCAGTGTTGTCCATACAGAGATTTGAAAGGGCTCATCCCGATACTTCGGTGATAAGAAGCATTATAGGCGAATTTGACCAGGTGCAGATAGCTTAGCAACTTTTTGGGTTCCCAGCATGACCGAAGTATATCTTCAATTACTTGGTTCACCCTTTTTGGTTTGACCATCAATCTCGGGGTGGTAAGCTATGCTGAGATCCAAGAAAGTTCTTACTGCTTCAAAGAATGCAGTTCAAAATCTTGACGTGAATTTGGGATCTCGATCACTTACTATTCTCCTAGGTAGGCCATGCAATCTGAAGATTTCCTTGAGGAACACTCTGGCCACATCCACTGCTGCAGTGTAGGTTTCTTTTACTAGGATCAGATGGGCAACTTTGGTTAGTCTGTCAACTACCACGAAGATGGAGTTGTAACCTGATTGCACTGAAGGTAGTCCAGTAATAAAATCCATACTGATACATTCCCACTTCATTTGGGGGATGTCTAATGGCTGTAGCTTCCTAGGCATTTTTACTCTCTCGACTTTGACTTTCTGACATATCAGGCATTGACGTACATGATTAAGTACATCCTTTTTTAGTCCAGGACAAAAGAGCCTTTTCTTTATAGACATGTAGGTCTTGATGAAACCTGGATGTCCTACTATAAGGCTATCATGGGCTTCATGCAGAATTTGACCCTTAGTTCCCTCATCATTGGGAATGCATAGCCTACTATTATAATACATAATTCCTCCATCGAGGCTGTATCCTTGAACTCGGTTCAACTCCTGAGGAGTTTTGCTTTCCTGCATAAGTAGGGTAGCAATAGGGCCAAAGAATCTATCCTACATGATCTTCTCTCTTGCTTCATTAATCAATGGATTTGACACCACTGTGATTGCAAGAAAGGAGGCTTTTTTGCTGAGGGCATCTGCTACCACATTTTCTTTGCCTGGGCGATACTTGATTTCAAAATCAAATTCCTATAGGGTCTGCATCCACCTTCTTTGGTGCATGTTGAGATCCTTCTGAGTGAAGATCCACTTTAAGCTCTGATGATCTGTCATCAAAATGAATCTTTGACCTTGTAGGTAATGTCTCCACAACTTCAGGGCATAGACTACTGAAAGTAGCTCCAAGTCATGGATAGCATAATTTCTCTCATACGTTCTAAGTTTTCGGGATTCATAGGCCACTGCATGACCTTCCTGCATGAGCGCACCTCCCAGGGCAAAACCACTGGCATCTTTAAAACGGGATTGGTTTACCAAGGCGGTCTTCAGCTTATCAAAAGCACTCTCACACCTAGTAGACCATTGAAATGGGGTATTCTTCTTGAGAAGATTAGTCAGGGGGGAAGCTATGAGAGCATACTTAGGCATAAAAATTCTATACCAAAACCAGTTAATCCCAAGAATCCCCTGACTTCTTTCACTGTCTTTGGTTCAAGCCAATCTATGACTGCTTGGACTTTTGCAAAATCTAGAGAAATTCCGTCCTTGGATACTAGAAAGCCCAAGTACTCAACATGGTCGATAAAGAAAGTGGATTTGCTCTTTTTTGCACAAAGAGTTGGTGCTTCCTTAGAATCTCAAGAACTTTACGGACATGAGCTTTATGGTCAGCTGCATTCTTTGAGTAAATCAAAATATCATCAAAGAAAACAAGAACAAAATCATCCAAGTATTCTCCGAGAATGTCTTGCATTAGGCGATTGAATGTAGCTGGGACATTTGTCAATCCAAATGTCATGATAGTAAATTCATAGTGCCCATAGCGAGTATTGATGGCTGTCTTTGGGATATCTTGATCATTAATCCTGATCTGGTAACACCTTGATTTGAGATCTATCTTTTTAAAGATCTGGGCTCCATTTAGCCTGTCCAGAAGCTCATCAATTATGGGAATAAGATACTTATTCTTGACTGTCAGGCTGATTGAGACCTCTGTAATCCACACAGAGTCTTAACGTTCCATCCTTCTTTTTCTGAAAGAGAACTGGCACTCCCCAAGGTGAAACACAGGGTATTACAAACCCTTGTTCTAACAGCTCCCTAAGCTGTTCCTTGAGTTCAATGGCTTCAGGGACTGGCATTTTATACGTGCGTTGGGCTATTGGCTGAGCTTCGGGGGTCAATTCTATCTCATGATCTACTTCCTGAATTGGAGGCATATAAGTTAGCTCTGCTGAGAATAAATCATCATACTCATTTAACCATTCTGGTTCTTTAGCCTTTAACTTTGTGTCTACCGGATTCATTTTGACAACATAAATGAGCTGTTTCTTTCTAAGTCCTTTCAGTAACCTAGAATTTTTTACTAATTACAGATCTGGGGATCCGAAAATTCTAGTTCCTTGAACTTTGTTCCCGTGAAGGTCTCACGGAAGGAAAGGGTTCCATTGTGATAGTGAATGTGAGCTTGATTTTTGTGGAGCCAATCCATTCCAAGGATTCCGTCAAAAACTTCCAAAGGTAAGACTCTGGACTAGCAGTCAGTTACATTCCCATCTAGATTAGACTGAATACGATATGTCTCATGGTGAGTGAAAAGAATCTTCCCACTAGCCAATTCAACTTGCATAGGTTAGGTTTCCCTGATTTCTGTTCTAATACGAGCTTACCCAAGCATCCTTGGGAAATAAATGAATGAATATTGCCTGAATCAATCAAAAGCTTAAATGGCTTACTCTTATACTCAGTTGGAGATGGATGACAAAGAATTGATGATTTGGCCCTTGGTTTTCAATTGCGGCATAAATCAGACCTCTTTCCTCTTCCACTACTTCTACTATCGTAACTGCTCTGGCTGCTGTAGATTGGGGTTGAACTCTTTCTTTTTGGTTACCCCAGATTGGGGAGGGAGTTCTGAGGCTACTTGGAATAAAGGTAGATGGTAGTCCTCCTGGGATTGCCCTGATTTTGGCGAGATGGACCCTCATTTGATTGATACGAAGGGGCTGGTCTCTGCACTCTGGGTCCTTGACTTCCCTGTCCTCTTGAAATGGGAGGAGTCGGGCAGTCTTTAAACTGGTGACTGAAACCCTCACACCCAAAACACTTGTTCTCACTTCTAAGCTCATCCCTCTTAATCCTTGAAAAAGGTGGGGCTCCTGATGTAAGATCCCCGTCCCCACCGCGCAACAATTTCAGGGGTGCTAACAGCGGAAGTAGCACATCTTGCATGGGGCAGGGTCCTACACTCGAGGCCTCGATATCCGGACAGGTGACTAATTCCTCGGTTCTTCCAAAACCGAACTTAGGAAAACTTCCCTTGCCCGGAAAGCACAGGCGATTCCTGCAGGATTAAATTTTACTCTAACATAGTCACGGTCATTACGACCAAACTAATCCAACCGAACCTAAAGTCACTTGGTCAGATCAAAGAAGAAACTTGCACTTGGATCATAGAGATCAACGCTTTTTCCCCCATCGAGAGGCACACCCATTGATTCCTTTTTCCATAGAACAATTACTATCCGAGATTTACTTCATCTAGCGTACTACAATAGAAATTGAGTCTCATTTTATAGATCCATCAATCCAACCTAACCCCATCCAGTCCCATGGGTTAGCCAACCGCCCAACCACTGTAGTGATGGGATACAATTAGGAATTTGGTTAGGTTTTGTCTCGGGTATACCAGGAAAAAGAGTTCCCAGGCCCCCTAGCCGGATTTTCAAGCAAATTTAACTCCAGTCACACCACTTACACACCCAATATGAAATTGCCTTTTTCCTAGATTCAAATGTACTTAATTCAGTCATTTAATGAAATCATAGTGTTACTGATCATAAACTTCCAAGTATGCGGTTGAATCTTAATTTCCAATCATTCCTTCATCGGAGTATCTATGACATCATTGGCAACCAGAACGCTCACCACCTGTTCACTCAAGGGCCTTTTCGATAGTTCCTAGCTCATAGTACCCGGCAGATAATCACTTATAAAAATCAAGATGGAATCCTCATTGAAGATCAGCAAGATCAACCAACAAATCCATATAAGAGAGCTATGGACTCATTGAAAAGATGCAGGGGGGAAGAGAGCTTGAGCTCTTGCAAGCACACACACACACTCACAAAACCCTAATAGAGAACACACAAGGTGAGAGGCTGAAAATCTTCTTCTTCTCTACTCAACACCATATACAAGATAAGAGTACACACAATATGAAAGGTACTCAACCAAATACATACACGGGTTCTCTATAATGTGAACCCGACTAAATGAGCTGGCGCTATAACTATGCCAGTCTCTAGAATGGCTGTCACACAGCCTGTCATCCCACTGGCCGCATTGTTGAGATTCAAGCTCGATGTCAGTGTGAGCCAGCTATGCTATGTGCTGGCAGATTAGGTAGGAACATGTGTGAGACATAAATGACCGCGTGTCCAGCTGGTCATAGTGTGTGGACATTAGCTAGGGTTAGTAGAGTGTGGACACAACTGATTATGTGTTGTGTGGATTATGGATTAGAGCATTATGCTTTGTGTGAGAGTGGACATGGCATCCCTCTATGGTTAGGGTTTGCAATATACATTAGGGTTTGCTCCTGTGTGTGTGTCTCCTCTCCCTCTACCGTTCTTTCAACATGGTATCAGAGCCTTGTGCTGTTTATTAGGGTTTATGAGTGAGTGAAGAGAAGAGGGAGAAGAAGAAGCTGTGAAGAGAAGCTGTGAAGCTTGCCATTGGAGTTGTGAATCTTGGAGCACACCAAATACTATCAGATTTGAGAGCTTGGCCTACCGGGTAAGGTCTTCTAAACATCCTTGAGCGGATTGCAGGTGAAACAGGCAAAAGCAAAGCAAAATAGAGCAAATCAAAGCAAAGAAAAATTCTGGTTTTTGAAGCTTTCCATTAAATCTTGGCAACATTGATGTATGGTGGAAATACATGTAAATTTGGCAAAGCAAACATGTATCTGACAATGAGAGATGTAATGGCAACTCTTATGCAAGCCCTATTGTGATTTTGGAGCATTTTGGAAGCATTTAAATGTATGAAAATTCTGGTTTTTTGAGCTCTCACAAAACAGAGAAGAGGAAGCCCAAAATTGATGCATTTGGAGTGAGATTTTGGCAAAAATTGAACCATTGGTGGATTACACATATGCCTAGGTGTGTTGGGGACTCAAACCCATCTTCAATTAACACTTAAACAACTCCCAAATCCCCTAATTGCAGGCGGCGCAGCCAGAACTGTGAAAACAGAGCAGTTTTTGATCATTTTGTCCACGAGGAGATTGATTTCTCATTTGGTACTTGATATCTTCCACAACTTCCTTAGCAATTGGATGCTTTACACCTTGGAGAAGAGGGCTATGTAATTTGTTTGGTCAATGATGCTTAATTGAGCTGGGAATGAGCTGATTAAAACAGGCTGTCCACTGGTTGCAGAGAAACAGAGCATTTTAATTGAGCAATTAATCTTTGGTGTTTTACAATTGGACAAATTCCTCTTACATGGAGTTGATGGACACTATTGCTAAGCCAATGAATTCCTGGTTGCTCAATTTGGTGAAATATTGAAGAAATTAGAGCCAAATCATTACTGGTTTTTCTGGTTTTTCTGGTTTTTCCAAAAACAGAGAAAGGGGTTTTCAAAAATTGATATGTACACATGTCAGATGGTGTTGATACTCAACATTGAGGTTCATTAGGTGTCAATGCAAGTTTCCTATACTTGATTGCACCATTACATTGTGATTTGGAGCCTTGGAAGGCGTGTCAATTCAGGGTATTCCGCACTGAGTGAGTCAGTTCATCTTGGATGATTACCGGTTGATTTTCTACATCAAATTTGGAGTTTGTTGGCTATCTTGGAGTATCTGGAACATTCATTGGAGTGTGGTTGAGCTGAGGAAGGCTCATTTACAGATTTGAAGTGTGCGGAAGGTGTATGCATTGAGCAAACATGTCGGACAATCCAGTTCAGATTGTTGGTGAAAAGCTGGATAGGAAGAACTTCCAGGCATGGAAGTACAGGATAAAGAGTTTCTTGAAAGGAAAAGGATTTTGGAATCTCATTACAGGTGCTGAGCCAGAGCCTGAGCTACCTCGGCAACCTACACAGCAGCAGCTTATTGCTCATAAGCAATGGTCAGAGAGAGCATTCAAAGTGCTGCATTATTTGTCTATATGCATTTCTGATGCTATGCTCATACACATTCAGGATGTTGAGAATCCCAAAAACAACAAACACACAATTAAACTAAAATTAATGATCTTAATTCTATGTTTAACACTAAACAGAGCTATTATTCACTAAAAATTGTATTCTATTTTATTGTTTGATGCAATGGATGCAAACTAAAATTAATGATCTTAATTCTATGTTTAACACTAAACAGAGCTATTATTCACTAAAAATTATATTCTATTTTATTGTTTGATGCAATGGATGCAAACTAAGTCTAATATAAACTATGTGCAATCCCTAAGAATATGAAAAACCACAATAACAATTAAAAAAAAGCTAAAAATTAAACAAAAGGCATTCTTTTCAAAAAAAAAGAGAGCTATTCTACACCAATCTCACACAAATCACCATCGAATCCACATCTTTTTCATGGTGGAAAACCATTAATCAAGATAATAGACAATGGGTTATGCATAGATTAGAGGAAAAATGATGGAATTGTTTAATGCAATGGATGCAAACTAAGCCTAATATAAACTATGTGCAATCCCTAAGAATATGAAAAACCACAATAACAATTTAAAAAAAAAGCTAAAAATTAAACAAAAGGCATTCTTTTCAAAAAAAAAGAGAGCTATTCTACACCAATTCTCACACAAATCACCATCGAATCAACATCTTTTTCATGGTGGAAAACCATTAATCAAGATAATGGGCAATGGGTTATGCATAGATTAGAGGAAAAACAATGGAAAAAGCCAAGGGATGGTCCCCGGAGGCGACGCAAAAAATGTTAAGGCTCACTCTAACCCTTCTTAAAACACATCCAAAAAAAGATTACCTGGTGAACCGTAACTGTCATGAGGATCTTTCCAATGGCCGAGCTCGTAACCCTCAAGGTCTCCAAGTTCTATAACTCCTTGAGAAGTAATTCCACTGTGCCTCCTCTGTGAGTGTTGCACTATGGGTACTCGTCCCTCCTCTCTCACCTCACTTCACTCACATACACTCATTAGCATGCATTAGGGAGAGAGAGAGATTAACAAGAGGATCAGCAAGAGCAAGACTCAATTGCACAATGGGAGAGTATGTTGTATTATGAGAGAAATTCACTTATATACATGGCCATAAGTGTTCACACTCACTTAAACTGTGGCCGACCGGGCACTTTAGGCTCATAAGAGGCCTAATGCTATTACAATGACTACTCTTATAATATATCCATGAAGTACATCACTTAGGACTTCATCCTAGCTTGCTACTACACGCTCTTGAAAAGCGAAAATCGCCACATAAATACTCCGTCACACCATTACGAGCGCTCATCCAAGTTGTAGCTTTGGACATTATTGGTTCATATCTTGAATGTACGACCCTTTGGTGTATCTACCATGACTCCTTGATGTAAGATAATGGCGGTAGCTCTTGTTAACCCTATAATTGGGTTAATAGATGTAATATCACTTTTTGTGTGTGAGATGATCTTGGAGGTCAAGCTACCAAAACAATGGAGAATTCTGCCAATATCTTCACAAAGGATCTTGGGAGAGATTTGTGGAGTGACATCTTCATTGTCTCTCAGCATTAGACCAAAGAGGCAGTTCACGAGTGGACATTGAGGGGGGTCCTAATGCTCTAACCCCATCAATCTCATTATGTATGAGTGATGGGTTACTCTATTTTATAAGGTCCTCTATAGAATACATTGTGTTGAGAACGTAGATTCCTGTGAGTCCCCAGTTTAGATACTTAATATTGGCCATGTCTGGTGATAACTTATATACAATTGGCACCATGATAGGTAGGATGCATGATGATGTTAGTATGGGCCAAGTGAAAGCCCATTGGTTACACACTTTGGGTAAAAAGAGATCTTCTCTAGACACCTTATTCTTGGGTTATGGGGAATCCGTTTGGGTACCTAATTTAGAAGTTATGCAAAGACCATAGGTTATAACTATAGGTCTCTATTATATTCTAATTATAATATGGTTCCAGTAATTAGATAATGTAGTCATTTTGATCTATTTGGACCAGTGGTAAGATGGACCTATGATATGACTTATAAATTAGTTACATTTCACCTTGATATCCTTTAGTTTAGATCTACCTTTATTGAACCTTGGTATATGCCTAGATTTCCATGAGCTCCTTGCCAAAATGAATGGGCGAAATGCCACCAAGTTAAAACTTTGTTTTTACAATAGTAATTCAATGTTATTCGCCATATCTCTTGCTTCAAGTACTTTGTCTTGTGATCAAGTTCCACTTAGTTTAGCTTCTTATAGGAAAAGCATCTCTTTACTTTTGTTTTTTTCTTTTAGGTGGTTTACCCTCGTCCCTATAAATAGAAGCCTAGGCCCTTCTCCATTCATAATTGTGTAAAGATTTTGAAGACAGATTATGGGAGTTGCGAGTAAGAGTACAACATTGGGTGTGTATGCAAGAGAACATACATAAGAGCTAAGATCTTTCATAGCATAAAACTTCAAAACTCAAATTACATAATAATAGAAATAGAGAAGAATATTTTATCCATATAGACAATAGCCTCGTGTGCTCCTATGAAGGAGCTTCTTAATGGGCTGATCCAAAATTACTAAGATGGAGAATATATGCTGGAAGAAGCTAGGGAGTAAACTCACACAACAGTGATGTGTGCCTGAAGGAATATGCTTAAAGAACTATGTGGCAAAGGGGTTGCCATGTATCTATGTAGCAATGATTCCTAAAGACTATGTGGAGAAGGGGCTTTCCATGTATCTACATAGGCATGTATACCATGGGGTATCCATGACTATGATCATGTGGTCCCAAGAAAAATTGGTGCCACCATCTGTGGTGTCCCATAAATATGTGTTATAAAATTCTATGCAGTTTTCCCACCTCCCATTGCCATTTGGGCACATCTTCTTAGGCCCCATAATATCAAGATAAGGTGTCCAAGAGTAAAATCTACCTAATCCATGTGTGAACCATTATGGGATAACAATGTGCATAATCTATCTCTAACCATCTAGCCCTCCTAGGCCACCCACCATCCCATGTGAATATAGAGTGCTTGAGCTAGGGTGTTTCTCTCACCATGTAAGAGAATATAACGTGCAATGTATATAAGAGAACACTTATTACAAGAAGAAGTATCTTTCACATCAAAAATTTTAAAACTCAAATTGCATAATAATATGGATAGAGAAGAATATTGTATTATTAGTAGTGAAGTGATGAAATAGATAGAAAATCCCCACACCTGTGTGATCTAGTGAGGGGAGATTTGATGATGGTCGACTAGAACTACTAAGATGAATGTTGCTTGCTAGGGAGTAAGCTCACAATGATGAAATGATAAACTCTATGGAGAGAAGGGGATGATTATGTATTTATACAGGTCTGTATATATATGTGGGACGGCCATGACATGATCGCTAGGTCTGTGACCATCATATTTGGGTGCCACCATATCCACGGTGTAACTCGGCCCATAAGGATGAACTAGTCTCTGCATACGCAAATGGAGCTAATCTCTGGGCCCTATGACATCAAGAGAGGGTGTCCAAGAGTAAACTCTACCTACTCCATGTGTGGACCATTATGAGATAACTATCTAGTGTAGCATATAGCCTATTTGGTAGTGTGCCAAATCTACTACAAGCTATCTCTAAACCATCTAGCCTCTTAGGCCACCTTCCCTTATGAATATGGGGATGTCGAGTGCTTAGGCTGCTCAATCATGGCTACTCCTCATAATGGGTGCCATATAAACATGAGCTATGTAATATGATGGTGGAGGATATCTAACAACGCTCCTCAATGTCCACACCCAAAGGTGAATTACCTATGTGGTCTTATGCTAAGTTGATCAAGATGTCTTTCCATCTGATCCTTGATATGTCTACACAATTCCCTATCATTGGATAGGAGACCATCTCAACCTCCCTCAAGATGAGTTCGTGCACAAAGTGATAATGAATCTAAATGTGTTTTATACAATCATGAAACATATGACTCCAAGAAATAGCCATGCAACTCTGGTTGATTTGTCACTTAATGAAAGCATGTAGCTTTGTATTGTGCAAAATATTAGTGAGATTTTTTCTTACTAGTCTCCAAGAAGGAATGCATCCCGAACCAAGAGAAAAAAGCTATTATCATATTGAGCACCAAAACAATAGTGAGGCTGTTTTTACTGGTCCAAGAAGGAATGCATCGTGAACCAAGATAAAAAAAGGAATTATCATATTGAGCACTTGCTGGTGTCTAAATCACCAACCCAATTCATAGCAGAGGTGATGAGTACCTTGGATATATCTCAACTAATAGCCATATACCTACTTTTTAATGATACTCTCAAGTCTAGTATTAATCTCACTTGCATTATTATACTAAGAGATGAAAATTTTATCTGGCACATCGAGACCTTACTCTCCAAATTATAATACATAAGTCCAAGATTAGTTATGAACTATGTATCTATTATGTCTATAATATCTTTTTTTGATGATAACCTATCAAGATGAGGTTAGATACATAGAGAACTATGATCGTATATACCATTTGTTGCTCATAAAAGACTGTTGATAAAATGCATGCAAATTTGCATTTGGAGTAGTGGGTAAGAGATTAATACTCATTATTCTTCTAGTACCATGCTCATGGGGCCTATTTTACTACATAGAGAGTGCCTTCTGTAATCATGCCCATGGGGACTAATTTACTACATAGAGAGTGCCTTCTATAACAATGCATGTGGGGCCTAATTCAATATATAGAGTTCCTTTTGCAACCTACAAACCTACAAAATTTGTTTTTAGAATCAAGAACCATGAACCCTAGCGAGACTGCTCCACATATACCTCATCCTCTCTCAAGGTTCTCATTGAGGAAAGTAGTTTTTCATCTATTAAGAGAACATGCCAACCCCCCTACAATGTTGATAATCTAAGAATGATGGGGAATGTGGTTGCCCTAGTTATAGGTGCAAATGTCTCTTAAAAGTTAAAACCATTAAACCTAGTGTTTGTTCCACATATACCTCCTCCTCTCTCAAGGTTCTCATTGAGAAAAATATATTTTCATCTATTAATAGAACATGCCAACCCCACTACAATGTTTCCAATGAAATAATGGTGGGGAATGTGGTCACCCTGGTTGTAAGAGCAAATGTTTCTTGAAAGTCAAAACCTTTAACTTGTGTAAAACCTTTGGCAACCAACCATTTCTTTTTTGTACTTTTTCCAAAGTACCATTAGATTCACATTTTATTTTGTAAACCTAATTAGTTCCAATTATCTTACATCTCAAAAGGCATTCTACAATGATCAAAGTGTGGTTTTTGAGGACGTAGTCATATTCTTCTTGCATGCATGCCAAAGGGTACTCTATAAGGTCCCAAGTGTGGTTTTTGAGGATGGAGTCATATTCCTCTTACATGGATGCCATCATCTGATTTTGATTCCCTTATGCTTCAAAAGAAATTGTAGGTACTTGAATCTTGAGTATCTTTGAGATGAGAGCATAGTGAGGCGATATCATATTTCACGAGATTCTCTCGTCCTATTTTTCTCCTATAACCTTCTAGACCTACGAACATCTTGATGTACATCCTCAATTGTTATTCTCTATTCAAAAGTTTCTTATACCACTTAGGGAATGGCTTACCCTTTCATGACATAGCATGCTTTATTTCTTCATGGTGGGAAGGGTTGCCCACATTGCATTGCAAGGAAGTTCGTGTGTTGCGCATGTGGAAGTTGTATTACTTTAGTTATTTTATTATTAGAGATCTTGTTACAAAATAAAGGAGAGGGAAGATCATTCTATTAGCAAAATTGGGGTAGCTTGCTTTCTTAGAAGACATAGCTAAATTTGTAAAAGGTTATGATATATGTCAGTGAGATTCATTGGGTTTCACAACTGTGAAGAAATTCCCATGCATCTTATAGTGTCTCTACAACTATTTGAATACATGTTATCTTCAAGAATTTGAATACATTGATGTCCTTGAGTAAGCCCACTCTTTGGTGTAGTTGGTGGAAATTTCTCAGACAAACACCATTATAAAAAAAGGTCTATTAGCGAGCCCACTCTTTGGTGTAGCTGGTGGACATTTCTTGAGCACACACAACTATAAAAAAAGTTTTAGTCATGTACCACCCAACAGCGGAGTATAACTCTTCAACCCTAGTAGCCTATGTTGTTGTTGGGCAGTATATGTGTTGTCATATTGAACATGAATTACCCTGCGCATTGCTTGTATCAAGGTTTGATGCTACAAAGCCAAAAGATATGGTGGGCCTCCAAGATATTCTAGACACGCCCAAGTTTGTTTTATGAGAGCTAGCTGAGCTAAAAGCTACAAAAGTAGCCACTATCTCTATGACCATTCCAATTGTGATTCTAGGAAGGATTACAATTCCTCTATAGGTTGGTCTTCCCACTCCCTGAACTAGGCTGGTTAGGTTTCATATCATGAATGGAAGCCTCCATGCCAGTGGTCTCTTACTTGCTAGGTAGTTTAGAGATTCTTTGGCTCTCACTCGTCATTGGTTAGAGATTCTATGATGATGTCTTTAATCACATTCACAAAACTCCTTTGAGTGGTTATAAGGGAGTTAGGCACTCCAACTTCTTAATCCATATGCGTCTCTGAAGGGATAGATTCCCAATAAATTAGCCTCACACAAGCTAGTATCCTTCATTGCTCCAATGCTCAGTCACTAGGGTTGTTTAGCTCTTGTGAGGCCTCAAGGATTGTGAAGCATGCAGTGATTCCTCTTGAGAAGGTGCTCTTGATTTAGCATCATTTGAGGTACTCTAAAAATCCTTCCTGACCTCATGTAGATGTAGGGGTGATAAGCTTAGAGCATACCTCTTTGACATAAGTCAAGTGATGGGTGGTGGTCCTCGATATTCTAGATTTAGCTAAATTTTTTACGTGTTTTAGTCTTTGTTAGACTTGTGAACGTCCGTTTAGAAGTTAGAACGTGCATTCCCACTTTGGCACATGTGTGGCTATGTGAGTTGGGAACATACATGGCCCTAGTTAGGCTTGCAAATGCGCATTCACCATATTAGCAACATGCATGGGGAGGGAACATAGAATGTGCTTGGGGAGGGAACATAGAACGTGCTTGGGGAATAGAGAACGTGCATGGCGAGGTAAGATCTATGAATGCATGTTCCAAGAGGAGAACGTGCATGGTGAGGTAAGATCTATGAATGCATGTTCCGAGATGAGAACGTGCATGGCAAGGTAAGATCTATGAATGCGTGTTCTAAGATGATAACGTGCATGGCTAGGTGTTTGTAGACTTATGAACATGCATTCATATATGAGAACATGTGTTCCCACTTTAGCATGTGCATACGTAATTCTGATAGGTTTCCCGCTTGTGGGTGGAAGTCATTAATGGGACGAATATTTATTTGACCTTTCCTTAATGAGAATATTGTCAAGATGTTCCTTGTCAGATTTTAGGAACGTGCATTACTACTTGTGAACGTATGTACGTGAGCATATATACAGGTAAACCAAACAACAATGCTTTGTGTTTTGGTAAAAAAATCTAGATTTTTCTCTCTAATTTCTCCTTAAGGTGCATGTTTTTAGATTTTTGATAGAATTTCCTAACTTTTCTAATAATATATGCACGATGCAACATAATAGTTTTTTTATACATATATTAATGGTGAGATTAATTCCTAAAATGAACAAAAATGTAAAAATTTATAAATTCAAGAAGTAAATAGCATAAATCAAAGGAAATAGAATAGAATACTTACTTTGTAATCATGCTACTCAAACCCAAAGAGTTTCTCCATGATCCATTACACCAAGGTAGTAAAATAAACCAAAAAACAACAACAAATTGATGGATATACACTCTAACTAGGCTATGGCAATATTCCAAATGCAAAGTATAGAAAGGGAGTCCTAAGCAAAGGTGCTTCCTAGACAACAGTGCCAAAGATGTTCACCAATTTGATAACACTTAAGCATTGCAAGGTAGGGAGAAGGAGAGGATAATGCAAGGGTCTTACTGGCTTGTACCTCTAGCTACTCTTAGTAAAGAAGCCCTCTCTTGTGGAGATCTAGGGTCATCAACCTTGCCTCCTTCATTTTCACTATGGAGGAGCTTTAAAAAAGGGTGGGGAGAAAAGAGAGAGAGAACCATGGTAAGTGAGAGCATGAGAGAGTAACCAAGAGAAAGAGAGAAGTAGAAGAGAGCACATATCAACACCATCACCCACACAATCCTTAAGCATGAGTGCAACAAAGAAGAAGAAGAGAAAGAATACAAACTACTTCAATCATAAGAGAAAGACTCAAACTCAATTGTCAGAATGGTATTACAGCTTTTCTCATTAGTCCAATTGTCTTATATACAAGACTCATTTTTATAATGCCCAACCACCCAAGGGCCCAATAAGCTAGTGTAGATTAATTTCCTAGTCTAAATGTACATTACCAACATTATAAAAGTTGGAAGCATAGTGTTTGACTATCTTCTAGCATTAGGTAAGTCATAAGCTTTGATATTTCCCATAATCATTTTACATAAAGCACATATCTCTTGTTTCCCTCTTATATTCTTTTGTTAATAAGTGTGTGTGTGTGAGTGATTATATCATTTAGAGCATGAGAAGTGTGAGAGAAAGATTGAGAGAGTGTGCCACATCCGCTACTTTGCCAAAGGATTGGTATGTGGGCCACAACATCCTCTTCTAGCTTGACAACCAAGAAGGAGGGAGGAGGCAAGCTTTCCCACATAAGGAGGCTGCTTCTTCAAAATATTACACCTACAATTGACAAATACATCAAGAGGTAAGATTCTATACTACATGGCTCCATATCCACCATCGCATATGTTCATGTTGCTTTGTTTTTCTCCCTCTCACATGATTCATTAGGTTTACCTCTTCCTTAAATATTAGGAGCTTACCTCCAAAATTTGGTAGATCAAAGAATTGGTTTAATTTTGATTGTAAATTAAAACAACCTACTCTTTCTTACCCCACCCCAATCATCATAGCCCCATCTCTTAGCTACCCTCCATTGTTGTACTTACACTGTCCATTGTTCTTCCTAGTATAGCTCTCTCCACTCCATGGCCCTACCATCAATCCTCAAATCTGTTAGTGCTCTATGAGGTCCTCTATGCCCATATTATCAATCTACTCCATTGCACTTGACCAGCTACCCCCGATGGTCATGCTTGTTAGTTGTGTGTCTAGTCCCCATGACTTGATGTGCTACTTACTCTCCATATAACTATACAATAGATGGTTATGTATGCTAGTTAAGATCTACTATCTTGTTTCCTCATGTGTGTGCACCTAGTTAATTAAGCCCTAGTTTAGATATGCCTTGCTCTTACCTTGGCTAATGATCTGCCCATGTCATGATCATGTGTGTGTGCACCTAGTTAATCTCTGTTATACTCTTTCCTTAGCTATAAAGCTTGCCCATGCCAGTGCTCTATCCTTGCACTATTGGAATAGAAAGTGATGTTGGGTAATGTTTGGAAGGGGGAGTTTTCTGTAACCCTCAAGCATTTGTGTGAGTTATAGAAGCCATAGACTATAGTTGAAATGATGAAAGGGAGACCAAAGATAGAAGAATATAAGGAATGTCTAGCCATGTGGAGGCCAAAAAGAAGTGAAGAAGTGATGCCAACACCTCTTCAAGGGAGAAGCCATCTATCTAATGGATTAAACACATAAGCTTTTATGCTAAACCTCTTATCTTGTCATTATGCTTCATTTTTATCATTAGCATGTCATTAGTGTCAATCTCTTATCTTGTCATTATGCTTCATTTTTGTCATTATCATTTGTCATTAGTGTCAATCTCTTTCTTGCGTTTCTAGAATGTTAAGATGTTGAATCTAATCCATTTCTACGCATCCTAATCCTCTGTATAGATATAAACCTCAAGTTGGTATTGAGTAGCTATACACCCTAGGATACTCTAGATTCGAAAAATGATTACTTTCATTAACTAGCTATAGTAAAGAATTATTCCCCTCTTTTGCCAAGCTCCAAAATCAATAGATTTTTCTTCATCTACAAGATACCATCATTTGAGGATAAAAATCTCAAATTTCTCGTCAATCATTGTGCTAGATTTTGACTCATGGGTTTATCACATATACTAGATAGAGGATGTATACATTAATTTTTTGAGCATAAACAATAAATATTGAAGCTTTAACTCTTAAATCATTCTATGCTCTGCTAGCAAAACATTACCTCTACTCTAATAGGATAATTAGTGTTGATTACTTTCAACTTTTAGAGCCATTGAGGGCCCTACTTTACCATTAGTGTGTTGATTAATACCTATGCATCATCAAAATCAATTTGCCTCTTGCTTTAGTACCCTAATTTACTCTCCCAAAAATAAGGGTATTTTTGGTTTTATAATTTGTAAATTTGGGAAGTATTAATCACATAAAATGTATATCTCCACCTTTGTAAGGGACTAGATATTGGCTTTGGGTAACCCCATTGCAAAGACCTTCCCATCCCTATAAGGAAACCATAGAAAATACACTCATAGTAGATAAATTCAATGGTGGTGGTTTCCATACATATGGCAAGTAAAAATTAGGTTTGTTCTCATGAAAGATGGGCTTTAGGGGATAGTAAATGGAATTGAGAAATGATCAGGATTAGAAGGGAAAGAACAAAGATTTTGATTTGGAAGAGATGAGAGAGCTCTAGCCATCACTACATTAGGGCTAGGAAGTAGTTTCATCCATCACATTGCATCAGAAGATAACTCTAAAGGAGAATGGAATGAACTAGAGAAGAAGCTATTTTGTGCGAAACAAAAGAACTCCAAAATTAGTTTGAAAATTTAGTTTATTTTGTTTGGGTTGGACATCAAAGAGAGTAAGCAAATCTAAATAAAATGAAAAGTGTTACACACAATAACTTGCATGTGTTGGGTCTCTAGTGGAAGAGGAGCATGTGTTGGGTTATGCACACAAAAACTTACATGTATTGGCTCTTCAGTGAAAGAGGAGGATGTCATAGCAATCCTTCTCAAGAACATAACCTTGGAAGCATATCCATTCTTCCACATACATATCCACATCCATTCTTCACATCCACATCCACATCCATTCTTTCACATACATCCACATCCATTTTTCACATACACATCCACATCCATTCTTCACATACACATTCACATCCATTTTCATCACATATCATCCATTCACATCCCATATCATTCATTTACATCCCGATTCCCATGTCATCACATAAAGGTAAAGAGAAAGTGGTTGAGCCTCTTAGTATGCTTGATATTTCTATAGAGCGTTCTCTTGTTGGAGAGTCTAGTAGCTCGGAGATGAGCTGTGAGACCTCTCTGTCCCCTCCAGCATTCTGGCGTAAGACAATCCTTTAAGAAAACAGGGTTTCCATGCAACTTTTCAGTTTGATTTTCTTTTGAATAATACAAGGAGTATTTCTTGAATCAGTATCCCCAAAACTTCTTGATCGGAATTCTGAATTTCATACCAGAATTCCTCGAATTTTATAACCTTGATCCACAAATCAATTCGAAGGGTCTCAAACTTAGTTTCAGATTTGGCTAGAGTTTTGAGTGTTTTTTTCTAAACTGGTCACTCCTTCTTTCCTCGAAACTGATGAAAGAGTTTGGTCTTGGTCATAATCTAATTCAAGGTTCGAGTCGGATAAGATTTTTCCTGAACTATCTTTCTCGACGACGAAAAGGTTTGATGATTCAGTTACTATTTTACTGAATTTCTTTCTTTGAATATTCACTTAACTGATTTCTAAATTAGTTACGAATTCTAATGAGGAATAAATTAATCATTTATCTGAATATTTCGATCTCGATAGATTTCCTGAATTTTCTTTTTACAATCCGTGTGAATATAAAACGATAGAAATTTCTCTCTTAGAGTATTTAATTATTCATTTATCAAATACTCATAGAATTATAAACACAAAATTCAAGAGAATTCTAATTTTGATATAAAAATTCTTTATGCATCTATTTATGCATAAAAATCAACTTCAATGGGAATAACAGTTTTATAAAAAAATCCTTTTATGCATCTATTTATGCATAAAATTAAATTTAATAGGAATAACACTTTTAAAATAAAAAAATTAATAAGAATAACGCTTTTATAATAAAAAATTCCTTTATGCATCTTTCTATGCATCAAAATCAAATTTAATAAGAATAACACTTCTATAATTTTTTTTCTCTTTATGCATCTTTCTATGCATAAAAATTAAATTAAATAAGAATAACATTTTTGTTAATTTTTTTTTCCTTTATGCATCTTTTTATGCATAAAAATTAAATTTAATAAGAATAACACTTTTGTAATATCTTTTTTTCCATTATGCATCTTTCTATGCATAGAAATCAAATTTAGAAAGAATAACACTTGTAATAAAAAAATCCATTATGCATCTTTCTATGCATAGAAATAAAATTTAGTAAGAATAACACTTTTGTAATAAAAAAATTCCATTATGCATCTTTCTATGCATAGAAATAAAATTTAGTAAGAATAACACTTTTGTAATTAAAAAAATTCCATTATGCATCTTTCTATGCATAGAAAGAAATCAAATTTAATAAGAATAACACTTTTGTAATTAAAAAAAATTCATTATGCATCTTTCTATGCATAGAAATCAATTTTAATAATTAATATCAGTGATATCCATGCATATTCATAGGTGAATATGTACATGGAGTAATTACAATATTTCTTTTAGATGCAAAAATGGTGGGCATTACTCTTTTGGAACAACATAAAAACAAACTTTCTTTTTCACAAAATTTTGGAATATTTTGCCATAATCTCCTTTGTATGGCTGACCATTTCTCATTTTTATCTATCTACACTTAACTTAATTAACCCAATTTAGAATTATAGAACTCTAATCTACACAATTTTCTAAATTCAAGAGAGTAAACAATAAGAAGAGTTTAATTAATCCCTTAGTTAGTCTTTCTAGGATTAAGAAAGACTGGAATGTAAAGAAGAGAAGGGGGTGGCCTTTTCATCAAAGCCATAGCATTTGAATTTAATTCAATCATCTACAATTCATAAAATAAAAAAAACCCATATATTTTTCATTAAAATTTGTAAACAAAGTAAGAAAATTAGCTTACATGGAGCTTGTAAGCTCTCCTTTGGCTTGAGGGATTGAGGGTTCTACTCTTGTTTGAAGCAAGAGTGGCCACCAATTCACTTTGGAGAGGATTAGGCCAAAAATAATTGAATTATTAAAAAATTCAATGTAGAGGGCTCAGGACAGGAGTAGAGTAACAGTGCATAAACACCATTAAGCTTTTACAAAGGGAGAGGAGTCTATTTATAGGAAAAAGTGAGCGTCTAACCAAGCAAATTGATTCTAGAATTTTTCAGATCAGTTTGGTCAATTTTTGACAATTTTTGGGTCAGTTCAGCTTACTTTTTGGATCTAGTTTTGAAATAGGAGAGAGGAGAGATGAAAATATCTCATTTTATTGATTAAAAATTGGGGGTAATGATGAGAAAAAGGCGCCTACTTCATGAGGGGAGATCCCCACTATGAGGTGTCAAAATTTAGTTTTTTAATTCTTCTCTTTGGTCCTTAGTCCACTCTTCATCTTATGTGAGCATTTACTCATTTTTTGGGGGGTTTTCTTTTATTCTTCAATTTATCTCCTCCCTACACTTGGAATGATCCTACTGGCCCATAGGAACCTTAATTGGACCATAATCCATTTTTTTTGAAAATATGGACCCTTAGGCTAACGTCCTTTATACCTATTTTCAATTAATTCCAATTGCACATTGGAAAGTTCTTTTTGAATTTCTGTTTCAGGAGAAACCATTTTAGACATTAGGAGGATTTTTATATCAAAAAATATATCAATTTTAAATTACCTCCCTCTAGACATTTTCTCTCTCGTGGCCAAAAAACAGGGTAAAACATGATCTTTCTTTTATTTCAGAGAGGGGAATAGTTATAAGATCAGAAGGGGAGGTTCTTACACCTGCACACCTCAAAAGCTGGAGGGAGGAATCTTATATCCTACCCCACTTAAAAAATGCAAGATGTCCTCATCTCGCAAACTAGAGGACAACTCTTTCCCTTAAGATCCAATTGATTCTGGGGTTCCTTATAGTTTGGTCAACCCAATAGAATCCTTGGATAAAGATCCCTTATATAGAACTCATCATCAGATAACAATTCATTCCAATCATATCATTCATATCCTTACTTAACACAATAATGGTCCATTAGACCGAAATATCCATCTGAACAGTCCTCCATGGAAATTTCAATTATACAGATTTTTAATTTGTCATCCCTCAACTTGATCCACTGGGTCAAGTGTTAATAGTAGCAATCTGTCAGCACAATCCACTAATCTCATATAGTGATTTACTAAAGTCATTATCATCATTCCAGTTATGAACATCATTGCAGGAACTCGTCCCATTCATCCTCATTATGGTTTTGCTCAGCTTATCGCTTTTCAACCAAAATTCAAGAATCATCATTTTTCAATCAGAATCCAAATCAACTCATCAGTTCTCAACCAGAATTTTAAGATCATATCAACCACATTCGAATTCGTCATCTGGATAGCATTTTTGCTTATAATTTCAAGTCTTAGATTTACTCGTATACACTGCCAGTAAAGAGCTACAGTTTTACCCTCGGTATATACGGGTAGTCACGGTCCTTGGAATTTTAAGGTAAATACCATCATGTCTAGGCCTCAAGCAAGTCAAGGATTCCATGCAATTGCGGTACTTCCATCTAAAGACCCAATTACTAATTTATGAATTTCACTATGAATATCAATTTGTATGAATTTCATCACACAATTACAACCTTTTACTGCTACTTCATAAATTTTTAAAATTTTTTGCTTCTCGGTTGTTCCACTTTAGCCAATTCACTCTGATACCAGTTGAAAGATCCCTGTCCCCTCCTCCGCACAACGGATTCTGGGATGCTAGCAGCGGAAGTAGAACTTCTTGCGTGGGGCAAGGTCCCTCACTCGAGGCCTCGCCCACGTATATCCGTACAAGAGACTAATCCTTCGATTCTTCCAAAACAAACTCGGAAAAACTTCCCTCGCTTGGAAAGCACGGGCGATTCCTCCAGGATAATTTTACTCTAACGTAGTCAAGAGCCTTAACTAACTGAACTGATCTGACCGAATCCGTAAGTCCCATAGTCAGATCAAGGAAAACACTTGCATTTGGATCATAGATACCAACACTTTTTTCTTCATTGAGAGGCATAGCCATTGATTCTTTTCCATAGAATAAATTTTTATCCGAGATTTACTTCATCTATCATACCATAACAGAATTGAGTCTCTTTTTAGGGATCCATCAGTCCAGCCTACTAACCCCATCTAGTCCCGTGGGTTAGCCAACCGCCCAACCACTGTAGTGATGGGATCCATTTAAGAATTTGGTTAGGTTTTGTCCTGGGTACCAAGGAAAAGAGTTCCCAGGTCCCCTAGCCGGATATTCATGCAAATTTAAAACTAGTCACACCACTTACACACCCAATATGAAATTGCCTTTTTCACAGATTCAGCTGTCTTTAAAATAATCTTTTAATGAAACTATAGTATCATTAATCATAATCCTCCTAAATATACGATTGAATCCTAATTTCTAGTTTTTCCTTCATCGGTGTACCTATGGCATCATTGGCAACCAGAACGCTCACCACCTGTCCACTCAGGGGCCTTTTCGATAGTTTCTAGCTCATAGTAACTAGTAACAATTTCACTTATAAAAATCAAAATGGAATCTCCGTTGAAGATCAGCAAGATCAACAAATAGATCCATATAAAAGAGCCATGGACTCATCCGTTGGGGATCAGCAAGGTCAATCAACCAGATCCATGCCCGAATTCAGAATACAACTCCTACTCCTTGTTCCAATATCTTCCATGATGCACATGTGGGTATCTTCGGCGACCTAGAGCCTGAGCACCGTATGGTCAGCACCCTCTAGGATCCTTTGCAGGTCACCTAGCGCTTCACTCATAGGTCGCTTCTTTACTCCCTCATCCAGCATACCGGAAGCTCACCATTTAAATCGAATCGAGGTTGGTCAAGACCTCGGCCGACCTTGCTACGCGAGACGTCCTCCATTGACTCTTCGTTAGCTGTTGCAACTTTATCAGTTAGGTCTCCACGACCTCATTCACAAGACGGTACATCCATCACATTCACTCATATCACCGTCCCATCACACATACATTCTATCCACATAACATCACATCACATCTATCCACATCATATCTCATTCATACACATCTCATCTCATTCATCCACGTCCATCCAATCATTCACATGTATGACTACCCACATCTATTCATACATTCATATCTATCACTTCACATCCATATATATTCATGTCACAACACATCTCTTTACATCACATTACATTCTATACATATCCACATCCATTCTTTCACATACACATACACATCCATTCTTCACATACACATTCACATCCATTCTGTCACATAGACATCCACATCCATTCTTTCACATACATCCACATCCATTCTTCACATACACATCCACATCCATTTTTCCACATACATCCATATCCATTCTTTCACATACATATCCACATCCATTCTTCACATCCATATCCACATCCATTCTTTGACATACACATCCACATCCATTCTTCACATACACATTCACATCTATTTTCATCACATATCATCCATTCACATCCCATATCATTCATTTTCATCCCGATTCCCATGACATCACACATAAAGGTAAAGGGAAAGTGGTTGAGCCCCTTGGTATGCCTGATATTTCTATAGGGCATTCTCTTGTTGATGGAGAGTCTAGTGGCTCGAAGATGAGCTGTGAGACCCCTCTGTCCCCTCCAGCATTCTGGTGTAAGATAGTCCTTTAAGAAAACAGGGTTTCTATGCAAGTTTTCAGTTTGATTTTTTTTTAATACAAGGAGTATTTCTTGAATCAGTATCCCCAAAACTTCTTGATCGGAATTTTGAATTTCATACCAGAATTCCTTGAATTTTGTAACCTTGATCCACAGATCAATTCGAAGGGTCTCAAACTTAATTTCAGATTTGGCAGAAGTTTTGAGTGTATTTTTCTAAACTGGTCACCCCTTCTTTCCTCAAAACTGATGAAAGAGTTTGGTCTTGGTCATAATCTGATTCAAGGTTCGAGTCGGATAAGATTTTTCCTGAACTATCTTTCTTGAAAAGATTTGATAATTTAGTTACTATTTTACTGAATTTCTTTCTCTCTTTGAATATTCACTTAACTGATTTCTAAATTAGTTATGAATTCCAATCAGGAATAAATTAATCATTTATCTGAATATTCAATCTCGATAGATTTCCTGAATTTTCTTTTTACAATCCGTGTGAATATAAAACGATAAAAATTTCTCTCTTAGAGTATTTAATTATTCATTTATCAAATACTCATAGAATTTTAAACATAGAATTTAAGAGAATTCTAATTTTGATATAAAAATTCTTTATGCATCTATTTATGCATAAAAATCAACTTCAATGGGAATAACACTTTTATAAAAAAAATACTTTTATGCATCTATTTATGCATAAAATCAAATTTAATAGGAATAACACTTTTATAATAAAAAAAATTTCTTTATGCATCTATTTATGCATAAAAATCAATTTTTATAAGAATAACACTTTATAATAAAAAATTCCTTTATGCATCTTTCTATGCATAAAAATCAAATTTAATAAGATAATACTTTTATATATTTTTTCCTTTATGCATCTTTCTATGCATAAAAATCAAATTTAATAAGAATAACACTTTTCTAATAAAACAATTTCCTTTATGCATCTTTCTATGCATAAAAATCAAATTTAATAAGAATAACACTTTTGTAATAAAACAATTTCCTTTATGCATCTTTCTATGTATAAAAATCAAATTTAAGAATAACACTTTTGGTAATAAAAAAAATTTCCATTATGCACCTTTCTATGCAGAGAAATCAAATTTAGTAAGAATAACACTTTTGTAATAAAAAATTCTGTTAAATTTAATAAGAATAACACTTTTCTAATTAAAAAAATTTCATTATGCATCTTTCTATGCATAGAAATCAATTTTAATAATTAATATGAGTGATATCCATGCATATTCATAGGTGAATATGTACATGGAGTAATTAGAATATTTCTTTTAGATGCAAAAATGGTGGGCATTACTCTTTTGGAATAACATAAAAACAAACTTTCTTTTTCACAAAATTCTGAAAAATTTTGCCATAATCTCCTTTGTATGGCTAACCATTTCTCATTTTTATCTATTTACACTTAACTTAATTAACCCAATTTAGAATTATAGAACTCTAATCTAGATAATTTTCTAAATTCAAGAGAGTAAACAATAAGAAGAGTTTAATTAATACCTTAGTTAATCTTTCTAGGATTAAGAAAGGCTAGAATGTAAAAAAGAGAAGAGGGTGGCCTTTTCATCAAAGGCATAGCATTTGAATTTAATTCAATCATCTGCAATTTATAAAATCAAGAAAACCATAGATTTTTCATTAAAATTTATAAAGAGAGAAAATTAGCTTACATGGAGATTGTAAGCTCTCCTTTGACTTGAGGGATTGAGGGTTATACTATTGTTTGAAGCAAGAGTGGCCACCAATTCACTTTGGAGAGGATTAGGCCAAAAACAATTGAATTATTAAAAAATTCAATGTAGATGGCTCAGGATAGGAGTAGAGTAACAGTGCATAAACACCATTAAGCTTTTACAAAGGGGGAGGCTTCTATTTATAGGAAAAAGTGAGCCTCTAACCAAGCAAATTGATTCTAGAATTTTCCAGATCAGTTTGATCAATTTGTGACCATTTTTGGGTCAGTTCAGCTTACTTTTTGGATCTAGTTTTGAAATAGGAGAGAGGAGAGATAAAAATATCTCATTTTATTGATTAAGAATTGGGGGTAATGATGAGAAAAAGGTGCCTACTTCATGAGGGGAGATCCCCACTGGTGAGGTGTCAAAATTCAATTTTTTAATTCTTTTCTTTGGTCCTTAGTCCACTCTTCATCTTATGTGAGAATTTACTCATTTTTGGGGGGTTTTTCTTTTATTCTTCAATTTATCTCCTCCCTACACTTGGATTGATCCATAGGAACCTTAATTGGACCATAATCTATTTTTTAAAAAAAAAATCTGGACCCTTAGGCTAACGTTCTTTTTAAAAATCTGGACCCTTAGGCTAACATCCTTTTTACCTATTTTTAATTAATTCCAATTGCACATTGGAAAGTTCTTTTTGAATTTTTGTTTTAGGGGAAACCATTTTAGACACTAGGAGGATTTTTATATCCAAAAATATATCAAATTTAAATTACGTCTCTTAGACATTTTCTCTCTCGAGGCCAAAACAGGATAAAGCATGATCTTTCTTTTATTTCAGAGAGGGGAATAGTTATAAGATCAGAAGGGGAGGTTCTTACACCTGCACACCTCAAAAGCTGGAGGGAGGAATCTTACATCCTATCCCACTTAAAAAACGCGAGATGTCGTCATCTTGCAAACTAGAGGACAACTCTTTCCCTTAAGATCCAATTGATTCTGGGGTTCCTTATAGTCTGGTCAACCCAACAGAGTCCTTGGATAAAGATCCCTTATATAGAACTCATCATTAGATAACAATTCATTCGGATCATATCATTCATATCCTTAACACAATAATGGTCCATTAGACCAAAATTTCCATCTGAACAGTCCTCCATGGGAATTTCAATTATATAGATTTTTAATTTGTCATCCCTTAACTTGATCCACTGGGTCAAGTGTTACCAGTAGTAGTAATCTGTCAGCACAATCCACTAATCTCATAGTGATTTGATAAAGTCATTATCATCATTCCAGTTACGAACATCATCACAGGAACTCGTCCCAATCATCCTCATTATGGTTTTGCTCAGCTTATCGCTTTTCAACCAAAATTCAAGAATCATCATTTTTCAATCAGAATCCAAATCAACTCATCAGTTCTCAATCAGAATTTTAAAATCATATCAACCAAATTCGAATTCGTCTTCTGGATAGCATTTTTTCTTATAATTTCAAGTCTTATATTTACTCGTATATACTGCCAGCAGCAGTAAAGAGCTGCAGTTATACCCTCGAGCAGCAGCGGAAGTAGCACTTCTTGTGCGGGGCAGGGTCCCTCACTCGGGGCCTCACCCACGTATATCCGTACAAGAGACTAATCCGTCGGTTCTTCCAAAACCAAACTCGAAAAAACTTTCCTCGCCCGGAAAGCACGGGCGATTCCTCCAGGATAATTTTACTCTAATGTAGTCAAGAGCCTTAACTAACTGAACTGATATGACTGAACCTGTAAGTCCCATAGTCAGATCAAGGAAAAGACTTGCATTTGGATCATAGAGACCAACACTTTTTTCCTCATTGAGAGACATAGCCATTGATTCTTTTCCATAGAACAAATTTTTATCCGGGATTTACTTCATCTATCATACCATAATAGAATTGAGTCTCTTTTTAGGGATCCATCAATCTAGCCAGTCCCGTGGGTTAGCCAACCACCCAACCACTATAGTGATGGGATCCTGTTGCGTGACGAGTGGTGATCAATGCAAGGATGCAACACAAAGATGGAAGCAGGAAAATAAGAGACTTGACATTCTTATTTAGGGCTCTTGTAGAGAGTTCCAAGTTGTGGGTGAGTGTGGGGGTGGGCTTGAGAATAATCCCACATGGGAAGTTTTAGGAGTTTTAGTATAAATAGTGGCTCATTTGAGAGCTCACATACACATTGGGCTAAACTCATGCTTGAGCTCTCTTGAGACTAGCTCTCCCTCTTGTTCATAGAGGTGCAAGCTCTTCTCTCTCCCCATCTACACTATTGCATGAGCAATGCTCTTCTAATTCAATGCAATGAGATGATGTTTTTCTCTCTTCTCATCTCTATTCTCTAGTGTGCATGCTTCTTTGTTGATGCTTGTGGATTCTCTATTAGGCTTTGTGTGGTAGTGGATTCAAGCTTAAGCTTCTCCATAGCTTGTAGCTTATCCATGGGCAAGGCATTGCTTGAGTAGTGAATGAGAATGCATGTTTATTTCAAGTTCCATTAAGCTTCAAGGTTTGTGTGCATGCTAGGGAAGTAAGTGCTTGAGAATGAAGTGTGCTTTGAGCTTGTGTGTGCATTAGCTTAGCCTTCTTCTTGTATTGGATGCATGAATGAGTGGGATGATGAGTGAATGAGCTATGGCAAGATTGAGCTTGTGTGTAAAGTCTATGTCAAGGTAGTGGTGTTCATAGCATTCTCTCCTGAAAGGGATAAGCTTCCGTGTACCGGTACGGGTTGAATCCCTAGCTCCGAAAGGGATGCAAATCCCATTGGATTGAGCTACACGCGGATCATGCTACTCTTGCTACAAGTGTAAAGAGTCTTCCGTCTCTCCATCCATTTAAGAATTTAGTTAGGTTTTGTCTCGGGTACGAGGGAAAAGAGTTCCCAAGCCCCCTAGCCGGATATTCATGCAAACTTAAAACTAGTCACACCACTTACACACCCAATATGAAATTGCCTTTTTCATAGATTCAGCTGTCTTTAAAACAATCTTTTAATGAAACTATAGTATCACTGATCATAATCCTCCTAAATATCCGCTTGAATCCTAATTTCCAATTTTTCCTTCATCGGTGTACCTATGGCATCATTGGCAACCAGAACGCTCACCACCTGTCCACTCAGGGGCCTTTTCGATAGTTCGTAGCTCATAGTAACTGGCAATAATTTCACTTATAAAAATCAAAATGGAATCTCCGTTGAAGATCAGCAAGATCAACTAGCAGATCCATACAAAAGAGCCATGGACTCTCCGTTGAGGACCAGCAAGGTCAATTAACCAGATCCATACCGGAATTTAGAATACAACTCTTACTCCTTGTTCCAATATCTTCCACGATGCACGTGTGGGTATCTTCGGTGACCCAGAGCCCGAGCACCGTATGGTCAGCACCCTCTGGGATCCTTCGCAGGTCACCTAGTGCTTCACTCATAGGCCGCTTCTTTAGTCCCTCATCCACCATATCAGAAGCTCACCATTTAAATCGTAGGCAAGACCTCGACCGACCTTGCTATGTGAGACGTCCTCCATTGACTCTCCGTCAGCTATTGCAACTTTATCAGTTAGGTCTCCACGACCTCATTCACAAGATGGTCAAAATGCTTCCCCAGCATTCTTGACATAAAACAGTCATTTAAAAACAGGTCATAAATACAGTTTCTATAACGAACTCTCGTCTTTCCACATTGTTCCACATCAATCCACATTATTTAATCCACATCCATTTCATATGTATTCCCATTCTCATCCAATCACATCATTTTCATCTCATCACATCTTTCTTCATTTATCCTCATAAGATCTCATCCACTTGCATCTACCCATATCCACATCTCATCACATCACATTCATTCACATCTCATCCATTTATATCTATCCCGATCCACATCACATCACATTCATTCACATCTCATCCATTCATATCTACCCCGATCCACATCACGTCACATCACATCCATTTCACCTCACATCTCATTCATTCACATCTATTTCGATTCACGTCGCATCACATCTCATCCATTCACATCACATCTCATTCACTCACATCTATTTTGATTCACGTCGCATCACATCTCATCTATTTCCATTCACATCATATCTCATTCATTCACATCACCTCATTCATTCACATCTATCCCAATTCACATCGCATTACATCTCATCCATTCACATCACCTCATTCATTCACATCTATCCCGTTTCACATCACATCACATTACATTCATTCACATCACATATCATCCAATCACATCTATCACATCACATTCATTCCATCCATCACATTCACTCACATCACCATCCCATCACATACATTCTATCCACATAACATCACATCACATCTATCCACATCTATCCACATAACATCACATCACATCTATCCACATCATATCTCATTCATACACATCTCATTCAATCATTCATACACATCACATCTATCCACATAACATCACATCATATCTCTATCCACATCATATCTCATTCATACATATCTCATCTCATTCATCCACGTTCATTCAATCATTCACATGTACAACTACCCACATCTATCCATACATTCATATCTATCACTTCACATTCACATATATTCATGTCACATCACATCTCTTTACATCACATCACATTCTATACACATCCACATCCATTCTTTCACATACACATCCACATCCATTCTTCACATACACATTCACATCCATTCTTTCACATACACATCCACATCCATTCTTTCACATACATCCACATCCATTCTTCACATACACATCCACATCCATTCTTCCACATACATCCACATCCAGTCTTTCACATATACATCCACATCCATTCTTTCACATACATATCTACATCCATTCTTCACATCCACATCCACATCCACATCCATTCTTTCACATACACATCCACATCCATTCTTCACATACACATCCACATCCATTCTTCACATACACATTCACATCCATTTTCATTACATATCATCCATTCACATCCCATATCATTCATTTACATCCCGATTCCCATGACATCACACAAAGGTAAAGAGAAAGTGGTTGAGCCCCTTGGTATGCCTGATATTTCTAGTGGGCATTCTCTTGTTGATGGAGAGTCTAGTGGCTGGAGGATGAGCTGTGATAACCCCTCTGTCCCCTCCAGCATTCTGGCGTAAGACAGTCCTTTAAGAAAACAGGGTTTCTATGCAAGTTTTCAATTTGATTTTCTTTTGAATACAAGGAGTATTTCTTGAATCAGTATCCCCAAAACTTCTTGATTGGAATTCTGAATTTCATACCAGAATTCCTTGAATTTTATAACCTTGATCCATAGATCAATTTGAAGGGTCTCAAACTTAGTTTCAGATTTGGCGGGAGTTTTGAGTGTATTTTTCTAAACTGGTCACTCCTTTCCTCGAAACTGATGAAAGAGTTTGGCCTTGGTCATAATCTGATTCAAGGTTCGAGTCGGATAAGATTTTTCCTGAACAATCTTTCTCGAAAAGGTTTCCTAATTCAGTTACTATTTTAATGAATTTCTTTCTTTGAATATTCACTTAACTGATTTCTAAATTAGTTACGAATTCCAATGAGGAATAAATTATTCATTTATCTGAATATTTTGATCTTGATAGATTTCTTAAATTTTCTTTTTATAATCCGTGTGAATATAAAACGATAGAAATTTCTCTCTTAGAGTATTTAATTATTCATTTATCAAATACTCATAGAATTTTAAACATAGAATTTAAGAGAACTCAAATTTTGATATAAAAATTCTTTATGCATCTATTTATACATAAAAACCAACTTCAATGGGAGTAACACTTTTATAAAAAAATCCTTTTATGCATAAAATCAAATTTAATAGGAATAACACTTTTATAATAAGAAAATTTCTTTATGCATAAAAATCAATTTTTATAAGAATAACGCTTTTATAATGAAAACTTTCCTTTATGCATCTTTCTATACAAAAAAATTAAATTTATTAAGAATAACTTTTTTATAATTTTTTTTTCCTTTATGCATCTTTCTATGCATAAAAATCAAATTTAATAAGAATAACACTTTTATAATAAAAAAATTTCCTTTATGCATCTTTCTATGCATAAAAATCAAATTTAATAAGAATAACACTTTTGTAAGAGATTTTTATTCCATTATGCATATTTCTATGCATAGAAATCAAATTTAGTAAGAATAACACTTTTGTAATAAAAAAATTCCGTTATGCATCTTTCTATGCATAGAAATCAAATTTAGTAAGAATAACACTTTTGTAATAAAAGAAATCCATTATGCATCTTTCTATGCATAGAAATCAAATTTAGTAAGAATAACACTTTTGTAATAAAAAAATCCATTATGGATCTTTCTATGCATAGAAATCAAATTTAATAAGAATAACACTTTTGTAATAAAAAAATTCCATTATGCATCTTTCTATGCATAGAAATCAACTTTAATAATTAATATTAGTGATATCCATGCATATTCATAGGTGAATATGTACATGGAGTAATTAGAATATTTCTTTTAGATGGAAAAATGATGGGCATTACTCTTTTGGAATAACATAAAAACAAACTTTCTTTTTAACAAAATTCTGGAATATTTTTCCATAATCTCCTTTGTATGGCTGACCATTTCTCACTTAACTTAATTAACCCAATTTAGAATAATAGAACTCTAATCTATAAAATTTTTAAATTCAAGAGAGTAAACAATAAGAAGAGTTTAATTAATCCCTTAGTTAATCTTTCTAGGATTAACAAAGGCTGGAATGTAAAGAAGAGAAGGGGGTGGCCTTTTCATCAAAGGCATAGCATTTGGATTTAATTCAATCATCTGCAATTTATAAAATCAAGAAAACCATAGATTTTTCATTAAAATTTGTAAACAAAGTAAGAAAATTAGCTTACATGGAGCTTGTAAGCTCTTCTTTGGCTTGAGGGATTGAGGGTTCTACTCTTGTTTGAAGCAAGAGTGGCCACCAATTCACTTTGGAGAGGATTAGGCCAAAAACAATTGAATTATTAAAAAATTCAATGTAGATGGCTTAGAACAGGAGTAGAGTAACAATGCATAAACACCATTAAGCTTTTACAAAGGGGAAGGCTTCTATTTATAGGAAAAAGTGAGCCTCTAACCAAGCAAATTGATTCTAGAATTTTCCAGATCACTTTGGTCAAATTTTAACCATTTTTGGGTCAGTTCAGCTTACTTTTTGGATCTAGTTTTGAACTAGGAGAGAGGAGAGATGAAAATATCTCATTTTATTAATTAAAAATTAGGGGTAATGATGAGAAAAAGGTGCCTACTTCATGAGGGGAGATCCCCACTGGTGAGGTGTCAAAATTTAGTTTTTTAATTCTTTTCTTTGGTCCTTAGTCCACTCTTCATCTTATGTGAGCATTTACTCATTTTTGGAGGGGTTTTCTTTTATTCTTCAATTTATCTCCTCCCTACACTTGGATTGATCCTATTGGCCCATAGAAACCGTTATTGGACTAGCTTACACAAGCATCCAGGGGAAATAAATGAATGAGTACTACCTGAATAAATCAAAAGCTTGAATATCTTACCCTTATACTCAGCTAGAGTATGGATGATAGAGAATTGACGATTTGGCCCTTGGTTTTCAATTGCGACATAAATATGACTTCTTTCCTCTTCCACTACGTCTGCTATCGTAACTGCTCTGGCTGCTGCTGCAGATTGGGGCGGAACTCTTTCTCTTTGGTTACCCTAGTTCTGGGAGAAGGGAGTTTTGAGATTACTTTGAACAGAGGCAGATGGCTAAGCTGGATTCCTCCTGGGATTGCCCTGATTTTGGCAAGATGTGACTGATACGAAGGGGTTGCTCTCTTCACTCTGGGTCCTTTACTTCCCTGTCCTCTTGACATGGCAGGAGTCGGACAGTCTTTAAGCTGGTGACCAGAACCCTGACACCCAAAACACGTGTTCTCAGATCTAAGCTCATCCCTCTTAATCCTTGAGAAAGGTGGGGCTCTTGAGAAACTGTTCTGAGGGAAGGGTCTTCCTTCACTTCCAAATATCCCAGCATCTTGATTCTGATTAGGGCCTTGCTACCTCTTTGGGGGAGGAAAGTTTGAAGCACTTCTCGAGGTTTGGAACCTTTTAAAATTTGAGGGTGCAGGCTTTGGCGAGACCTTAACAACAAATCATTTGGCAAAGTCCTTTGTCATTCTGACAGCTTCTGCCCCATTGAGACTGGTTTGGAATTTTTCACTAAAGTTTCCAACGGCTCGTTCATCCCTCGAATGATTCTGGCCACCATCAGTTGCTCTTCATCCAAAAGTGGAAAATATTTGAGGAGAAGGGCAAAAGCATGATGGTATTCTTCAATTGTCCGGCTATCCTGCTTCAATTCTAGGAATTCATTCATTTTGGTTTCCAAGAAGCCCGGAGGACATAACCTCTTCTTGAGGTAAGCCTTCAGATCTGACCAAGTCTGCGTATTTCGGTTGAGACGGTTTGTCTTGCAATGGTTCCTCCATGCGACCCTGGAGGTTTCCACAAATTTCAATCTGGCAAGAGCCATCTTGCTCCTCTCATTATAACCGATTACATCAAAATATTCTTCCATTGCCTTGATCCACTTTTCCACTGTTTCTCATAACTATTCCCCTTCACCCTTGAATGGACCACGTTGGGATCGGTGTATGGCTTTACGAACGTCCGAATCTAGCTCTTCATCATTGGTAAGAGGATCCAGCTGCCTAGCACGGGCCACGCGCCTCATGATTATGACAAAATGAGATTTTTGTTTTATCAAATTTAAGACTATTTAATTTTTGAGATTTATTTCTTAAACAATCAATATTCCATCATAATTCTTAAAAACAAGATTCACTCTGATAATTTTATTAACCAATATTCACAACCACAAAATCAATTTGGAATCTTTTGCAAAACATCATTTATTATCAAAAGTTTTTGATATATACATAAAGCGTCTCGGATCCAAAAGTCACTACCTCAATCGCGTACGCATAAAAAGGCGATACTGCAATGGAGACATGCTATGATATACACGATTCATCATCACTGATAATGGTGTTGTAATTCTACTCCTAGGAATAAAGCGGCTCAGAAGTCTAAAAATGCGGCAAGAAATTCTAAAATTTCAAGGTGAATGATTATAGAGTTGGACATAATGAATAACTCCTAGCCTTATCAAGATCATGGCTAGCGAGATATTCTGTCTGAGTCTCTGACCTTGATTGGTGTATTGACATTAATACTTCACCCTCTGGAGAACCACATATGCTGACGTCGCTCTACTGGATCAGGAAAGTATAGATCCTCAAAGTACAAGCGAGCCTCACTCTGCTTTCTCGGGTGTTGTAGCGGAGTTGATGAGATTTTCGAAGGCAGAGGCGATCATATCCTGACTCAAGGAAAGTCCAAGAATTCTAGATAGATTTGGGGTATCCATGTAAAAATCCAGTTCAATTTATGAGTTTTCAATTTATAAATTCATTTCAAACATAATCTTAGCAAGTGAAAACATTATTTCTGAGATTTTCTTTAAAATTTTAGGCAATTTCTGCTGTTTCATAAGTTTACAACAACGCTCTAATACCAGCTGTGAGACCCCTCTACCCCCTCCGCGCACTGGATTCTCGGTTGCTAGCATGGCAGAAGTAGCTTCTTCTTGTGTGGGCAGGGTTTCTTGTGCGGGGCAGGGTTTCCCACTCGAGGCCTTGCCCTTGAATGACCGGACACGAGACTAATCTGGTGGTCATTCCAAAATCAAAACCGAGAAAAATTTCCTTACCCAAAAACGGAGACAATTCCACCTTTTTGATTTTCTTAACGAATTTTCTAACGGATCATGCCGTCCATCATACATATCTTCCATGACATATGCATGGGTGTCCTAGGCACCGCGAGCCCGTGCATTGCCTGATCAGAACCCTCCAGGATCCTCCTTAGGTGTCCTGGCACTTCACTCAGGGACTGCTTTGTCAGCCCTCATCAAATCGTTTCGGAAGCGCACCATTTTAAACGTACCAAGGCTATTCAGGACCTGGGCAGGCTTTGCCGCATGAGCTATCCTTTGAACACTCCCTGCCAACTGTTGCAACCAAACTTCCCTTAGAAAAACATTTACCAAATGCTCCCTCCAGCATTCTGGCGTAAGACAGCTAAAGAAAACAGGGTTTCTATGCAAGTTTTCAGTTTGATTTTCATTTGAATACAAGGAGTATTTCTTGAATTAGTATACCCAAAACTTCTTGATCGTAATTCTGAATTCCATAACAGAATTCCTCGAATTCTGTAACTTTGATCCACAGATCAATTCGAAGGGTCTCAAACTTAGTTTTAGATTTGGTGGAAGTTTTGAGTGTATTTTTCTAAATTGGTCACATTTTCTTTTAACGAAACTGACGAAAGAGTTTGGTCTAGATCATAGTCTGATTCAAGGTTTGAGTCTGATAAGATTTTTCCTAAACTATCTTTCTCACTCCAATGGAGGAGCTTCAAGATTTTGGATACTCAAAAAGTATCGGAGCAAACTGCTGTTGTGCAGGAGAAATATCAATCCCAACTTGGCATCCCAAATATCTAGTAGTGCATCCTCTACTGATACAAGTAAAACCAAGCTCTGCACCCCAAGCAACTCTTAGTGAATCCTAACCCAAAAACCAAGAGATTTGTGCCAATTAATGAGTGCCCTTGCAGCCAAATAGAACTCCTCTAGTGCTACCCAGAAGGAACATAAGCATATACGTGAACCCTCCAAGAACATGGCTGTGTCATCAGCTAACTCAGAGTCAACCAATTCCTCTTGACTACGAAGAGGCAACCTCAATCCCGAAATACCAATAGTGGAGCCAAGAAAGATGATCATGGCCTCTACAACTATGATATATAATAATGGGGCTAAAGGCAACCTTTCTGTACATTGAGCGAGAAATCTGAAACCGCTCTCCTCTATCACCGCAAGCGAGCACTCAAATACGGGCATCACGATACATGCATGAAAATCCCTTGAACCATCTCTGAGAGAAGTCCATATGGCTAAGAGTACCCTCAAGGAAGTCCCAATCCACTCTATCATAGGCCTTCTCAATATCCAAGAGCAGAATGGCTAAGGGCTGATTGCTCACTTTTTAGCCCATTTGACGGCGGTGATGACACAGAAGCGGTATAGCTGTATATGCCTTTATAGAGTGTCACACTTCCACGCACTGATACAAACACACCCAGAACACCAGACCCAAGAGCATGTACAAAACTTTATTTCCATACAAGTCTTCGTCTTTACAGAGTTGAACATCCATTATATTCTCAGAACCATCTTCATCTAGCACCCATTTAGCTCACAATCAACCCACTCCAGCTCCTGGTCGCTCCCCAATCCTTCTCCTTTAGCCCACGACAGTCCTTCCCCTCTCCTAGTGAGGGCCCCCCTCCTACAGATCTCCCGACTTGCAGTAGCAACCTCTGAACCTAAGAGCCCTCCAAAGCAATAGTCCACCAGAGAGAAGCGCTAGCAAAGGAAGCCTACGTCCAAGGCTCTAGTCTCCCAGCTAGCCCGTCGGATACTGCCTCCTCTCTCCCCTCCTCGCCACCATCAACCCACGATGACTCTTCTCCAAGCTCCTCTAAGGGATCCTCTCTCCCCAGGTCTTCTACTTCTTCACAACCTTCAAAAGCATTCTCTTGAGCTCGATTCTTAGCCTGTACTTCCTCTGTTTTGGTGGATCCACTTCTCTGCTTAGATCTCACTATCTGAATATTAACAGCCCTCCCACACTTTCATTAGTATCTTGCCCATATTCACAAGAGCAACATCATAGTATATCCGGCTAGTCCTCTCCCCCGAAGTTGGCCAGCCTGCAACAATACTAGTAAAGACAGCACATGTTCCCTACTTTCAGATACCAACACTAAACAACACTCTCACTCTCTTATCGCCAAGCTCAAAAATCGACGGTCAACCCAACAAAACAACTCGCCCTCTGTACTAGCAGGAGACGACAACTCAACAAGGCAACACATATGCTGCGCTACCGACGGTGGCAGCAACTGAATGAAGCAAATCTCACCCTCTCAGATGCAGCAGCCAGATACAAAACAACACACACAAAAAATCTGGCATTGCTAGGCTCAGAGAACCGGTGGTGGCAGCGACCCCAACAAGCAACACATCTCTCTGGCTCCTTGTTAGTAGCCACCACTGGTAGCAAAACAAACACATGAGCTCTGAGGCGAAAACTCAACAAGAACACATATCCATGCCTCTGCTCTGCGGCAACTCAGAAACAAAACAAAAACATGCCGCCTTTCTTTTTTTTTCTGGAAAAACCCGCCACCACTGGCCCAAATCGGCATCTCTTCTTTTGTCAAATACTCCCTGTGCTATCTATCCCGTGATATTCTCACGCCCATCACCTTCTTTTTCTGGACCTTCCAAAACCAGCTCATGCACACATTAAATTGGCACCCCCAACAACCAATTGCCCCCATGCACTTGCACATACACCTCCATCAAAGCCTAAAGCTTGATTGCCACATATAACCACACATCCATGACGCCCACACTGAGTCAATGAGTACTCCCATGACTTTACCACAATACGGAACATCACTCATGTACACATGTACAAGTTGAGTTTGGGGATTTCAAAAATCTTCACACATATTTAGCAACCCCCTATTTCTGCTGATATATTCATGTCCAGCAGCTGTACAAATAGAGACTATTTATCCTCCTCAATCAAACAAAAATCTCGGTGCATACACCTTCCAATCCTTCAAGCATTTTCCTCTGTCAAATAACCATTGATACATCCTGTCATGATCTTCCATTTTTAGCAACCCCCTAGGTCCTTTATATATGGCATCATCAATATATACTATTGCATTTCCTCCTCCATACCAGCCTCACATAGTCTTGTGATGGAAACAACCATTCCTCACCTCTACTCCTCTCTAACACATCTGAATCCCAGTCATAATCATATACTAAATTAACAAACATCTGATCATCAACTTCCATCTCATGGTCATCCAATTTGCAACCTACATCATTGGTTTTCAACTTTTCCTCTGGACAAATTTCCAAACTAAGACTATAGCCAAAAACCACTCATCCATATGTTGAGCATCAACATGAGGTGTATCCACCATAAACTCATTTCCCTTCAGGCCATCATTATCAAACATAGCAACTTCATGCACTGTAGACTCATCATTGCCACTTCCCTGTAGTTTCTCCAGCTTCAATACCATTAGCGATCCTTCAAGATTCTCCACATCTTGCACAAGCATCTCTACCAAGTCTAAGCTTCCTAAACTGCCACGCAAAGCATCTTGGTCCCCTTGACCAACAACAATGACCTCACATGCATTCTCACTACTGACAACTGGCTCATTCTCTTGGGCATGACAAGAAACACACACCTTATGATCAGCAACCGCACATGCAAAATCTATCATGTCATCATCCAAAATAGCATCTAACTCATCATCAGTCACACTATCACTCCCTTCCTGCACAACTAGTATGCAAGTATTTGTTATCTTCTCCAAGGAAGCCAATTCCAACAGATCATCCAATGCATTATCAAGAATACAGTTCAGCTCATCATCCAAATTCTCACAAGCTGCAATATCCAACTCATCACCCGAATCATTAATATGCACTTCATCCATAGTATCTTCATTAGTAACATTTTGATCATCACATTCTGCCTTGGCTGGTTGAAGTACAGGCACATGCAAGTCATTACTCTTTTCTGAATCAAAGAGATCATCCAAGTCATTTCCATACTCAAACACATCAGGTTCCTCGGCATTAACATCACTCTCACAATCTACAGCATCATCAATAATCTTCTTAAACAACATATCAAGATTTCTCTGCCAAGAGTCAGAAGTACAATCAACAAGCTCATAATCAATTTTAGCCTGTTTAATAGTATGACCAGCAGCCTCTTCCACATTAAAATCACGACAAACAGACCTACAAGAACCCTTATCCTCATCCCTGATAACATGCAAGGAAGAAATAGTAAACTATTCACATGGTAGATAGCACACTGGAGTCTCCATCACTTCCCCAATCATAGGCTGAATCATAACTGGCTGCACATCATCAATACTTCCATCCTCCTCCTCCTCATCTTCTGAAAACTCTTCAGGGCTGATTCTAAAAACCTTACCCTTCTCCACTTCCAACAGGTTAATCTGTCCCATATCCTGCTTTGCAAATGTGACCTTACGGACTTCATGAACATTGGGCTGAATTGCATCCTTCATCTGCATACTAGGGTCAATCACCCTATCATTCATTCCCATAGATAATTGATACATACCACCATTAGCTTTGGCTGATTTCTCACATTGCAAGTTACTGATATGACCCCACTCACCACAATTCCAGCATTGCACATCACTCGGATACCGTCTCCTTCTTCCAATATCTGCTGAATTTTCTTCAGAACCAGATGATGCATCAGTCTTCCTTCCCATAACACCTATGCCTATTCCTCTTCCTGCATACTCTATCCAATTCAAGCTTAAAGACTTCATGAGTTCCACTGCATCATGACTGTCTCTCTTCAAAGTATCCTTCTGTTCAGGAACAATAGCAGCTTCTCTTTCAGGATGCATACTCTCAATCTCTGGCATCTTCACAAACTTCTTTGGCTCTTCCTGTATTCCCAACTGCCTCAGTCACTTCACCTTCCACTCCTTCTCTCGAGCAACTCTGACAGCTTCCTCAAAGCTATCCAGATTCTTCAGCTCCACCTTCAGACGGAGCCATAAAGCGGTCTCTCTTAATCATCTGCGGGGGTACTTCAGGAATCAAAGCCTCACACCATAGACTCCACAGTCTACCAAACTCTATCAAATACTGATCCACATCCTGTTCATCCTTCTGCTGAATTTTACACAACTCTTTCCACACATCATTCGAAATTCTTACACGGGAAAACTGTGTCAAAAATGCAGCTATGGCTACACGGTACTCAGGGTCCTGTTGATGAGCATTCCTATGTGTAGTCACAAACATTTGTAGCCATGCTTTTGCATCACCCTATAAGCAATAAGTCAAAATCTGAGAGAGGATCTCCGGGATTGCCGTCTTTCATCAAAACTGTAAATTCAATCTTTTCCAGAAACCTGATTGCACTCTCCTGTGGCAATCCCCAATACTATGGAAAATCTTGAGCCATCTCTTCAATCCTTCTTCACACGAACCCTTGTCTTCTTTCACAAACCGAAGGAAATTTCTTCCTCTGTGGTGGAGGCACCAAAAAGTGATGACACGGAAGCGGTATAGCTGTATATGCCTTTATAAAGTGTCACACTTCCACGCACTGATACAAACACACCCAGAACACCAGACCCAAGAGCATGTACAAAACTTTATTTCAATACAATGGGAATGGGATTTTTTCCATTTTTTCTAATATTGACTCGTCTTTACAGAGTTGAACATCCATTACATTCTCAGAACCATCTTCATCTAGCACCCATTCACAATCAGCCCACTCCAGCTCCTGGTCGCTCCCCAATCCTTCTCCTTTAGCGCACGACAGTCCTTCCCCTCTCCTATTGAGGGTGCCCATCCTACGGATCTCCCGACTTGCAATAGCAACCTCTGAACCTGAGAGCTCTACAAAGCAATAGTCCACCAGAGAGAAGCACTAGCAAAGGAAGCCTATGTCCAAGGCTCTAGTCTCCCAGCTAGCCCGTCGGGATACTGCCTCCTCTCTCCCTCCTTGCCACCATCAACCCACGACGACTCTTCTCCAAGCTCCTCTGAGGGATCCTCTCTTAGCCCGTACTTCCTCTGTTTTGGTGGATCCACTTCTCTGCTTAGATGTCACTATCCGAATATTAACAGCCCTCCCACACTTTCATTAGTATATTGCCCACACTTTCATTTTAGTATATTGCCCATATTCACAAGAGCAACATCATAGTATATCTGGCTAGTCCTCTCCCCCGAAGTTGGCCAGCTGCAACAATACTAGTAAAGACATCACACGCTCCCTACTTTCAGATACCAACACTAAACAGCAGACTCTCAATCTCTTATCGCCAAGCTCAGAAACCGATGGTCAACCTAACAAAACAACTCGCCCTCTGTACTAGCAGGAGATGACAACTCAACAAGGCAACACATATGCTGTGCTATCAGCGGGCGACAGCAACTGAATGAAGCAAATCTCACCCTCTCATATGCGGCAGCCACATACAAAACAACACACACAAAAAATCTGGCATTGCCAGGCTCAGAGAACCGGCGGCAGTGACCCCAACAACCAATATATCTCTTTGGCTCCTCGTTACCAGCCACACTGGTAGCAAAACAAACACATGAGCTCTGAGGCGGAAACTCAACAAGAACACATATCCATGCCTCCACTGTGCAGCAACTCATAAACAAAACAAAAACATGCCGCCTTTTTTTTAAAAAAAAAACCCGCCACCACTGGCCCAAATCGGCATCTCTTCTTTTGTCGAATACTCCCTGCGCTATCTCTTCCGTGATATTCTCACGCCCATCACCTTCTTTTTCTAGACCTTCCAGAACCAGCTCATGCACACATTAAATTGGCACCCCCAACAACCAATTGCCCCCATGCACTTGCACATACACCTCCATCAAAGCCTAAAGCTTGATTTCCACATATAACCACACATCCATGACGCCCACACTGAGTCAATGAGTACTCCCATGACTTTACCACAATACGGAACATCACTCATGTACACATGTACAATGTACAAGTTGAGTTTGGGGTTTTCAAAAATCTTCACACAGCGGCCTCCCAAAATGAGAAAATGTTGTCAAAAGATGCTCCTTCTGTGTAAGAATCCATTCTGAGTATCATGAATGACATCCTACAACAATTTGATGCTCACTACCTTAGCAAGAATCTTATAGGCAGTCCCAAGTAAGGTGATAGGTCTCCACTGGCCAATCAATGTCTTATCCCCACTCTTAGGAATAAGATAAATAAGCCCCTGAGAGAGAGAAGAAAGCACAGAACCTGTTTCCCACATCTCCTGCAGAGCCGATGTGATCTCATCCCCAATTTCATCCCAAAAAGTAATGAAAAAAATAGGGGAGAGGCCATCCTCCCTGGACACTTACCACCCATGAGGTAAGGCATGAAGAGCATTGCATAGAAAAAGAGGCATCCAGAGCGGCACACATCTCCTCTCAGTGATCAAATGTAGCAATGCATTCCAAACCCTCCTCTATGCCCTGCGTCTCAAATCAGAGTGCGGCTCAGCACAACTAAGAAGCTGGCGATAGAAATCAGTGGCAATCTGTCTAACCATATAAGAGGATCTAAGTGAAGAAGGCCATGTGAATCCTACAACTGCCTAGCACTATCTCTAGCATGAGATGGCCGTGAGTAACAAAGAAATGTTTGTAAGAAGCTGGTGATAGAAATCAATGACAATCTGTCTAACCATAAGAGGGTTTGAGTGAAGAGTGCCATGTGAATCTTGCAACTACTTGGCACTATCTCTGGCATGAGATGGGCCGTGTGAATAACAAAGAAATGTTTGTTACATCTACCACCCATCTGTGTCCACAAGGATTCTTGGGCATGGAAACGGTACTCTGCGTGCTGCTTAAGAGAGTGATGAAGTTCTATCGCCCTAAAACAATACATAAAGAATCTGCAACCCATTGAGCATGAGTATGTTTCTCGTGCACTTTCTGTGCAAGGCAACCAATCTACGTCTAATAGCCCTTTCTAAATCCAAGGCCTCTTGCCTATTAGACAGGGCACATGTGTGATAAAAGTCACTAATATCACAGAGAGCAGAGGCCAGAGGCTTTGAGAGGCTTGTAAGAAATCATGAGATCTCCAAATATCAAGCATACAATGGCGATAGCTCTGCATCTGAAAACAAATGATCAAGGATGCATATATAGGGTGCTGATCCATGGCTCTCTAATACATAAAACCACTAGGCAATGATATGATTTAGAGGTTCCTGTAGTAATAAAGTATGCCCACCTCTGTCAAAATCATCCACATAAAATCTGTCTAACTGTGCATAAATACATCTTGCATCTCTTCTCTTGTTAGACCATGAATAAAGAAGAGTGGATGGACTCCTCAAAATGTCATTCTCATGCCAACTATCTCTGCCATGAATGGAGAGTATAAACCTCTCCCAAGACGCACTTTCAAGAGGATGCATCAAGACCTCATGTCCACCTCTTTTATCCGTTAGCATTTGAGCCATGTTAAAATCCCCACCAATAATCCAATGGTTGGTAAGAGGCATCAGTGTAGAGTGAGAGATTTCCAAAAGGCAGTCCTCTCACCTCTATGGTTAGGAGCATAGAGGTTGAGAATACCAATGCGTGTAGTACCTTGCATAAGAAGGATCCACTGCACTCTTGCAAGAAAAATGACACCATGGGCAAGATCAAAGCTAAAACAGAGATACAGACACCACCCTTGGTACCAACAATAGCTAGTGACCCAAAGGTGTGTCCTGAGAGAAGCTTGCCTGATCTCCCACACTGGCTAGCATCCAGTTTATGCTCTTGGCAAGAGTAATACATCCATAGTTCCACTTGTGGCTGTACAATGAAGATGGGTTTTTACAATTTATTTTCACACCAACGCGAAAAAAACCCCGAAGACCCTGAATGTTCCAAGAGACAATCCTCATAAGGACTCAAAGTAGGAACGACCAGATATCGTGGGCGATGAAGGCCCCCCTTTAGAGGCAAAAGTGTGTCGCGCATAGGTAAGGGAGGGAGGGAAAATCTGACGATGCAAACGTTACCTCTCTCTCCCACTCTGGGGAAAAGCCAGGGCTAGTCCTTCAGAACTAGAGAGGTACCAATGTGAGTGCGCAACATCATCCTCAAGGGTACAATCATCCTATAACTGTAATGCAACATCCTCCTGTGAAGGATCCAGATCATGTGCCTACAAAGCCTCATCCTCCAAAGAAGGATCAACATCCTGTGAGGCAAGAGTTGCATAGGGGTTGTGGCTGAAGGGGCAGGTACTGGGGTCCAAGGGTTCCTGCCATCCCTAACCACAACCCAATGCTGTGTGGTCTACTATGGCAAAGGAGAAACTGGAGTCTCCAAAACTGTAGAAGGACTCTGACGGGTAGGACCACACCACCTCCTCGCATGGCCCCTTGATCTGGGACAATCTCTAGCAATGTGACCCTCTCGAATGACAAATCTGACACTGGTTAGGGCTGCCTACAATCTCCATCCTCTCGCAAAAATGAGATCCGTCAGGTCTCTGAAGCATAACATGATCATCAGTAATCGATGGATTAGGAACAAGCACAAGGACCCAGGGTACACCATGAAGAGTGGCGGTAAATGGCCGCGAAAGCTAAGGGGTGGGAGTGCTCGGAAGGAATGGTACCTCTAGAACTTGGCCAAAGGATGCCCCTATGGAAGCTAAAAGCTTCCAATAGGACCGAGGAAGAGTAGGGGACCATAGTGAGACCGTGGTAAGGCACTGATCCTCCACTGGATCAAAGCCCACCTGGTACTGAAAGAAGAAAATCTTCCTAGGACCAAGAGGGAAGGGGCTACTAGTCAAAACCTAAGAAGCATCTTCTGAAGAATGAAAGTCCACCTGGAAGAAGCCTTGACCAAGCAAATGAGTATCTTGGAAGTGTGCACAATTAGCTCCGAAGGGAACCATAAACTCTCGCAAAACAAGGGTGGTCTGGACCTCAAGATCAATATTGTGCTGAAGAGAGGTCAGCTTGTCTTGTGAAAAATTGATGATTCTCCCCGGCCAGTGGGGGTGATGAAAGATTGGCTGCGTAGAAGAAGCCATAAAGCCAATATATAAAAAAGTGGGTGGCCGACTTGAATCTAGATAAAATTGCTGCTGAAAAAGAGGCAGGTGCAGAAGAAGGGGGGCAGAGGCGGGAGCAAAAGGGCAGGAGCAGCTGGGGTAGCAAAAGCAGTGGAGCAGGAAGCGGGGGGCTGCAGAATGGCAAGCGGGGGCAGCAAAAGGGTTGGCGAGGGTAGTAGAAGGGCAAGCGCGGGCAGCAAAGGGGCAGGCACACGGGCGCGGGCAGCAGAGGGGCAGGCGGGGGTAGTAGAAGGGTAGGCGGGGGCTGTAGAAGGGTAAGCGAGGGTAGCTGAAGGGCAAGCGGGGGGCTATAGATGGGAAGGCAAGGGTAACAGAGGGGCAGGCAGAGGCAAGAGTGGGCAGGCGGGGGGGCAGCAAAGGGGCAAGCAGGATATGACAATGTAGCGCGCAAGCTCGCCTCTCCAGCAAACGAGTGCTTGTTTTTTCTAGCTAGTCCAATTTGAACTCACCAGGCTATGCCAATACGCATCCAATAGCAAATTTTGATGCATCGATATACACATGAAATATAAGGTCCCAATTAGGTGGTCTTAGAATTGGCGCGCTAGTAGCCAATGCTTGCTTTCATCTATTATATGCTTCTTGGCATTCCTCAATCCATTCAAAGACACAATGAGTAGCTTATATAATGGCGTGGTGATTTCAACATAGAAGATTATGAAGCGGTGGTAATACCCAACGTGGCCCATAAATCTTTGCACACCTTTATAATTAGTGGGTGTGGTGGCAGTTCCAAGATCAACTTGACCTTGCTGTCATCTGTGGTGGATATACCATTCTTAGAGATAATGTGTCCCAATATCAAACCGTGTTTGACCCAAAATTGTTACTCTAAAGGGTTTAGGGATATATGATACAATCGACATCATTCAGACACCTTCCTTAAGCAAGCCAAATGGTCTGTCCATCGAGAGTTTACACACAGATCATCAATGAATACCTCCAACCACTTCTACAAGTAGTCTTTGAAGGCTGTGCACATTAATCGTTGGAATGTTCTGCTGGGGCATTGGTGAGACCGAAAGGCATGACTTTGTAAGCAAATGTCTCTCACATTGTATTGAAAGTTTTCTTATGCTGGTCTTCTGGTGCTATAGACACCTGATTGTAGCCTAAAAATCCATCCAAGAAGCTGTAAGCTTCTTCATCACGAGCTACTCTCTCCAAAACATGTTCCATATAGATCAATGGATAATGGTCCTTCCTAGTAGCTGCGTTGACTTTTTTAAGATCAACACATACCCTAAGTTTCCCATTCTTCTTTGACACTACGGATGTGGATGTGGATGTATGGATGTATGTATGTGGATGTGGATGTGGAAATGGATGTATGGATGTGGATGTGGATATGGATGTATGAATGTGGATGTGGATGTATGGATGTGGATATGAATGTGTATGTATGAATGCAGATGTGGAATCGGATGTATGATGTGGATGTACGAATGTGGATGTGTATGTAGAATAATGAATACGAATGTGTATATAAAATGATGTGTCATCGATATGAGTAAATGGATGAGATGTGATGACATGTGAATTGGGATGTGAATATATGATATGGGATGTGAATGAATCTAAGGTGATGAGATGGAAAATGATGTGATTGGATGAGAATGAGTACACGTATGAATGGAATGTGGAATAAGTAATGTGGACTGATGAGGGATAATGTGGAAAGACGAGAGTTCAATATAGAAACTGTATTTGTGACCTGTTTGTAAATGACTGTTTTATGTCAAGAATGCTGGGGAAGCATTTTGACTGTCTTGTGATTAAGGTCGTGGAGACCTAACTTATAAAGTTACAACTACTATGACGGAGAGTCAATGGAGGACGTCTCGCGTAGCAAGGTCGGCCCCAAGGTCTTGACCAGCCTCGGTTTTAAATGGTGAGCTTTCGGTACAGTGGATGAGGGACCAAGGAAGCGGCGTATGAGTGAAGCGCTAGGTGACCTGCGAAGGATCCTAGAGGGTGCTCACCATACGGTGCTCGGGCTCTGGGTCGCCAAAGATACCCACACGTGCATCGTGGAAGATATTGAATCAAGGAGTAAGAGTTGTTTTCTGAAACCGGGCATGGATCTGGTTGATTGACCTTGCTGGTCCTCAACGGATGAGTCCATGGCTCTTTTATATGGATCTGTTGGTTGATCTTGCTGATCTTCAACGAGGATTCCATCTTGATTTTTATAAGTGATTATCTGTCGGGTACTATGAGCTAGGAACTATAGAAAAGGCCCCTGAGTGAACAGGTGGTGAGCGTTCTGGTTGCCAATGATGCCATAGATACTCCGATGAAGGAAAGATTGGAAATTAAGATTCAACCGGATACTTGGAAGTTTATGATCAGTAACACTATGATTTCATTAAATGACTGAATTAAATATATTTAAATCTAGGAAAAAGGCAATTTCATATTGGGTGTGTAAGTGGTGTGACTGGAGTTAAATTTGCTTGAAAATCTGGCTAGGGGGCTTGGGAACTCTTATCCCTGGTACCCGGGACAAAACCTAACCAAATTCCTAATTGGATCCCATCACTACAGTGGAGTTGGATAGATGAAGTAAATCCCGGACAAAAATTGTTCTATGGAAAAGAATCAACGGTGGCTGTGCCTCTCAATGAGGAAAAAAGCGTTGGTCTCTATGATCCAAGTACAGTCTTTTTCCCTGATCTGACTATGGGACTTTCGGGTTTGGTCAGATCAGTTCAGTTAGTTAAGGCTTTTGACCACGTTAGAGAAAAATTATCCTAGAGGAATCGCCCGTGCTTTCCGGGCAAAAGAAGTTTTTTCAGGTTCGGTTTTGGAAAAATCGATGGATTAGTCTCTTATCCGGATATCCGTGGGTGAGGCCCCAAGTGTGGGACCCTGCCCTCTTGCGCAAGAAGTGCTACTTCCGCTGCTAGCACCCCTGAATTTGTTGCGCGATGGGGACAGGGACCTTACAATTGCTATCAGAGCCATTTGGCTAATGAGGATCAACCAAGAAGCCAAATATGTCAAAAATTTATCAAGAAGCACTAAGAGGTTGTAATTGTGTGATAAAATTCATACAATTTGATATTCAAACTGAAATTTATAAATTAGTAATTGGATCTTCAGATGGAAGTACCGCAATTGTATAGAATCCCTGACTTGCTTGAGGCCTAGACATGATGGTATTTACCTTATACCAAGAACCATGACTAACCGTATATACCGAGGGTATAACTGCAGCTCTTTACTGGGGGCAGTATATACGAGTAAATCTAAGACTTAAAATTATAAGCATTAATGCTATCCAGATGATGAATTCGAATGTGGTTGATATGATTTTTAAATTCTGGTTAAGAACTCATGAGTTGATTTGGATTCTGATTGAAAAATGATGATCCCTGAAATTTGGTTGAAATGTAATAAGCTGAGTGAAACCACAATGAGGATGAATGGGATGAGTCCCTGTGATGATGTTCTTAACTGGAATGACGTTAATGACTTCAGCCAATCACTATGAGATTAGTGGATTGTGCTGGCAGATTGCTACTGTTAACTTTTGTCCAGTGGATCAAGTTAAGGAATGATAAATTAAAAAAATCTGAAAAATTGAAATCCCCATGGAGGACTGTTCAGATGGAAAAAATTAGTCTAATGGACCATTATTGTGTTAAAGATATGAATGCTATGATCTGAATGAATTGTTATTTAATGATGAGTTCTATATAAGGGATATTTATCCTAGGTTTCTATTGGGTTGACCTGAATATAAGGAACCCTAGAATAAGTTGGATCTTAAGGGAAAGAGTTGTCCTCTACTTTTGTGAGATAAGGACATCTCACGTTTTTTAAGTGGAGTAGGATGTAAGATTCCTCCTCCCAGCTTTTGAGGTATACAGGAGTAAGAACCTCCCTTTTTGATCTTATAATTATTCCCCTCTCTGAAATAAAAGAAAGATTCTGTTTTACCCTGTTGTTTTGACCTAGAGAGAGAAAATGTCTAGAGAGAGATAGTCCAAAATTAAGATATTTTTGGATATAAAAATCCTCCTAGTGTCTAAAATGAATTCCCTTGAAACAAAAATTCAAAAAGAACTTTCCAATGTGCAATTGGAATTAATTGGAAATGGGTATAAAGGACCTTAGCCTAAGGGTCTAGATTTTCAGAAATTTTTGGATTATGGTCCAATTAAGATTCCTATGGGCCAATAAAATCAATCCATGTGTGGGGAGGAGATAAATCCAATTTGTTAAAGAAAATACCCAAAAATGAGTAAATGTTCACATAAGATGAAGAGTTGACTATGTACAAGGGTTATTAGTAAAAAACTATGAGTATTACTAAAAAAATGAGATATTTTGGGTATAATGATTCTATTTTGACACATTGTAAGGAACGGGAGTCCCTTCAAGGAGGCGCCTACTTCACATGCTTGAATGAGTTTCAAACTCAAAAATAATGTGATCTTTTTATCTCTCCTCTCTTGTGAAATCCCTGTCCCCACCGCACAACGAATTCGGGTTGCTAGCAGCGGAAGTAGCACATCTTGCACGGGGCAGGGTCCCACACTCGGGGCCTCGCCCACCACGGATATCTGGGCAGGTGACTATTTCCTCGGTTCTTCCAAAACCGAACTCGGAAAATCTTCTCTTGCCCGGAAAGCACAAGCGATTCCTCCAGGATAAAATTTTACTCTAACGTAGTCAAGATCATTACTGACCAAACTGATCCAACCGCACCTATAAAGATACTCGGCCAGATCAAGGAAGAAACTTGCACTTGGATCATAGAGATCAACGCTTTTTTCCCCATCAAGAGGCATAGCCGTTGATTCCTATCCATAGAATAATTACTATCCGAGATTTACTTCATCTATCGTAATAACAGAAATTGAGTCTTGATTTACGAATCCATCAATCCAACCTAACCCCATCCAGTCCCTTGGGTTAGCCAACCGCCCAACCACTGTAGTGATGGGATCCAATTTAGAATTAGGTTTTGTCCCGGGTACCAGGGAAAAGAGTTCCTAGGCCCCCTAGCCGCCGGAAGTTCATGCAAACATAAAAATAGTCACACCACAAATATGAAATTGCCTTTTTTTCAGCATCAGCTAACTTTAAAACAATCCTTTAATGAAACCATTATGTCACTGATCACAATCCTCAAAATCTCTGGTTGAATCCATATTTCCAATCATTCACTTATCGGTGTACTTATGGCATCATTGGCAACCAGAACGCTCACCACCTGTTCACTCATCAGTGGCCTTTTCGATAGTTCCTAGCTCATAGTAACTAGTAATATATTCACATAACAAAATGGAATCTCCGTGGAGATCAGCAAGATCAACTAACAGATCCATATAAAAGAGTCATGGACTCATCCGTTGAGGACCAGCAAGGTCAATCAACCAGATCCATGCCCGGTTTTCAGAAAACAACTCTTACTCCTTATCTCAATATCTTCCACGACACACGTGTGGGTATCTTCGGCGACCCAGAGCCCGAGCACCGTATGGTCAGCACCCTCTAGGATCCTTCGCAGGTGACCTAGCGCTTCACTCATAGGCCCCTTCCTTGGTCCCTCATCCACCGTACCGGAAGCTCGCCATTTAAATCGAACCGAGGCTGGTCAAGACCTCAGTTGACCTTGCTACGCGAGACGTCCTCCATTGACTCTTCGTCAGCAGTTGCAACTTTATCAGTTAGGTCTCCATGACCTTAATCCACAAGACGGTCAAAATGCTTCCCCAACATTCTTGACATAAAACAGTCTTTTACAAACAGGTCACAAAATACAGTTTCTATATCGAACTCTCTTCTTTCAACATTATCCCTCCTGAGTCCACATTACTTATTCCTCATTCCATTCATATATGTACTCATTCTCATCCATTCACTCATATCGACGACAACACATTATTTCACATACACATTCACATTCATTATTCTACATACACATCCATGTTCGTACATCCACATCATACATCCAATCCCATATCCGCATTCATATATACACATCCATATCCACATCCATACATCCACATCCACATCCACATTCACATCTATACATACACTTCCATATTCATACATCCATATCTACATGCATATATCCATTTTCACATCCTCTTTCATACATCCACAGATGATTACATCCACATCCACATCCACATCCATACATCCACATCTACATGCATACATCCATTTTCACATCCTCATTCATACATCCACAGATGATTACATCCACATCCACATCCACATCCATACATCCACATCTACATGCATACATCCATTTTCACATCCTCATTCATACATCCACATCCACATCCACATCTACATACATACATCCACATCCACATTCACATCCATACATCCACATCTACATGCATACATCCATTTTCACATCCTCATTCATACATCCACATCCACATACATACATCCACATCCACATCCATACATCCACATCTACATGCATACATCCATTTTTACATCCTCATTCATACATCCACATACATCCACATCCACATACATATATCCACATGTGCATCCACATTCACATCCATACATCCATTTTCACATCCTCATTCATACATCCACATCCACATACATACATCGACATCCACATCCACATTCACATCCATACATCCACATCTACATGCATACATCCACATCACATCCATTCTCGCCCTATCACCACCCATATACATCTTATCCCATCAGATACACTTCTTACCTCATCCCATACACATCTTATCACATCCTAACTCATCTCAGCACATCCTATCACATCTCATGCACATCGTATCACATCCTATAACATCTCATACACATCTTATCACATCCTAATATCTATTTATAGAATACAAGAGAATTCTTATATTTGATATAAGATTTCTTTACGCATCTATTTATGCATAGATTCCATTTTAAGGAGAATAACGCTTTCGAAATGAAAATCAATCTTTTATGCATCTTCCTATGCATAAATTCTTTTTAATGAGAATGACTACTTTTGCATTAAAAATAAATCTTTTATGCATCTTCCTATGCATAAATTCATTTTAAATGAGAATGACACTTTTGAATTAAAAATCAATCTTTTATGCATCTTCCTATGCATAATTTCATTTTAAATGAGAATGACACTTTTTGAATTAAAATAAATTCTTTATGCATCTTTCCATGCATAAATCCAATTTAGTAGGAATTACACTTTTAGAATAAAAAAAATTCTCTTATGCATCTAATTTATGCATAAAATCCCTTTATGATGAAAATCACACTTTTAGTATAAAAAATATCTTTTATGCACCCATTTATGCATAAAAGTCAAATATAATAAAAGTAACTTTTTTATATTGAAATAACAATCTTTTATGCATACCTCTATGCATGAAAATCAATTGTGATAAAAGTAACACTTTTATATTAAAATAATAATCTTTTATGCCATACCTCTATGCATGAAAATCAAATAATAATCTTTTATGCATACCTCTATGCATGAAAATCAAATGTGATAAAAGTAACACTTTTATATTAAAATAATAATCTTTTATGCATACCTCTATGCATGAAAATCAAACGTGATAAAAGTAACACTTTTATATTAAAATAATAATCTTTTATGCATACCTCTATGCATGAAAATCAAATATACATAATATAAAAATCAATTTCTCCATGATTACAATGAAATTCTTTCAATTAATCTAGGATGATAATTCCTAGAATATGGTAGGAAGTCCTCTTTTCATGCTTTGAATGAATTTATTTTATGTGTAATTTTTACAAAAATTTTGCCATTGCTCCGCTACTATGACTAATAAATCTCAATTATTTTAAAAGATAAAGCTTATCTTTAAGGGAATGATTAGAATGATCCCTAATTGGATCATTAATCCATAATGGATTGAATCATCAATATTCATGAAATATATAAGCATAGAAAAAAGCCATTAATTTGACCTCAAGTATAGATTAATCTTGGATTAAGGAAAAGCTTTATGAAAAGCTTCATTTAGATTGAGAATAGGTCATGAGTATGACCATTTCTTGAGTGAGAGAGAGAAATTACATAAAAACCATTAGAATTAAGCATAAATAGAAATTTATGTAATTCTTTACTATCATTCATCAATTAAATTCAATACCATTCATCAATTTATGTAATTCTTTACTACCATTCATCAATTAACTTCAATAGCATTCAAAAACCATTCCAATTAAGCTTCTCAAGCTTGAGAGGGGTTGAGAAGAGAGAAACTTTGAGAAATTAAAGAAAAGATCAAAATTCACCATTTACCTTACAAATTGCTTAATTCTTTATTCACGGTGGAGGCCCCCAACCAATCAATTGGTTAATTATGTTGATGGAGCGACCAATGGGGATCGAAGAAAGAGGGAAGCTCTAATTTCTTCAATTTGGAGAGAGTTTTAGAGAATAGTAAAAATTAGCATTATTTCAGCATAATTCTAGTATAGTAAAATTCTCCTATTTTTTTCAAAGGACTCATATTCTATTTATAGGAGAGGGAGGCTCTAACCAAAGCTAATTGATTTCTAGAATTTTCTAGATTTCAGTTTGGTTGAATTTGGACTAGATTTGGACCTAGTTTGGTTCCTTTTTGATTCGGTTTGGTTCCATTTTGATTTGGTTTGGTTCAAGAGAGAGGAGAGATAAAAATATCACATTATTTTTTAGTTTAAAACTCATTCAAGCATGTGAAGTAGGCGCCTCATTGAAGGGACTCCCCTTCCTTACATATGTGTCAAAATGGAATCATTATACCCAAAATATCTCATATTTTTGATATTACTCATAGTTTCTTACTAATAAACCTTGTACATAGTCAACTCTTCATCTTATGTGAGCATTTACTCATTTTTGGGTAACTTCTTTTATAAATTGGATTTATCTCCTCCCCACACATGGATTGATCCTATTGGCCCATAGGAACCTTAATTGGACCATAATCCAAAAATTTCTGAAAATCTAGACCCTTAGGCTAAGGTCCTTTATACCCATTTCCAATTAATTCCAATTGCACATTGGAAAGTTCTTTTTGAATTTCTGTTTCAAGGAAATTCATTTTAATAATATGAGAAATTTTTCAATCTAAAAATATTTAAAATATGAATATTCTCTCTCTAGAATATTTTCTCTCTCTATGTCAAAACAGGCAAAGACAAGATCTTTTATATTTCTGAAGAGGGGATTGATTACAGGGAAAGATGCTGGATATCTTGAGAGGTTGGGGAGGAATCTTACATTCTCTCCCACTTGAAAAACGCGAGATGCCCTCATCTCGCAATTTGGGGGTAATTCCGCAAGATGCACGAATATGAGACTAAGAGAAAAATTTAATTAAGAGTAACGACCAAGAAAAGTCTCAAAGAGAGCAAGACTCAAGACAAGAACAAAGATTTTAACTTTATTCACTCTTGGAACATATACAGCAAGATAGAAGAACTTTTTACAATTCCATAAGCCTATCCATCATATGGTCACAAAAGCAGCACTCACAAGCAGCACTCACAAGCAGCACACGTATAAGGTAACTCATCTATGGGAATAATTCGGATGCACCTACCTCGTTGGTATGAGGTGACCTAATAAAAGGACCTCTAAGAGGCAAGTCGAAAATGGGATAAAGGCATATCTTCTGGTGAGGAAGAAAACACGCAAGTAAGAAGACCCGCTCAGAAAACCCACCATGCCTTGATCTCATCACGCAATAGTATCGGGGACCCAAACCCAAAGCTTCAATAACCATAGCCAAGTAAAATTCTCCTATTTTTTTCAAAGGACTCATGTTCTATTTATAGGAGAGGGAGACTCTAACCAAAGCTAACTGATTTCTAGAATTTTCTAGATTTCAATTTGATTGAATTTGGACTAGATTTGGACCTAGTTTGGTTTCTTTTTTATTCGGTTTGGCTCCATTTTGATTCGGTTTGGTTCCATTTTGATTTGGTTTGGTTCAAGAGAGAGGAGAGATAAAAATATCACATTATTTTTTAGTTTAAAACTCATTCAAGCATGTGAAGTAGGCGCCTCATTGAAGGGACTCCCCTTCCTTACATATGTGTCAAAATGGAATCATTATACCCAAAATATCTCATATTTTTGATATTACTCATAGTTTCTTACTAATGAACCTTGTACATAGTCAACTCTTCATCTTATGTGAGCATTTACTCATTTTTGGGTAACTTCTTTTACAAAGATCTTTTATATTTCTGAAGAGGGGATTGATTACAGGGGAAGATGCTGGATATCTTGAGAGGCTGGGGAGGAATCTTACATCTCTCTTCGATCAAACCAAATAAAAAAGGAACCAAACTAGATCCAAATCTAGTCCAAATCTAGTCCAAATTCAACCAAACTGAATCTGGAAAATTCTAAAAATTAGTTGGTCTTGGTTAGAGCCTCCCTCTCCTATAAATAGAACCTGAGCCTTTGTAAAAAAATAGGAGAATTATACTATGCCAGAATTATGCTGAAATAATAATAATTTTTACTATTCTCTAAAATTCTCTCCAAATCGAAGAAATTAGAGCTTCTCTCCTTCTTCAATCTCCATTGGTGACTCCATCAACACACCAAACCAATTGATTGGTTGGGGGCATCTACCGTGATCAAAGAATCAAGCAATTTGTAAGGTAAAATGTGAATTTCGATCTTTTTCCATAATTTCTCAATGTTTCTCTCTTCTCAACCCCTCTCAAGCTTGAGAAGCTTAATTGGAATGGCTTTTTAATGCTATTGAAGTTAATCGATGAATGGTAGTAAGGAAATACAAAAACTCCCATTTATGCTTAATTTTAATGGTTCTTATGATTTTTGTCTTCTCTAAAATGATTATGATGTTATGCCTCATTGAAAAAAGGAATTCCCCTCTCTTCTTTAGATCCAACCATTCTTTATCCCAGATGAATGATTAATGGATAGAATCAAGTTTTTCATAATGTTTTTCTTAAAGTAGAAATTGTTTACATTAGAATGATTTAAATACTCTTGGTGAAATTCTAGTTGATTTTAGAGAGTTAAAAATTGAAAAATGGTCAGCCATACAAAGGAGGTTATGGCAAAATTTTCTAAAATTGTGAAAAATAAGTTTTAATTTTTTATTCAAAAAGAGTAATTCCCATCGTATATGTATTCTTAAAGTATTAATTTGCATCCTAGGTATAAGAAAATGCATACTAAAAATATTTTATTAAAAAAGTGTTACTTTCTTTAGAATTAAATTCCATGCATAGAAGGAAGTATATTGAAATTGTTATTTTGATTATAAAAGTGTGATTTTCATCATAACTTATTTTTATGCATAAATAGATGCATAAAAGAAAAAATTTTATATTAAAAGAGTGATTTTCATCATAAATGATTTGTATGCATAAACATATGCATAAAAGATATTTTTTATATTAAAAGTGTGATTTTTATCATAAATGATTTTTATGCATAAATAGATGCATAAAAAAATTCTTTTATATTAAAAGAGTGATTTTCATCATAAATGATTTGTATGCATAAACATATGCATAAAAGATATTTTTTTTATATTAAAAGTGTGATTTTCATCATAAATGATTTTTATGCATAAATAGATGCATAAAAGAAATTCTTTTATATTAAAAGAGTGATTTTCATCATAAATGATTTGTATGCATAAATATATGCATAAAAGATATTTTTTATATTAAAAGTGTGATTTTATCATAAATAATTTTTATGCATAAATAAATGCATAAAAGAAATTCTATTATATTAAAAGAGTGATTTTCATTATAAATGATTTGTATGCATAAACATATGCATAAAAGATATTTTTTTATATTAAAAGTGTGATTTTTATCATAAATGATTTTTATGCATAAATAGATGCATAAAAGGAATTCTTTTATATTAAAAGAGTGATTTTCATCATAAATGATTTGTATGCATAAAAGATCATTTTTTATATTAAAAGTGTGATTTTCATCACAAATGATTTTTATGCATAAATAGATGCATAAAAGAAATTCTTTTATATTAAAAGAGTGATTTTCATCTCATAAATGATTTGTATGCATAAAAGATATTTTTTTTATATTAAAAGTGTGATTTTCATCATAAATGGATTTTATGCATAAATTAGATGCATAAGAGAAATTCTTTTATTCTAAAAGTGTAATTCCTACTAAATTAGAATTATGCATGGAAAGATGTATAAAGAATTTATTTTAATCCAAAAGTGTTATTCCCATCAATTTTGATTTTATGCATAGAAAGATGCATAAAGAATTTTATTTTTAACTCAAAAGAGTTATTCTTATCAATATTGTTTATGCATAGAAAGATGCATAAAAGATTTATTTTTATTTCGAAAGTATTATTCTCATTGAAATTAAATTTATGCATAGTTAGATGCATAAAAGATTTATTTTTATTTTGAAAGTGTTATTCTCATTAAAATAGAATTTATGCCTAAATAGATGCATAAAAGGATTTTTATAAAAGTGTTATTCCTACTAAAATGATCTTTATGCTTAATTAGATGCGTAAAAAATCTTTATATATAAAAAAAGAATTCTCTTACATTCAATAAATAGATGTGATGAGATGTGATAGGAATCAGATAGATGTAAATGGATGGATGGAAGTGATATGAATCAGATAAATGTAAATGGATGAATGGATGAGGATGTTTGTGAATGTGAATGTGGAATGTGGATATGGATGTATGAATGAGGATGTGGATGTGGATGTATGAATGTGGAAGTGGAAATGGATGTGTGGATGTGGATGTATGAATGAGGATGTGGATGTGGATGTATGAATGTGGAAGTGGAAATGGATGTGTGGATGTGGATGTGGATGTATGAATGTGGAATGTGGATATGGATGTATGAATGTGGAATGTGGATATGGATGTATAAATGTGGAATGTGGATATGGATGTATGGATGTGGATGTGGATGTGGATGTATGAATGTGGATATGGATGTGGATGTATGGATGTGGATATGGATGTGTATGTATGAATGTGGAATATGGATATGGATGAATGGATAAGGATGTTTGTGAATGTGGAATGTGGATATGGATGTATGAATGTGGATGTGGATGTGGATGTATGAATGTAGATGTGGATGTGGATGTATGAATGTGAATGTGGATATGGATGTATAAATGTGGAATGTTGATATGGATGTATGGATGTGAATGTGGATGTGGATGTGGAATGTGGATGTATGGATGTGAATGTGGGTGTGGATGTATGAATGTAGATGTGGATGTGGATGTATGGATGTAGATGTGGAATGTGGATATGGATGTATGGATGTATGGATGTGAATGTGGATGTGGATGTGGATGTGGATGTGGATGTATGAATGTGAATGTGGATATGGATATGGATGTATGAATGTGGAATGTGGAAATGGATGTATGGATGTGAATGTGGATGTGGATGTGGATATGGATGTGGATGTATGAATGTAGATGTGGATGTGGATGTATGATTGTGAATGTGGATATGGATGTATGAATGTGGAATGTGGATATGGATGTATGGATGTGAATGTGAACGTGGACGTGGATGTGGATGTGGATGTATGGATGTAGATGCGGATGTGGATGTATGTATGTGGATGTGGATGTATGAATGTGATGCACTATCATCATCGTGAGTGAGGTCATCTCCGATGAGCTTTCCAGACCTCAAGTGCATGTGAATATGATTTGATAAGCTATTTCGCTATCCCAATTAAATTTTGGTCAGATGCTGTCGACTCATTTTTGAGGCCGTGAGATTGCAGAAAACAGTTGAACACGGCGTGAAATAACAAAAACGTTTTCACGTCGTGAACGATTTTCAGCACTTTCACGTGTTTAAATTTTTTACTTTGGACTCAGAATTCCACGTTACCTTGTTATGATTTTCAATGGTCTCAAGAATTTCCTTAGCCTTAATCCAACAATACCAGGTTCGTGAGTTGGATTAAGGCGTGAAATTGCAGAAACAATTCACACCGTAAAGGGAAAAGGTTTCATGTTGTGAAAAGCAAAAGATTTCACATCGTGAAACTTCCCATCTCTCAAAACATTACATTCTTGCTTGAAAAGAAGGAGATAGCCATTGTTGTGAAGGTTGTGGAAGGCCAATAACTAGTAGACAAAACACTAGAAATGGTGGAAAGGGATGATTCCTAATGGTATTGAAAAATCAAAAAAATATGGTTTCATCAGGAAAGCTACAAGGTATGTGATGGTTGGTGATGCTTTGTATTTGAAGGGAATTGATTTGATAATGCGACGGGTACCTTGGAAGGAAGAAATCTACAAAATTCTTAAGGAAAATCATGAGGGAGCATGCGGTGGACATTTTGCCTCAAAGATTACCTTGCATAAGGTATTGCAGGAAGGTTATGTATGGCCAAGTGTACATAAGGATGTTAATCATTGGTGCAGGTCATGCAAACAATGCCAAGCTCACAGTAGACGGATATTAAAGCCTGAAATGAGGAAGACAATTCTTGCTTATGATGTTTTTGAAAAATGGGGAATTGATGCTGTGGGACCATTGCCTATTACCAGCCGAGGGAAGTGCTATATCTTGACTGCAGTTGATTACCTTTCTAGATGGGCGGAAGCAAAGGCAGTGAAACAAATTACTGCTAAGGAGGTGGCAAAGTTTGTATATCAGGATATGAGGTGGCACAAATCAAGGAGAAATCAGTAGGATTAAATGCTTGGCATCTTGTGGATGTAAACCCTATAAATTGAGGCATTGGCCTAATTTTTGTTGGTTTTTGAGTATCCATGCCTACATTAAGCTATTAGTTAATTGTGCACTAATCTCATGTCTTAATCATCATGTAATCATCTAATTATGTTGATTCTTGCATTTGATCCACCATAGCTTATCACATTGCTGCAAATTCAACATGGTATCAGAGCCAAGCTAAGGATTCATCCAATTTTTGAGCCTGATTATCTTGCCAATCACCATATTAAACATCATAATTAGGAGATAATCACTTTTTTAGTCTATTTTCAACTAGTTTCTGTACCCCCAGCTGGTGGAGGATCTCTCTCTCTCTCCAACCATAACATTAGCCCAAACCCTCTTAGCCACACTTGAGTAGATTCCCCACGCTTCGGCCAACCATCTCAAAATGCCAAACCGCCGTCGAATTCAGGAGAAAATCACAAAAATGCCAGTGCTATTTTTTCTGAGAAAAACTTCAAATTTGCTCCAATGCCTTGCAATTGGGATCAAAGGAGCTAGCCCAATAGGTTTTCTAATGCTGCGAACATGCATGTGTGGTTAGAATCACAAAAAAAATGTCGCCAGCAATCGATTTCAGCTCTATGGTACTCACAAAAAGCAATTTTGGTAATCTTAAGATTAAGCATTCAATATCTGATCAAATCCTTTGTTTCTTGGCTTGATCCTCTAGTAGACTAACTGCTATTGATGCCCTTGAAAAGATCTAAGCTCATTTGAACTCTAAGGCATCAGATCCGGCCTCCCCGTACACTCTATTTTTATGCACACAAAACATGGCATTATTTCATTAAAATCAATGATGATTAATTAGCACTAATCACTATTTTTGGTGCAATTGATGGTTCAAATTTACCGTTGGGTATCTAATACATATCCCTATCACTTCATATTGCAATTTGGAGATGGTTTGATACTTCAACCATTCAGTACAATAATCAGTTACCCTTGGCTTTATGTAATTTTTGGTGAATTTATGCTGATAAATCTGTTGTAATCATCATTTAACACACCAGATTTGAGTTATAAAAGGGTAGAAACTACCCTTGAATCTTGAATTGGATCAAGAGAGGTAAGACTCCCTTCACATCATCATGAGCACGGAACAAGAAATAGCTAAATTTAATGGGGAGCAGTTTCATACATAGCAAACAAAGACCATGTATTTGCTCATGAGAAAAAATTTGTGGCAGCTAGTTGAGGAAAGAGATTAATGTCCAAAGGATATTGGGGAGAATGAATGGAAGAGCAAGAATGAGAAAGCATAAGGGCTCATTGCACTTAGCCTAAATGATGAAATCATTCACCACATTGTAGGGATAAAGATGCATGTAGGGATACATTGGGCTAAAGATGCATGGGATGAACTTAATAAATTATTTGGCACTCAAGCAAAAAATTCAAAGATAAATCTGTTAATGCAATTCTACAAACTTGACATGAAGGAAAGTGAACCTCTAACCACACACTTGAACAAATACAAAAGCATTAAGCAACAACTGGCAGCCATTGGGAAGAAGGTAGAGAAAGATGAGGCACTAGTAGTGCTTCTGAAGAGTGTGGACAAAGGAGAATATGAGAACATTGTGGCAACCTTGAAGAATGTACCAAAATTGAAGCTACATAAGATAGAAGGAGCTCTACTAGAGCAAGAGACCAAGGTCAAAGAGAAGAAAGGGTTGGACCCAAAACCAGACATCCTTAATGCCTCTACAAGTGAGGAGTGAAATTCCTTGTGTTGAGTGCAATCACTAACGATCATCCCAATCCCCATTGTGCATACAAAACACCTGTTTTTCTATACTGCATATATTGTAAAACCTCTGACCATGATACTAAAAAGTGTCCCACTTTGTCCATAATTGACTCAAAACTTCCATCTCTCGTGCACCAAATAGAAACAGTCCAAAGGGTAGAAATTGCTCAGGAAGAAATTAATCAAACACTCAAGTGTTTCTATTATCGTGGATCTCACAAGGCGGCAGACTGCATAGTTTGGAACACTTCCATGCCCATAGTCACTGACACCTTCTTGCGACCCATGTGTGAACGATGTGGCATTGATCACATGTTTCAAGATTACCCAATTCCATGCAACTTGTCTCACAAAATACAACTCTTAACATATTGAGCGTGCAAAATGATCAATTGGCCATGGTACCCTTGAATGTGCTTACATGCTTTTTACAAGCCAAGGCACGAGAGATGATAAAAGAGGATACAAAAGATTATACCTCAACATGGGTAGAAGAACATGCTTTAAAGCAGAACCCAAAAGAAAAAGCAAAACCTTCTAAACCCAAGAAAAACAAGGGACTACAAACTATCGAGACCAAGGTCGAATTAAAAGACAAGGAAAAGGAGCCTGTAAAGAACATAAACCCAAAAGGGAGACATAAACACAAAAGAGCCAAAAGCTGTACATGATACAGAAGCATCCACCTCAAAGACCACCACATAAACCACAAAACCCATATGTGCAACAACACATGATACAAAAGCCCAAAAGAAAATTCGATCTCGTCACATGGGTAAACATAATGAAAAACTGATAAACCAAAGAAAGTTCGAAAATGAAACAAGTTCTATTACGTCACTAAGTGAGGATGAAACAAGATCTTACTCTTCACTCAATGCACCATATAGACCAATCAAGAAACTAGAACCCACCCAACTACCCCAAATGGATAATAATGATCACATGACATATGTAGAACGCAAAAAGCAAGCTCAAGAGAGCATGTTTAGCTTGGTTTAATGTCGTACAGGGTCACCGGTTGTGATTAAGCCTCATAATGCCAATCCTAAAACAGCAACCAAAATATAAAGCCTAGAGGAGTACCGCTTTCCCTTTCAAGAGGAAGACATACTCTCTACAAAAGAGTCATTTGAGATAGATTGCACAAACTATACGCTTGTGAAAGCACGTGACCAATTCAATAATTCCCTTACAAGATTAAAACAATCTCTCAAAACCTCATTTGGAGGAATGCTCTTCTCTCATGGTGAAGCCAGCATAACATCCGCACTTGCATCTTTAAGGGCTCAACCTGAGTTATACCAAGACATAAAGAACTCCATATAACAAGACTACTGTGAGGATTTGCAAGTTTCCAAACAGACCTCATTAAGAATTGTCAGAGGGCCAAGTGTGCTAGTGTACACATTAGGGACTCTTGAAAAATCTGAGAGCCAAAATGAGGATGAAATTGAATGGGATTATGAAACAGAAACGGGATCTGAAGTTGAAACAAAAACTAAAACATCCATGGTTCCTTTGGAAGATTCTATCATGGTATGGTTGGATTTCCCTTCAGACAATGATTAAGCACAAACGCGCATTGATTAGCCCTTGAGCTTGTCATAACATCATGAGAATAGACACTTGGGTGTCATTGGGACAACCTAAACTCATCCCTACAGACAAGAGTCTTGCAAGAGGAGCCCATGGACAAAACATTGAAGTTCCATGTTACTTTAGATACACTACTCAAACAATCGATGGCTATATGGAATTTACATTCCATGCTATCCTAGACTCCCTTGAGTATGATGTCGTCCTTGGTGGAACTTGGATAGGTGAATCGTTGTATTCAATAGATGAATCCATGCAAACAGTCACCTTGAACACTCCTACAAGCAATGTACAATTGCTATTTGTTGAAATGAGTGATGCTAGAGTGCCAAGTCACCTAGCCAAGTTTTCCCACATGAGCTATCATAGCTTTATTGTACTCTCCTCATATAAAAGAGGACCATGTCAAGTAACACAAAATGTAGCAAGCTCTCAAGCCTCTCTATGAGTACAAGTCTCAATCTTGTAACCTAATTGTGCTTGAGTCTTAAGCTAAATTAGCTTAGTTCATTCATTATGTTTGTTATTAGGTATCACCCACCCTAGCTTAGCTTAGCATTAATCACATGTTAATTATATTAAGATTAAGATCTAATTAAATAGTTGATTATCATTAGATCTATTGCTGTATTGCTAAAAAGTGTTGACAAAGAACCTTATGAATCAATTGTTGCTACACTTAAAAATGTACCCAACACTAAACTTCAAGATGTAGAATCATCTCTACTTGAATAAGAATCCAAATTCAAAGATAAAGAATCATTCAAATCACATTCAAAGCAAGCACTATATACAAAGGGTGGGAGATTTCAAAGGACAAATCAATCAACATCTCAACTTCCAAGCTGCTATCACTATGGAAAACTTGGTCATACCAAGAATGAATGTCGCAATAAAGATAAACCAAAGCTTGTTTGTGACTATTGTGGAAAAATTGGTCACCTAGAAGAAGATTGCTATCAAAAAAATAAGCAGGAAATCTACATCGAGGCTAAAGCTGTCCCAATTGAAGACGTGCTCTTCTAAAGAAAGAACCATTGTACTTTTCATCCCTCTTGTCTCTACAAAAAGTGTGATGTAATACATCAACCTCTGAGGCCATATGATGCACTCAAGCTGAAATTCATAGCCAAAGCAGCTATAATGCCAAAGTATCATAATGGCCAAAGTAGCCTAGCACAAGGGGAGAGAGAGGAAGATTGAAATCCTAAAAATTATACCCAATCTAGCATCAAGGGGGGGTGTTGAAATGAGTGATGCTAGAGTGCCACGTTACCTAGCCAAGTTATCCCACATGAGCTATCATAGCTTTGTTGTACTCTCCTCATATAAAAGAGGGCCATTTCAAGTAATGCAAAATGTAGCAAGCTCTCAAGCCTCTCTATGCATACAAGTCTCAATCTTTTAACCTAATTGTGCTTGAGTCTTAAGCTAAATTAGCTTAGTTCATTCATTATGTTTGTTATTAGGTATCACCCACCCTAGCTAAGCTTAGCACTAATCACATGTTAATTGGATTAAGATTCGGATCTAATTAGATAGTTGATTATCATTAGGGAGATTAATCCATGAATTTTGACACTATTATGGGAGGAAGAGACCTTGCAGGAGCTAGAACTTCCAATATATCTTACTAAAAAGATCCCTAGGATTTTGGTTGGATTAGAAATTTCAAATAAAATCACCACAGCTCAAGCACAACTTTATCCAACACAAGAACACAATCTCATGACCCTCGAGGTATGGGATTTGTTAGGTCAACCAACACTCACGGCACATCCTGAAAGGATTACCTTTACACGACTTGAACATGCCATGTTTGGGGTACTTTGAACATACAATGTATATTGAAACTAACCCCCTTGCTTGCAAGTTTTTTTGCTTGAGTATGTGTTGGAAGAAGATTTGATCTTGGGGCATAAAGGAACTATTGCCGCCCAAGCACCATTGTGCTTTGCTAGCGATAGAGTCATGATTATAGTCAATGACAAAAAGTTTACAATACCATACTGCAAGGAAGAGGATCCAACTTTAATGGATTTCTATGATGCTGAACGCAAAAGGATACAAGCCTCTTCCACAAAAGCCCCTCTACACAATGACCTACCATCTGCGTCAATGCCTGACTCCGATAAAGCATCTACGCCTTCAACCCCATCCTCACCAATGAAGTTTGATGCCAAAACCTCGCAATCAACAGCTATTCTCAAAGAAGTTCCCATAGCTCAACCTTCTATCTCTAATAAAGAACTCAAAGGAAAAGCCCCGGAGCCTATGCATCTTCATCGACAAACCTCACCAAATGAGACAACCATATGCTTGAAATCCTCGTCATCATCGACATCCACTCCACAAGAGACTGTAGCCTCATCATCATCAAAAATGCCCATGAGTCTCAAACCTATAGCCTCAGCATTAACCAAAGTCAAAGAGGGCCCCAAACCTTCCACATCAACCCAAAAGAAAACTCCACTAAGACAACCACGATCAAGGTATCTTAATAGTATCAAGATGTGGGTGGAGAAGCAGCTACTCATAGTAGCTCAAGGCTACTATGAAGGTGCCAATCAAATTTGGGTGCCTCAATAGTCAAAGCCTCTTCCACGACGCAACACTCAGAGGCCAAGGAAAAAGAAAAGTGCTCCACAACACAGTCCACAAAAGCCTATGTGAGTTCCTCAAAGAACTCCACCAAGTCAACAAGTGTGGGTACCAAAAACACTATTGCAGGCACTGCACAGGGGTACTACCAAAGAAATACCAAAGCTTGAATACCCAAGCGCATCACAAAGTCCCCTAAGCTTGCACAAAGAAGGAAGCCTCAGCACCAAGAACATCGACCACTAGTTTATAATGTTCATCAAAGGTGGGTTCCTGTGCATGTGCTTCTACAACAAGGATACTCTGATGGTAATTCCATCATATGGTTGCCAAAATTGAACAATGTGAAGAAAACCTCACCACCGACTTCAACCCCAACAGCTTCACCTAAAGTTTGACAAGAATGGAGGCCCAAGCAACAACAAACAAATCACTCAACCACTCTCGTGCATTCAGCACCAACATAAGAGCTTGTGTGTTCAAGCAAACAATCAGCAGTCTTCCCTATTGCCTCGACAACATTTGACCAACAAATTCAAGAATCAATACCCGTGTCTGCACAGAGACTTATGAGCGCATTAAGGACAAAATAACAATGCTCTTGTCGAAATTCCATCTCACGCAATCTCACGAAATTCCATCTCACGGAGACTTATGAGCGCATCAAGGACAAAATAACAATACTCTTGTCGGAATTCCATGTCATGCAATCTCATGGAATTCCATGTTACGCAATCTCATGGAATTCCATCTCACGGAACTACACTTCACAGAATTCCATCTCACAAAATTCCTTTTCACGGAATTCTAGTTCACGACCTGCACTTTCATGGTTACACCATTTCACGGGATTAACTTTCATGGGTTTAGACCATTTCACAGGATTAACTTTCATGGGTTTAGACCATTTCACAAAATATCCCTTCGCATCCAAAAAAACCTGCAATCTCACGAGTTCAGGTCTCGCAAGAGTTAACAGTTTCACGGCTTAAGAACCTGCACTTTCATGATTTAAGCCACATCACAAATTAAGCCATCTCACGCATTAACACTTGCACAACGATCTTCAATAGCCATTATATATTTGTTAAGCTTATTGCTTACTATTCTTTTGGCTAAATTAATGTAGCAACTGCTCCATGAGTACATTTCCATACTCATGCATTGGAGAACATTTGCACCAAAGCCTCATCATCAACTTCCAGGTACAACTCTGGATGGGGGGGCCATGGTGGGCAAAAGCCTGGTCAATGGTACAACCCATCGCCTCGAATTTTCCTTCAAATTACAAGCCTCTCCAAATGACGCTACCATCTTCACAAATCAATGATCTTCAATCCTTCGCATGAAGATATCTATATTAGCCTCGCAAGTCGACGTAATTCTTTTAGCCCTCACCAATAAGTGGCTAATTCAACACAGAGCAGTTCAATAAGAGTCTCTATGACTCAATTCTTGTACTTTATGTAAATCTGCTTCATAAGAGCACTTAAATATACATAAAAACATAAAAAGCACATGGACAAAAGAAGACAGGAATAGGTCCTACTTAATAACATTTGACAAGAATCTTGCCACACAAAGGGACATCATCAAAGGCCAATTTCTTCAAATGATGAATGCCGCTTCAATGAATCAAATGAGGAACTGAGAATCACTATCTCATTTTGATGATTAAGTCTACGTTCCTCCGGATCCTTCCCTCTCTTCTCTCCCATTATTAACATCTCTTAGTGTCCCCACTAACAAAAATCACATGTAACCTTGTTGATGATTGCCAAAAACAAATTGAGCCAAACAAAAAGGGGACTCACACAAATATAAAAATGCAATCATTCACAAAAACCCCACCTCGTTAGGAATTCCCAATACACCACTAACCTCTTCATTCATTAACTAGCTTTTCTTATTCCTTCCAAAGGAACAAAGACCATTGAACATCACTCAACATCCAAGCCATCGACAAAGCTTGTTCATTCTCCCCACACAAAGATCTTCAACAATCACGAGGATGCGATCACCACCATCAAGAAGGGGGGGATATTAACCCAACTCTAGGGTTAATAAGAGCTACCGCCATTATATTACATTAAGGAGTCATGGTAGATACACCAAAGGGTCATACATTCAAGATATGAAGCAATAGTGTCTAAAGCTACAACTTGAATTAGCTCTAGGATATCCAAATTTTTGTTTTGTGTTACATCCTCATGGGGGTACATTGAACTTTCCTTGGTCTTCTCTAATTAAAATCTTTACCATTTTTAAATTTTCAATCTCCTTTTTAGTATTCAAATACTCTCCATCGACCTTTGGGGTCACTGGCCTCCGTTTAGGGGATTTATCTATCGGGATGGTGTCTTGGCTAAATCTTGTTATCTATAGTCCCTTTATGTGAACCATCTTGGATCAGGACCAGTGATTCACCCTTGCCTATCCTCCTTGGTTACTTTCTACTACCTATTTTAGTAGAGGTAGAAGTTGGTAAACTAATGACCATCTTGGAGCAGGACCAATGATTCACCCTTGCCTACCCTCCTTGGTTACCTTCTACTACCTATTTTAGTAGAGGTAGAAGTTGGTAAACTAATGACCATCTTCGATCAAGACCAGTGATTCATCCTTGTCTACCCTCCTGGTTACCATCTAATTCCTATTTTAGTAGAGGTAGAAGTTGGTAAACTAATGAACATCCATGTTAGCTTTTTTCAACTAATGGGATCAGTCTCGATTTAACACATTTAGTGTGGTCAGCCTTGAGTTGTTATGTAGGCTCTAGGCTCCTCCTTCTTTTCTAGGTTGGGTCTTTACTAGGCTATTATGGGTAGTTGTTTCCCATTATCCTTTGGAATCTTCCCTGATTAGCTCTAAGGGTGGCATTCCTTCTACTAAAACTTGGGTGAGGGCTCGCGCTTGTGTGCTATCACCTCCTTTATATCCCTTTCTTGGTTGTCTTGCTTGGTTGTCCTGCTGTAAAGCTTGTAGTCTTTAAAGATTTTTGTGTTCTGCTAAGGCCTTCTTACATCCAATTCTTATTTTCTTTGATTTAGGATGTACGTTTGCTTATGGGCCTATATAAATTTAATTTTCACCTCCATCTCCTCACTTGTTAGGAAAAAGGTCTCTCCACTTCTTGTGATACCATTTGCATCCTAGGAGTGAAAGTGATTTTCTTATTAGCCTAAGGTAAAGGTTTTCCTCTATAAAAATGTATATAATGGAGGTATTATTGCTTGTGCAACTCCTCTCCTTGTTGAGAACCTTTGGATATTACTGTAGGCATATGCTCACTTATGGTAATGCTATGTGTGAACAGGGCTTAACCAAGGGCACTTTTTCCCATGTGGTTTTTCCCCTTGGACATCAAGTGTGAAAGGACACTCTAACATATAATATTTTGTACTTCTATATTATATGGATGTGGCACACATGCAAGGGTTGACTTGCATTTTGTGGATACCACACTTTTGGCTCTCCCTCTCTCTCTCTCTCATTTCTGTGTGTGAGCTTATCTACCCTACACCTAACCCTAATGTGCAGGTTTGTGTGTGTGAGTGTGTGAGTCCAACACCCAACATTTGGTATCAAAGCAGGGAGCTGCCTGTGGATTTCTACCCCAGAAAAACTGCTTGCTGCTGACTGTGGAATTCCGTCACCGAAATTTCGTCGAAAACTACCGTTCCGTCTATCGCCTGCATTTTTCTGTCGGGCCGGACTGCTTGTTTTCGTCGGCGCTCCTCCATCCGGCCACCATAAACGGGCGGCACTAGTGGGGAGCCCACCACCGTCGCCCAACTCGCGGGCGGCACCGCCCTCTGCAGCCAGCGACCCAGCATTGTCGCAGCCCAGCTCTGTCACATTTTCGGCCACCCTCGCCATCAGCGCTCCCGTCCGGTCGCCCAGAGCCGCGTCGGCGTTCTGCTCCCATCCGGCCTTCGTCCGTCGCCGTCGCCAACCCCCCGCCGTTCTGCTCCGTCGACGTGTTTCGCTCCGACCGCTGCTCTGTTCGTCCATCCGTTGGCTCCCGCCAGCGACTCGTGCCCAGGTGATGGCTCCCGCCCATTTCAACTTACCTACGGCCAGAGCTGTGCTCGCCTTGCTCTGAGCGCCCGCCTCCGTCTGACGACTTGCCCGACACCTGCGCAGCTACTGCAGAGCGACGATGATGACTCGACGGCTGCCGCTCGTTCTATTTTTCGCTGCCGCTGGGCCCTGGTGCAGCTAGCCTATAGCTGCCGCCTCCGTCTATCCCATCAGCTCCGTAAGCTCCAGCCCCAGCTCCCCGTCGGCTGCCCACAGCCATCCGCCGCCCTGCTGGCTTCCTCCAACGCCCGTTTAGCACTATCTGTCCTCACCCAGGAGGACAAGCTGGATGGATCTAACTACTCCCTCTGGAGTTTCATAATCCGTAATTTGCTGGTAGCCAAAGGGCTTTGGGGCATCGTGTGTGGTGATCACACGCCCACTTACCATACAGTCAGCCATGCCTCAAAGGGGAGGTGCTCAAAGAGCTCTTGCTGATGTAGATCCTGCTCCCACACAAGAGCAGAAGAGATGGGACTCTAGAGATGCACAGGCCATGTCATTGATAGCCCTTTCAGTGAAAAGGACTATTATTCTGCACATTCGTTCATGCAAGACATCGAAGCTTGCATGGGACACATTGGAAGCAATATATCAGGTACGCACCGAGGCAAGGGTTGCCTACTTGAAGAGGCAATTGGATCTTCTTTCCTGCGATGCCGATATTCTCATAGTCATCTTGTATGTAGATGACATGCTCATTACAGGTACAAGCAAAGCACAAATTTTAGATTTCAAAGCTGATTTGAAAGCTGAATTTGATATGTCAGATTTGGGGCCTTTACACTACTATCTCGGCATACAGTTTATGCATACAGATAAAGGCATTGTTATGCAGCAAACTAAGTACATAAAAAGTTTACTTAAAAGGTTTCACATGGATGAATGTAAGCCCATTTCTACTCCGGTAGAACCAGGTGTACGGCTTACTATGCATGATATTGGAGAGCCTTTTGAGGCCAGCATCTACAGCCAGGTAGTGGGATGCCTCATTTACTTGTGTAACACGAGGCCAGACATATCTTTTGGGGTGTCTGTTGAGCAAATTCATGCACAGCCCAGGCACAAAGCATTGGCAAGCAGTCAAACGCATTTTTCGTTATCTTAAGGGTACCCTGGATCTTGGTTTGTTCTATCCTAGGGGGGCAGCTTGCAGCTTTATGCATACAGTGATTCAGATTGGGCTGGAGATTATGATACCAAGCAATCCACCAGTGGGAATTGTTTTTTTCTTGGCAGTTCATGCATATCTTGGTTGAGTAAAAAGCAACCCACTGTTGCTACATCTACTTGTGAGGCTGAGTACAGGGCAGTCTTTATAGAGCTACAGTAGATTGTGTATGGTTGAGGAGACTATTGGCTGATCTTCGTGAGTGTCAGCAGACACCCACCACCATTCTCACTGATAGCCAGAGTGCTATGGCTGTGGCACGAAATCCAGTATTTCATGCACGTACCAAGCACATAGAGATTCATTATCACTATGTCAGAGAGAGGCTACATGTAGGGGAGATCAGTTTATCTTATTACCCTACACAGGATAATGTTGCAGATCTATTCACAAAGGCTTTACCTCGAGAAAAGTTTGAAGCTTTCCGCAAAGCTTTGGGCTTACTCTCATACAGAGAGTGATCTGCTACCTTGTACAAGTTCACACTTCCACTACAAGGGGGATTTGTAGGCATATGCTCACTTATGGTAGTGCTATGTGTGAACAGGGCTTAACCAAGGGCACTTTTTCCCATGTGGTTTTTCCCCTTGGACATCAAGTGTGAAAGGACACTCTAACATATAATATTTTATACTTCTATATTATATGGATGTGGCACACATGCAAGGGTTGACTTGCATTTTGTGGATACCACACTTTTGGCTCTCCCTCTCTCTCTCTCATTTCTGTGTGTGAGCTTCTCTACCCTGCACCTAACCCTAATGTGCAAGTTTGTGTGTGTGAGTGTGTGAGTCCAACACCCAACAATTACTCATTGCATAACCCTATCAATGAGTGAGTCTCTTGATATGTATCTAGTTACAATCCAAATAGCCCTTTGGTAATGTTGAAAAGGCTACTATAAATATGGGGGAGGCTACAACCCTCTCCTCCACTCACTCGTCAATCATTTGAGCTTCTTCCATGGATTCTTCACTACTACTGGTCTTGCTTGAATTCAAACCTTTCTAGCTAAACACAATTTGGTGGTGGAGAGACTTGATCCTAGTATGAAGATGCTTGCCAATTAGATACATTATCCTAGGAGAAATGTTATCTAATAGAATCTTTATGGATCTCAAGTGCATGTAAGGATTGTTTAACAAGCCAAATTCCACTACCTAGACCCAATTTTTCTTTTTTACCCAAGTCTTGTGTTATTCATAACCTGATTAACTTTAATTTTTTTCACTTTGTAAATATCTGGACTAGTTTTTAAGTCTAAAATGTTCACTTACCCGTCAAATTCAAGGTGATAATATGTACTAGCACTATTCCCAAAATTTTGATTAGACTAGGCACTAACTGCAAGTGAACTATTCCAAAAGATAGTCATGACATGAATATTTGGGAGACAGTCATGGCGTAAAAAAACTCGAGATAGTCACAACACATGAAAAACTCTAATGGATGATCTTTTAAGTGCAAATTCTTTCCCAATGAACTTCAAATAGTCAGTCCATAACATTTGATCACCTTAACAACCTTAATAGATGAAATTATTTTGGCGTGATTTTCTCAAGTTATTCACCGCGTGAATATCTCTGGGATAGTCATGCATGAATATCTCTCTAGTTTTTCACACCAAAACTCCTTAAAGATAAGAGGATAAGATTTTCTATTTTTGGTAAAGCAATCTCTATGTTCAATGTGTGTTTTTTTGGCCTTTTTTATAGCCTAAATTTTCTATAAAGCAATCCCTATAAATGTGATTTTAGGTCTTTTGTAACATGAATTTCTCTATTTTTCACATCATGAAAAACTTCCCATCTCGTGAAAAACTGGTTTTAGACTTTGATTTTATTTTTGGGGGTTCAAAACTTATTTTTACTTGCTCAAAAGGTGTACTTACTTAGGTTAAAGCAATGAAAACTTTAGCAAGACTAAAACAATAGTATTTTTTATGGTTTTTAGGATTTGGGGAAAAAAAACACCACCACCTTGGTTTTTCATGTGAAAAATCAAAGATACTGAAAACTTAAAAAATCAACAATAAAATGATTTAGGATTGGGGAAAAAATCAAAAAACAACACCACCTTGGTTTTCAGGTGAAAAATCAAAGATACTCAAAACATAAAAATCAATGATAAAATGTAATTGCTTCCCTCCAAGGTTCTCAAAAGTACTTATACAACCCAATCCTTTAACTAAAAAACAATAAAAACTCAAAAAACCTCATTAAAACTGAAAATTTTGATTTTAAAACATGCAAGGAAGGAGCTAGGTGCTCTAAGGAGAAGAAAGAAGCAAGATTAATTTCTCACAACAAAGATGCCATAAGGGTGATAAGTTTTACTATTATGGAGGAGAAGGTGCTAGTGTGTATCCCACCCGTGTGTGAGTTAAGGCTTTGTTATATTTTGGGAGGGGGAGAAATAAAAGAATGCGGTCCAACCAGATGGAAGCCCCTCAAAGTCACAATGGTGGGCCAGGGTATTCTCCCTATTGCTCGATGGTGCACATCCCACCCAAGTGTTGAAATGTCAAGCTCGTATACAGCTGGAGGATAGCACATGGGTGCTGACAGAGTGACAGTATGGTAGATAGATATCGTGTGGTGTGTTTATGACCGCGTCCAGCTGGTCATGTGTGGTGTGGACATTACACTAGGTTTACTTTGTAGTGTGGACATAACACTATGTCGTGTTCTCCTTTGTGTGTGTGAGAGAGATGGTGACTATGGCTTCTCTCTTTCTTTATGGTTGATGGTTATGGATTAGGGTTTGCTTCTCTTGTGTGTGTTACATCCTGCTCCTGTTTTTTATCATGGTATCAGAGCCAAGAGCTCATTAGCTGTGTTGTGAGAGTGAGTGAGAGAAGAGGGAAGAAGAAGAAAAAGCTGTGAAGGAAGCCATTGGAGCTTGGAGCAAAGGAGAAGCTGTGGAGGAAGCCATTGGAGCTTGGAGCAAAGGAGAAGCTGTGGAGCACACATCGGCATCAGATCTGAGAGCTAAGGACCATTGGTGAGTGTAGCAAGACCCCCTCTGCGGATTGCAGGTATCAAAGAGCAAGTTCAGTGAAGATTGAAGTGCATAAAGCAAGCAGAAAATTTCTGGTTTTGAAGCTTTCATGGAAAGCTTGTGAAGGAATGTATTTTGTCAAAAGTATTGGTGCAAATACAAAGGAAACACAGAGGTTCTCATGTATTGTGAAAGGGCACATGTATTAGCAACACTGGAGCAAACCATTGCATGAAAATTGATGCATTACAGGCAATTTGTGAAGAAAAAAATTCTGGTTTTTGGACTCTACAAAAACAGAGAACATATGCCCGGTGGAGGATCAATTGTGGCAATTCTACTCAAAATTGATTCAAACCCTTCATACCCATGATATATTAGGTCATTGCTAAGAGACCTATCCACTCATTAGTGATTACCCCTCTCTCCTAGAGCTCGAAGAGAAGGCGGCGCTTTTTGGAAGAGTTTCTTGAAAAGTTTGCAAAGATTTTGATCTAATTCACTCATTTGGTCACCAAAGTGAATGCTTTAAAGCTTGGAGAGTTTAGCAAAGACATTTCTAAGGCCTTGTGATGCTTGGTTGCAGCTCATTTCATGTATTTGGAGCTCATTGAAGTGATTTATCAGAGGTGTGCAGGTTTACAGAAAGTCTGTCCAAAAACAGAGCATTTTTAATCAAGGCATTAATCTTTGTCTATATCAAATTGGCCTAATTACTTTGGTACAAGTAAAGTCCTATGAGTTGCTAAACTTTTGAATCAAAAAGTTTTGGATTTGGAGAAGATTTGAAGGAGATAGAGCATTTTTAGTGAGAGGTGGTACCTGACAGTTGCAGAAAAATTCAAACCAGAGGTTACAAAAATTGGTGGTTCTCATTCCCCTTGAAGAATTGGATCAAACCCTTCTAGGATATGTTGGAGCAATGTGTTGGGAAGCCATTGCAAGTTGAATCATTGAATTTGGACAAGATTTGAAGGATTTAGAGCATAATCTTAACTGGTTACTGGCGAGAAATTACTGGCGAGAAAAAAACCAGAAATTTTTTTGTGAAGGAGTTTCATTTGATTTCAACTTTGATTGAGTGTACATTGTTGGTGAACCATTGTGGGATGATAATGCACACAATTTGCAAGCATTTGATGTGATTTGGAGAGATTTGGAGCATTTCAGGTACTTCGTACATTGTAATCGAAAGGGTACATCTACTCTATTTTTTTGCAACAATGGGAGATGGTCCGATACAGATTGTTGGAGAGAAGCTTGATCGCACTAACTTTCAAGTGTGGAAGTTTCGAATGAAGAGTTTTTTGAAAGGCAAAGGTTTATGGAGTCTTGTCTCGGAGGAAGATCCGGAGCCATACCTACCTCCTCAACCAAATAATGCTCAGTTACTGGCTCACAAGCAGTGGGTAGAGCGGTCTTCGAAAGTGTTGCATTATTTTTCAATATGTGTAACAGATGCCTTGCTCATTCACATCCAAGATGCAGATACACCGAAAGAAGCATGGGGTATATTGTGCCGTATGTATGAGACAGACACTGGTGCAAGGAAGATACAACTGAAGCAACAGATTCACAGTGTAACACGAAGGAATAGGAGCATACATGAGTATGTTCAGGAAATCAAGGGTTATGCTGATTCCTTGTCATCAATCCATGCCCCAATGGATGATGATGATTTGGTTGCTCTCACATTGCGTGGTTTAGGCAAAGAATACAAATCTTTTGACACTTCCATCTCAGTAAGATTGGGAGGAATGCCAGACTTTAATGAGCTTGTGTCATTGCTCATTGTGGAAGAATTGAAGCTTGGCCTTGGTGGTATGAGTGTTACAGGTGGTGCATCCTCGTCAAGCAATGATGAACATGCAAGAAATCAGGCTTTTTACTCATCTAGAGGCTTTCGAGGCAGGGGGAGATTTACCCCTCGAGGCCGTGGAGGCCGTGGTTGGAATGACAGGTCTACTCAACCACAATCAAATCAGAATTTTCAGAATTCACAGTCATCATTTGGATCACGTGGAGGTCGTGGATTTCAATCCCATAGGGGGAGATTTGGAACAGGTGCTCGTGGTAGAGGACGATGGCAAGGTCCTCAAAAAAATTTGAATGGGATTGAATGTTACTATTGTGGCAAACTTGGACATTTGGCAAAAGATTGTTACAAAAAGCAGAATGATGCGAGGAATGGAAGACCACAACATGAAAATTATGCATCTACCAGTAACAATGATGGGAGTTCAAACCATCTTTTTGCAATGAAGCATGTTATGGGGACAATGGATTCTCAGAATGCTCGAGATGAATCATGGTATATGGATTCAGGTGCCTCAAACCACATGACATGTCATGGTGAGTGGTTTGAGAAGATGCAACCATTGGATACAAATGGTTATGTGGTCACAGGAGATGATACTCAGCATCTTATAACACATGTTGGCAGTGTGCCTTTGAAGATGCATGATGGAAATGTGAAAAATATGTCAGAAGTGTTATATGTACCATCCATTACAAAGAGTTTGGCATCAGTAGGCCAAATGGTTGAGCAGGGATTACAAGTAAGATTCAATGAGAAAGGCTGTTTTGTGGAAGATTTTAAGCATGGCTATAGATTGATTGCCAAGGGCAAGAAGGAAGGAAGGTTGTTCAAATTGGATGCAGGCATACCAGAATTGAGTTCAGCCATGTTTTCAAAGAGCAATGGGATTGTGCAGGACATTGACATGTGGCACAAGAGGATTGGACATGTCAATATACAGAGATTAAAGAACATGCAAACAAGGGGCATTGTCAGTGGATTGCCTCGATTCAAATATGATGGACATATGCATGTTTGTGAAGCCTGTCAGTTTGGAAAGCACGCAAGGTTGAGGTTTCCTAGAGAAGGAAACATGAGTAATAGACCACTTGAAATAGTGCACAGTGATGTATGGGGCCCAGCACAAAACCCATCTATCAAAGGAAGTCTATACTATGTGACATTTATAGATGATTTCAGCAGGATGACATGGATATATTTTTTGAGAGAGAAGAGTGAAGTGCTAGAAAAATTCATGGATTTCAAGGCTCTTGTAGAAAAACAATATGGCTGTTGGATTAAGTGTCTGAGAACAGATGGAGGTGGTGAATACACCTCAAAAGCATTTGAGCATTTCTTGCGGAAGCATGGGATAAGAAGACAGTTGACATGCAGGTATACACCTCAGCAGAATGGTGTGGCTGAGAGAAAGAATCGTGTCATATGTGAAGTGGCAAGGGCAATGCTCAATGAAAAGAGCATGCCAGATTACTATTGGGCAGAAGCATGTGCTACTGCAGTGTATATCCTGAACAAATCACCTACAGCAGCCATTCATGGAAGCACGCCTGAGATGCGGCTTACAGGTTACAGGCCAGATATTGGACATCTAAAAGTCTTTGGATGTGTAGCTTATGTTCATGCCTGATGAAAGAAGACGGAAGTTGGATCCTAAAGCAGAGAAATGTGTCTGTTGGATATGCACAGGATCGAAAGGCTTACAAATGTTATAACCCTCAAACTAGACAAGTAGTCATCTCACGAGATGTTGTATTCGATGAGCTTGCTAGTTGGTATAAAGCCAAAGATGAGGGAGTCATCGACACACTTGAGGCGAATGTGCCTGTGAACTTGCCATCACAAGCAAGTTCTAGTTCTACTACTATGTCTGGGCCAGCAGCAGAAGCTGAGAGTAGTAGCAGTGTACGTCCATGGTCAGGACGTCTGAGACATGAGAGTGTGAGCACTGGGAGTAGTGCTATGGATAAAGGCAAGAAGAAAGTCGAGGGAATTGGGATCACAGGTTATGAGTCTTCTAGCTCAGAGAGTTTGGATGAGGAGCTCGGGATACCTGTTGTACGCACACCTGGTGTTAGGCAGGACAGATATGTGCCATCACATGCTCGTGTTACAGGTGTACAGAGTGACCCGCATGCATTGCGGAGATCCCAGAGAGTCAGATATCCAGTGGAAAGATTGACATATAGAGATTTTGCTATGCATTATGCATACATGACATCTATGGTAAAGCATGTGGAACCTACATGCTATTCAGAGGCTATTGGAGAGCATGTATGGCAGAAAGCCATGGATGAAGAGATGGATGCTTTGGACAAAAATGATACATGGGAATTGGCTGAGTTACCTAAAGGAAAGAATGCAATTGGATGCAAATGGGTGTATAAGGTAAAGTGCAAGTCAGATGGCAGCCTAGAGAGACATAAGGCAAGGTTGGTCGCTAAAGGATATGCACAAACTTATGGTCTTGATTATGATGAAACTTTCAGCCCAGTGGCTAAAATGGCTACAGTGAGGTCTATCATTGCATTAGCAACACAAAAAGGTTGGGCTTTACATCAAATGGATGTCAAAAATGCTTTCTTGAATGGTGATCTACAAGAAGAGGTGTACATGGAACAGCCAGAAGGTTATGTACATCCAAAATATCCGACCTTTGTTTGCAGGTTAAAGAAAGCACTCTATGGTTTGAAGCAAGCACCTCGTGCTTGGAGTGACAAGATCAGCAGATATCTTGTCAGTATTGGATTTGTGGTTGGAAATGCAGACTCTTCACTTTATGTGAAGAAGACACATGATGGTATTGTGATGATAGTCATTTATGTTGATGATCTGATTATCACAGGTGATTGTGGGAAAGGCATTGATGAGGTTAAGGCCTCCTTATGCAAAGAGTTTGATATGAAAGACCTTGGTGATTTAAGGTTCTTTCTTGGCATTGAGGTGATAAGAACAAACACAAGTATATGGTTGGTGCAAAGGCAATATGCACTTGACATGCTGGAAAAGTATGGTATGACAGCATGCAAACCAATGTTGACACCATTAGAGCAAAACATGAAGCTTAGGGCTGATTTGGGTGATGAGCTTGATGATATCACCATGTACAGGAAAATGGTTGGTAGTCTTATCTACATGACCATTACGAGGCCAGATATCAGTTATGCAGTTGGTTTGGTGAGTCAGTTTATGCAGAGTCCTCGTAAACCTCACTTGGATGCTGTGAGACGGATTCTGAGATATGTCAAAACTACCGCGCATTATGGTCTTTTCTATGAGGCAGGAAAAGACATGCATGTCTATGGATATACAGATGCAGATTGGGCCGGTAGTGCATATGACAGGAGATCTACCAGTGGCTATGTTTTCAGCCTTGGTAGTGGAGCTGTGAGTTGGAGCAGTAAAAAGCAACCTACAGTTGCTTTATCTACCACAGAGGCAGAGTATCGTGGAGCAGCCATAGCTGCATGTGAGGCTATGTGGTTGAAAAAGTTGCTAGATGATGTCAGGCTACAGAGTGATATGAGCGTTGTCATTCATTGTGACAACATGAGTAGTATTCAGCTTGCTAGCAACCCAGTTTATCATGCCAGGACCAAACATATTGAGTTCCATTATCATTTCATCAGAGAGAAGGTGCTCGATGGGCATGTTGATTTGACATATGTGCAGACAGATGAGCAGGTTGCAGATATCTTTACCAAAGCACTTGGTAAAGATAAGTTCGAGTATTTCCGTACTAGATTGGGAGTCCTAGAGATGGACATGTCGAGCTTGAGGGGGAGTGTTGAAATGTCAAGCTCGTATACAGCTGGAGGATAGCACATGGGTGCTGACAGAGTGACAGTATGGTAGATAGATATCGTGTGGTGTGTTTATGACCGCGTCCAGCTGGTCATGTGTGGTGTGGACATTACACTAGGTTTACTTTGTAGTGTGGACATAACACTATGTCGTGTTCTCCTTTGTGTGTGTGAGAGAGATGGTGACTATGGCTTCTCTCTTTCTTTATGGTTGATGGTTATGGATTAGGGTTTGCTTCTCTTGTGTGTGTTACATCCTGCTCCTGTTTTTTATCACCAAGCCACAGAGGAGCAGATGGTTGCTTGGTTCGAGCCTTTAAAGTAAAAGTAATTTTTTTATTTAGAACTGTGAGAATGTGTAGACTCACATGGGTTCGGTCTTGGTGGAGATAATCTCCCTAATGTACAAACTGTCATATACTTCAAGTGGAGTGGTCGACTAAATTTTGGTGATCCTAATGGAAAATGGCTAGGAGACAACATCTCATCAAGCATGCCAAAGGAGAGAAGCTAGCTTTTGTTTTACCAAAAAATTAAAAGAACAAAGTAGTGAGAGGCCAATGTCCTAGGTGGAAGCAAGCCAACCGTGCTTCCATTTACATGCTCAAAGAGAGTTGGTCATGCTCTTTACATGCTCAAAAGGGCTCCGTATTTCCTGAGTAATCATTACATGCTCTGAAAGGACTCCATGTGATATGCACATGTTCACTATCTATTATGAGGGTGTGCCTTATATTGTTCATATGGTCTATACATGATTAGAATGAGATGACATTGATCTTTACATGCTCATAACTATCATAGTGTGGCTTGTGAGACATTTATATTTGTATTTGTATTTATATATATATTATGTACGTATGTACATACATAATATATATGTATGTATACACACACACACACACATATACACACATGCAATACATATATATGTATTATATATATATATATATATATATATGTACATACATACATACATATATAAATATAAATATAGATATATATATCTATATATATGTATGTATGTATGTATGTATGCATACACACACACACACATATATATATATGTATGTATGTATGTATACATGGATGAAAGCAAGGTAAGGTGGTACACTTACACAACTTTTTTTGGGTAATTAATAAATCTCTAAAAATAATAAAATCTATCAATTCAAACAAAAAGAGCCTCGTCGATACCATCATTTCATGGAGTTGCAACTTCATCATGAGAATGTACATGCAAAACTTCATAGCCATCTTCTCTATCGTAGTTCTCTGTTTGCTGCTTCCTTGAGCAAAAGTAAACATGCTTTTAGGTACTTTACCTGCTTTTAGGTTCTTGTAAGTGTTTTTCATTGCTTTTATTGCTAGGATAGTTTTCCATTTAAGTTTTTCGTTCAATTGTTCTTCGAAGGTTGATGTATTAACTTGTAGTTAATTTATTTAAAGCAATTGTAAAATTTGTTGGAAAGCTTGTACTTGGAGGAAAGGTCATGCAATAGTGGTATCAAAGCTACATGCCAAGTACAAGATCTTTTCACATGCTCAAGGAAAGAAAATCAAAGGTGTGGGTTATGGACTAACCTATTAATATTTGGACTATAGTTCTTCTGCTATTTTGCAAAAACAGATTGAAGCAGTTTACGATTTTTAAATTCCCCTCCTTTTCTACTCTTTTAGCCACACACTGGATGACAATTGTTTTCTCGAGAAAGAGGCACTGATTTGGTGTGTTTGATCACTCTCGGGGTCATTGGGGACGCCCATGGCTTAGAGATAACTAGACTTGAGTATGGGTTATTACTCATGATTTGTTGTTGGGTGTTAGCAGCTGTGAGCTACTAATTGTGTGATGGTGGACAACCGGTATAGTTGGAGAGAGTGTGAGCATGTGTTGCTCATTAGCCAAGATGAATATGGCATAAATATAAGACAATGGATCGAGATGGTTGATATTTCAACAACAATATCAAGCTTTTGGTGAAAGATTCTTGCCCCCTCCGCGCACCAGAATCTGGGTAGCTAGCAGCGGAAGTACCAACCTCTTACACACAGGGTAAAGCTTCCCACTCGGGGCCTCGCCCACGAATGTCTGGGCAAGGGACTAGTCCGACGGTTCCTCCAAAACCGAGACCAGAAAAAATTTTCCTCACCCAGGAAGCACAGGCGATTCCTCTAGGAAAATATTCTAACGTAGTCAAGAGCCTTAACTTCCCTTTTGCATTCCAACCGAACCCGCGGAACACATGGCCGGATCAAGGGAGGAACTTGTACTTGGATCATAGAGACCAACATTTTTTTCCTCGTCAGAGAGGCAGAGCCGTTGATTCTTTTCCATAGAACAAGGATTATCCGTGATTTACTTCAACTATCGTAACTTAAACAGAATTGAATTTTAATTATAGGAATCCGTCAGTCCAGGCTACACCCCATCCGGTCCCATGGGTTAGCCAACCGCCCAACCACTATATTGATAGGATCCATTATGAAAATTTGGTTATGTTTTGTCCCAGGTACTAGGGAAAAGAGTTCTCAGGCCCCCTAGCCGGCTCTCATGCAAAAATTAAATAGACAGACCACTTACACACCCAATATGAAATTGCCTTTTCTCTTATTCAACTATTTCCAAAACAGATTTGTAATAAAACCACAGTGTTTCCTTCCTAATCCTCAATATTCCATTTCCAGATCCAATTTCCAACTTTTCCACTTTCCAACCCTAAGATCTAATTTCAGTCATTCCTTCCTCAGCGTACCTATGGCTTCATCGGCAACCAGAACGCTCACCACACCTGCTCACTGAGGGGCCTTTTCAATAGTTTCTAGCCCATAGTACCTAGGAGTTTAATCACATAAAAACCATATGGACTCTCAGTTGGAGAGATCAGAAAGATCATACAACAAGATCCATGTAAAAGAGTCATGAACTCATCCGTTTGAAGACCAGCAAGGCCAATCAACTAGATCCATACCCATGTTTAGAAAGCAGCTCCAACTCATTTTTCTTCCTTGTCGCACGCGTGGGTATCCTGGGGGGCGACCGAGAGCCCGAGCACCGTATGGTCAGCACCCTCTAGGTTCCTTCGCAAGTCACCTAGCACTTCACTCATAGGCTGCTTCCTTGGTCCCTCATCCACCTTACCGGAAGTTCACCATTTTAATCGAACCGGGGTTGGTCAAGACCTCGGCCGCGACCTTGCCACCCGAGACGTCCTTCATTGACTCTCCATCAACTGTTGCAACCTTTTCACTTAGGTTCACGACCTTATTTGACAAGATAGTCAAAATGCTTCCCCAGCATTCTTGACATACACAATCTTTAAAAACAGGTCTCAATTACAGTTTCTGTGACATCCCTGTCCCCACCGCGTAACAGATTCGGATGCTAGCAGCGGAAGTAGCACATCTTGCGCGGCCAGGGGTCTCACACTCGGGGCCTCGCCCACGGATATCCGGACAAGAGACTAATCCGTCGGTTGTTCCAAAACCGAACCCGAAAAAACTTCCTTTACCCGGAAAGCAGCACGGGCGATTTCACCAGGATAACTTTTTACTCTAACGTAGTCAAAACCATTACTGATCAAGCTGATCCGACTGCATCTATAAAGATACTCGGTCAGATCAAGGAAGAAACTTGCACTTGGATCATTGGGATCAACGCTTTTTTCCCCATTCAAGAGGCACAGCCGTTGATTCCTATCCATAGAGCAATTACTATCCGGGATTTACTTTATCTATCGTAATAATAGAAATTGAGTCTCGATTTACGGATCCATCAGTCGAGCCTAACCCCATCCAGTCCCATGGATTAGCCAACCGCCCAACCACTGTAGTGATGGGATCCAATTAGGAATTTGGTTAGGTTTTGTCCCGGGTACCAGGGAAAAGAGTTCCTAGGCTCCCTAGCCGGAAGTTCATGCAAACATAAAACTAGTCACACCACTTACACACCCAATATGAAATTGCCTTTTTCTCAGCATCAACTAACTTTCAAACAATCCTTTAATGAAACCATTACGTCACTGATGACAATCCTCAAAGTCTCTGGTTGAATCCTTATTTCCCGTCATCCATTCATCGGTGTACTTATGGCATCATTGGCAACCAGAACGCTCACCACCTATTCACTCAGGTTTCCATAGTTCCTAGATCATAGAAGTAATCGGCAATATATTCATATAACAGAATGGAATCTCCGTGGAAGATCAGCAAGATCAACCCACAGATCCATATAAAAGAGCCATGGACTCATCCGTTGAGGACCAGCAAGGTCAATCAACCAGATCCATGCCCGGTTTCAGAAAACAACTCTTACTCCTTGTTCCAATATCTTCCACGACGCACGTGTGGGTATCTTCGGCGACCCAGAGCCCGAGCACCGTATGGTCAGCACCCTCTAGGATCCTTCGCAGGTGACCTAGCGCTTCACTCATAGGCCGCTTCCTTGGTCCCTCATCCACCGTACCGGAAGCTCACCATTTAAATCGAACCGAGGCTGGTCAAGACCTCGATCGACCTTGCTACGCGAGACGTCCTCCATTGACTCTCCGTCAGCAGTTGCAACTTTATCAGTTCGGTCTTCATGACCTTAATCCTCAAGACGGTCAATATGCTTTCCCAGCATTCTTGACATAAAACAGTCATTAATATGCTGGACATTTTGAGAGGGTGGGGAGGAATCTTACATTCTCTCCCACTTGAAAAATGCGAAATGTCCTCATCTTGCAAACTTGGGATAATTTCGCAAGATGCACGAATATGAGACTTAGAGAAAAATTTAATTAAGATTAACCACCAAAAAAAAGTCTCAAAGAGAGCAAGATTCAAGACAAGAACAAGATTTCAACTTTATTCATTCTTGGAACATATACAGTAAAGATAGAAGAACTCTTTACACTTCCATAAGCCCGTCCATCATATGGTCACAAAAGCAGCACTCACAAGCTGCGCACGTATAAGGTAACTCATCTATGGAAATAATTCTGCTGGTTATTGCCGCACCTATCTCAGTGGTATAAGGTGATCTAACAAAAGGACCTCTGAGAGGCAAACCAAAAACGGGGTAAAGACATATCTTCTGATGAGGAAGAAAACATGCCAGTAAGAAGACCCGCTCAGAAAACCCAATATGCCTTGATCTCATGACGCAGTAGTATCGGGGACCCAAACCCAAGCTTCAATAACCATGGCCAAGCGGACATTGTTACGAAAGTGCTGCTGACCCCACGGTGTTACCCTAGTTATGTCTTGATAGGTCCGCCATTTGGTCTGAGCTACAGAAGTTCCCAAGTGAGGGAAAAGTGAGCGCTCATACAGTTCTATAAAATCCTTCTTCACAGACTCGCTTGCATCTTGAAGGTGAGAAATCATCATGGATAAAACTAATTCCTATTGCCAAGCCATGAAGGAGATTAAGAAAGAAAGGAGATCGATGGAAGTAAGATTACTGTGAGCGACAAGTAAAAGTTACGACTTATATAAAGGAAGGAGCTAGCGTAACCTAGAAGCCAATGGTATCTTGCCACTGAAGTTTTACCGTCTTTCCATGATTTGGGTTTGGCACATACTTCTATAGAAGGCATTAAGAACTTTGAGATGAGGAGATAAAAGAAGTTCGTAGGCTAAGTCACTTACTTTCTTTGGTCCACAATATCTGGGAGATAACTACTTATACTCCCCAAGAGATAAAGAACTTCTTTTGGTCCGTACTCAATGAAGACCATATCTGCTTCTTTGAATTCTCTGACTGTCCTCTTCTTATCTGTATATTGTTTCTGTCGATCCTGGGCAGTGTTTATATCTTTATGAATTGCCTGCATTTGTTGCTCTATGTCGCCAAGCATTTGACTGGTCATCTCGACTCTAATCAATGGTTCGGACCTGGTTAATGGAGTTAAGCAATCTTGTCCGAGACGGACCCTGATTAGATTGGTATGAAGGAATTGGTCTCTGAATTTGGGTTCTAGACTTCCCTGTGCCCTTATCATGGTAGGAGTCGGGCAGTCTTTTAACTGATGACCAAAACCTTGGCATCCAAAATACCGGTTCTCACTTCTGAACTCATCGTTCTGAATCCTTAAAACAGGTGGGCTCCTGAGAAGGTATTCTGGGAAAGTGTCTTCCCTTTTTAAACAGAATCTTTCTTTTATTTAGAGAAACAGAATCTTTCTTTTATTTAGAGAAGGAATAATTATTAGATCAGAAAAGGAGATTCTTACTCCTGTATACCTCTAAGGCTGGGGAAGGAATCTTACATTCTATCCCACTTAAAAAGTGCAAGATGTCCTCATCTCGCAAGTAGAGGACAACTCTTTTGCTTAAGATCCAATTTATTCTGGGGTTCCTTATATTCCGGTCAACCCAACAGAATATGGGGATAAATATCCCTTATATGGAACTCATCATTAAATAACAATTCATTCAGATCATATCATTCATATCTTTAACACGATAATGGTCCAGTAGACCGAAAAATTTCCTCCTGAACATTCCTCCACGGGAATTTTAGTTAAGCAAGTTCTCAAGTTGTCATCCCTTAACTTGATCTACCGTCTCAAGTATTAACAGTAGCAATCTGACAGCACAATCCACTAATCTCATAGTGATTTGCTGAAATCATTTTCATCATTTATCATTATAGGGACTCGTCCCAATCATCCACATTGTGGTTTCGCTCAGCTTATTACATTTCAACCCATTTTCAAGGATCATCATTTTTCAATCAGAATCCAAATCAATTTATCAGTTCCCAAATAGAATTAAAAATCATATCAACCACATTCGAAATCATCATCTGGATAGCATTAATGCTTATAATTTCAAGTCTTAGATTTACTCGTATATACTGCCGGTAAAGAGCTGCAGTTATACCCTCGGTATATACGGTTAGTCACATGATACTTGGAATTATAAGGTAAATACTATCATGTCTAAGCCTCAAGCAAGTCAGGGTTCCATATAATTGCGGTACTTCCATTTGAAGACCCAATTACTAATTTACAAAATTAGTTTGAATATCACTTTGTATGAATTATATCACACAATTATAACCTTTTTGTGCTACTTGATAAATTTTTGACATATTTGGCTTTTCAGTTGATCTTTATTAGCCAATTCGCTCTGATACCAACTGTGAGATCCCTGTCCCCACCGCGCAACAGATTCGGATGCTAGCAGCGGAAGTAGCACATCTTGCGCGGCCAGGGGTCTCACACTCGGGGCCTCGCCCACGGATATCCGAACAAGAGACTAATCCGTCGGTTGTTCCAAAACCGAACCCGAAAAAACTTCCTTTACCTGGAAAGCACGGGCGATTCCACCAGGATAACTTTTTACTCTAACGTAGTCAAGACCATTACTGATCAAGCTGATCCGACTGCATCTATAAAGATACTCGGTCAGATCAAGGAAGAAACTTGCACTTGGATCATTGGGATCAACGCTTTTTTCCCCATTCAAGAGGCACAGCCGTTGATTCCTATCCATAGAGCAATTACTATCCGGGATTTACTTTATCTATCGTAATAATAGAAATTGAGTCTCGATTTACGGATCCATCAGTCCAACCTAACCCCATCCAGTCCCATGGGTTAGCCAACCGCCCAACCACTGTAGTGATGGGATCCAATTAGGAATTTGGTTAGGTTTTGTCCCAGGTACCAGGGAAAAGAGTTCCTAGGCTCCCTAGCCGGAAGTTCATGCAAACATAAAACTAGTCACACCACTTACACACCCAATATGAAATTGCCTTTTTCTCAGCATCAACTAACTTTCAAACAATCCTTTAATGAAACCATTATGTCACTGATGACAATCCTCAAAGTCTCTGGTTGAATCCTTATTTCCCGTCATCCATTCATCGGTGTACTTATGGCATCATTGGCAACCAGAACGCTCACCACCTGTTCACTCAGGGGCCTTTTCCATAGTTCCTAGCTCATAGAAGTAATCGGCAATATATTCATATAACAGAATGAAATCTCTGTGGAAGATCAGCAAGATCAACCCACAGATCCATATAAAAGAGCCATGGACTCCTCGTTGAGGACCAGCAAGGTCAATCAACTAGATCCATGCCCAGTTTCAGAAAACAACTCTTACTCCTTGTTCCAATATCTTCCACAGCGACCCAGAGCCCGAGCACCGTATAGTCAGCACCCTCTAGGATCCTTCGCAGGTGACCTAGCGCTTCACTCATAGGCCGCTTCCTTGGTCCCTCATCCACCGTACCGGAAGCTCACCATTTAAATCGAACCGAGGCTGGTCAAGACCTCGATCGACCTTGCTACACGAGACGTCCTCCATTGACTCTCCGTCAGCAGTTGCAACTTTATCAGTTCGGTCTTCATGACCTTAATCCTCAAGACGGTCAAAATGCTTCCCCAACATTCTTGACATAAAACAGTCATTTACAAACAGTCACAAAATACAGTTTCTATTATCCACATTATCCACTCTCGGACCACATTACTTATTCCCTATTCCATTCAATGTGTACTCATTCTCATCCATTCACTCATATAGACTACACATTATTTCACATTCACATTCACATTCATTATTCTACATACATATCCATGTTCGTACGTCCACATCATACATCCAATTTCACATTCATACATACGCATCTACATGCATACATCTATTTTCACATCCTCATTCATACATCCAATTTTACATTCATACATACGCATCTACATGCATACATCTATATTACGCATCTACATGCATACATCTATTTTCACATCCTCATTCATACATCCACATTCACATACATACATCTACATCCGAATCTACATCCATACATCCACATCCACATCCACATCCACATCTTCATTCCATTCACATCCATACATCCACATCTACATACATACATCCATTTTCACATCCTCATTCATACATCCATATCCACATACATACATACATCCGTATCTACATCCATACATCCATACTACATCCATTCTCGCCCTAACACATCCCATATACATCTTATCCCATCAGATACACTCTCTACCTCGTCCCATACACATCTTAACACATCCTAACTCATCTTAACACATTCTATCACATCTCATACACCTCTTATCATATCCTATCACATCTCATACACATCTTTTCACATCTTTTCACATCTCATACACCTCTTATCACATCCTATCACTTCCCATACGCATCTTATCACATCTTATCACATCCTATCACTTCCCATACGCATCTTATCACATCTCTTCACATCTCATACACCTCTTATCACATCCTATCACTTCCCATACGCATCTTATCACATATTATCATATCTCATTTAAAAATCAATCTTTTATGCATCTTCCTATGCATAAATCCATTTTAAATGAAAATGACACTTTTGAATTAAAATTCCATCTCTTATGCATCTTCTTATGCATAAACTCAATTTAGATGAGAATTGACACTTTTGAATTAAAAATCCATCTTTTATGCATCTTCCTATGCATAAATTCAATTTGGATGAGAATAACACTTTTGAATTGAAATTCCATTCTTTTATGCATCTTCCTATGCATAAATTCAATTTAGATGAGAATGACACTTTGAATTTAAAAATCAATCTTTTATGCATCTTCTTATGCATAAATCCAATTTGGTAGGAATTACACTTTTAGAATAAAAGAATTTCTCTTATGCATCTAAGTTATGCATAAAATCCATTTATGATGAAAATCACACTTTTAGTATAAAAAGAATATTTTTATGCATACCTCTATACATGAAATCCAATATGATAAAAGTAACACTTTTACAATAAAATAATCAACTTTTATGCATACCTCTATGCATGAAATTCAAATATGATAAAAGTCACACTTTTATAATAAAATAATCAACTTTTATGCATACCTCTATGCATGAAATCTAAATATGATAAAAGTCACACTTTTATAATAAAATAATCAATTTTTATGCATACCTCTATGCATGAAATCCAAATATGATAAAAGTAACACTTTTATAATAAAATAATTAACTTTTATGCATACCTCTATGCATGAAATCCAATTATGATAAAAGTAACACTTTTATAATGAAATAATCAATTTTTATGCATACCTCTATGCATGAAATCCAAATATGATAAAAGTAACACTTTTATAATAAAATAATCAACTTTTATGCATACCTCTATGCATGAAATCCAAATATGATAAAAGAAACACTTTTATATTAAAATAATCAACTTTTATGCATACCTCTATGCATGAAATCCAAATATGATAAAAGAAACACTTTATATTAAAATAATAATTCTTTTATGCATATCTCTATGCATGAAATCCAAATATGATAAAAGAAACACTTTTATATTAAAATAATAATTCTTTTATGCACACCTCTATGCATGAAATCCAAATATGATAAAAGTCACACTTTTATAATAAAATAATCAATTTTTATGCATACCTCTATGCATGAAATCCAAATATGATAAAAGTAACACTTTTATAATAAAATAATCAATTTTTATGCATACCTCTATGCATGAAATCCAAATATGATAAAAGTCACACTTTTATAATAAAATAATCAATTTTCATGCATACCTCTATGCATGAAATCCAAATATGATAAAAGTAACACTTTTATAATAAAATAATCAATTTTTATGCATACCTCTATGCATGAAATCCAATTATGATAAAAGTAACACTTTTATAATAAAATAATTAAATTTTATGCATACCTCTATGCATGAAATCCAAATATGATAAAAGTAACACTTTTATAATAAAATAATCAACTTTTATGCATACCTCTATGCATGAAATCCAAATATGATAAAAGAAACACTTTTATATTAAAATAATCAACTTTTATGCATACCTCTATGCATGAAATCCAAATATGATAAAAGTAACACTTTTACAATAAAATAATCATCAATTATGCATAACATAAAAATCAATTTCTGCATGATTACAATAAAATTCTTTCAATTAATCTAGGATGATAATTCCTAGAATATGGTAGGAAGTTCTCTTTTCATGCTTTGAATAAAATTATTTTATGTGTAATTTTTATAAAAATTTTGCCATAGCTCCGCTACTATGACATCTCAATTTATTTTGAAGGATAAAGCTTATCATTAAGAAAATGATTAGAATGATCCCTAATTGGATCATTAACCCAATAATGGGTTGAATCATCAATATTCATGAAATACATAAACTAAAAGCATAGAAAAAAGCCATTAATTTGACCTCAAGCATAGATTAATCTTGGATTAAGGAAAAGCTTAATGAAAAGCTTCATTTGGATTGAGAATGGGTCATGAGTATGATTATTTCTTGAGTGAGAGAGAGAAATTACATAAAAACCATTAGAATTAAGCATAAATAAAAATTTATGTAATTCTCAACTATCATTAATCAATTAACTTCAATAGCATTCATCAAATTATGTAACTCTTCACTACCATTCATCAATTTACTTCAATAGCATTCAAAAACCATTCCAATTAAGCTTCTCAAGCTTGAGAGGGGTTGAGAAGAGAGAAATATTGAGAAATTATAGAAAATGATCAAAATTCACTAATTACCTTACAAATTGCTTGATTCTTTGTTCACGGTAGAGGCCCCCAACCAATCAATTGGTTAAGTATGTTGATGGAGCCACCAATGGGGATTGAAGAAAGAGGGAAGCTCCAATTTCTTCAATTTGGAGAGAATTTTAGAGAATAGTAGAAATTAGCATTATTTCAGCATAACTTTAGTATAGTAAAATTCTCTATTTTTTTCAAAGGATTCATGTTCTATTTATAGGAGAGGGAAGCTCTAACCAAAGCTAACTGAATTCTAGAATTTTCCAAATTCAGTTTGGTTGAATTTGGACAAGATTTGGATCTAGTTTGGTTCCTTTTTTATTCGGTTTGGTTCCATTTTGATTTGGTAAGATTCAAGAGAGAGGAGAGATAAAAATATCACATTAATTTTGAGTTTAAAACTCATTCAAGCATGTGAAATATGCACCTCCTTTAATGGACTCCCCTTCCTTACATATGTGTCAAAATGGAATTATTATACCCAAAATATCTCATATTTTTAATATTGCTCATAGTTTTTTACTAATAAACCTTGTACATTTTCAACTCTTCATCTTGTGTGAGCATTTACTCATTTTTGGATACCCAAAATATCTCATATTTTTTATATTACTCATAGTTTCTTACTAATAAACCTTGTACATTTTCAACTCTTCATCTTATGTGAGCATTTACTCATTTTTGGATACCCAAAATATCTCATATTTTTTATATTACTCATAGTTTCTTACTAATAAACCTTGTACATAGTCAACTCTTCATCTTATGTGAGCATTTACTCATTTTTGGGTATCTTCTTTTACAAATTGGATTTATCTCCTCCCTACACATGGATTGATGCTATTGGCCCAAAGGAACCTTAATTGGACCATAATCTAAAATTTCTGAAAATCTAGACCCTTAGGCTAAGGTCCTTTATACCCATTTCCAATTAATTCCAATTGCACATTGGAAAATTCTTTCTGAATTTCTGTTTCAGGAGAATTCATTTTAATAAGATGAGATATTTTTCTATCCAAAAATATTCAAAATCTTAATATTCTCTCTCTAGAATATTTTCTCTCTCTATGCCAAAACAGGCAAAGACAAGATCTCTTATATTTCTGAAGAGGGAATTGATTACAGGGGAATATGCTGGACATTTTGAGAGGCTGGGGAGGAATCTTACAGTTTCCAACAAACTCCCATCTTTCCACATCATTTCTCATCTTTCCACATTCTTCTACATCAATTCACATCGCATCATTCCACATCTGTTTACATCGTCCTACATCCATTCACATCCATTTACATCATTTCACATCCATTCGCATCCATTCTCATCATCCTACATCCATTCACATCATATCACATCCATTCACATCATCCTACATCCATTCACATCATTCCTACATCCATTCACATCCATTCACATCATCCTATATTCATTCACATCCATTCACATCATCTTATATTCATTCACATCATTCTTACATCCATTCACATCATTCCTACATCCACTCACATCCATTCACATCATATCACATCTATTCACATCATCCTACATCTATTCACATCATTCCTACATCCATTCACATCATTCCTACATCCATTCATATTATTCCTACATCCATTTGCATCATTCCTACATCCATTCACATTCATTCACATCATTCCTACATCCATTCACATTCATTCACATCCATTCACATCATTCCTACATCCATTTACCTAAATGAATTATTTCCATAATTCTCATAAATTGAATGATTCTATAATATTTGTGCATAACCTTCTTTATTTTTTTGACTATTGAATAATGCTCAAAACTTCACTTTTAGCATAAAATTTATTATGCATAAATTCATTCTCTAATGATATAAATTTTCCATAGCTTTCTCATATTTTCTAAGAAATGATAATACTCAAAATTCTACTTTTTAAATAAATAAAAATATCCATATTTTGAAATATGCCAAAAATTTCTCTTTTAATATTCAAAATATTTGTACCTAGAATATCGTGGGAATTTCTCTTTTTGCATCTAAATTTTTATGCATGTAAAAATAAATATAGCAAAAATTTATATTTTCTCTATTTAAATAATTATGCATAAATATTATAAAAATATTTTTCATAAATATGACAAAAATCATTCTTTTAGCATTAAAATATCTATGCCTAGAATATGATGGGAATTCCTCTTGCTTTATTAAATTTATGCATAAAAATAAGATTTATCTTTTTTCTGGAAAATTTTACCATAGCTTCGCTGTGCAACTTCTAAGAATGTTCAATTTTCTAACTTTAATTGAATTAAATCTCTTTATCATTCTTAAATATCCATTCCTCATTTCCAAAAATGTTAGCATAACCCTCTTTCAACTTAAAATGAATTAATATGATTTTTCTTAATCATAAATAAGCTTAAAAAATTAATCATCATTTTTAACTAGATTAAAATCATAAAAATACCTAATCTATTTCTATAGCTTGTCAAGCCTAGAGTTTTGTTTAAGATAATGAGTTTTATCATTAAGAACCATCCTTCTAACAAGGATCTAACCATAAAGATGATTAATCTTTCCAAAAAGAGAGATTTACTAATAAAAATACTATAATTAAGCATAAAGATTAGTATTAAACCATTTAAATATTATGAATAATTAGAAAGCTTGATTTCAAGAAAAAACCATTTAATTGAAAGCTTCCCAAGCATTAGAGGGGTTGGGAAGGAGATAACCATTGAGAAAGATAGAAAAACCATTGGATTACGGCTTACCTTTGATTTTGGCTTGATTCTTTAAAGAAAGAAGTGAAGCCCACAAGCAAGCTTTGGCCACCAAGTTGGGGAGGGTAATCTCCAAGAGAGGATGGAGAATTGTGAAGCTCCAAAGCTTCCAAAAGTAGAGGCAAAATAGAGGGATAATAGAATTACACTAAAATGAAGATGATACTGGCATGTGATTACTCAAAGATGAAAATACAAAGGAATGAGGGTCTATTTATAGGTGAGGAAGGCCACTAACCAAGTCCAATTGGGATCTAGAGGCTTCTAGCTTTAATTTGATCCATTTTGGACAAGTTTTGGACTAGTTTAGGTCACTTTTTGATCTAGTTTGCAGCAGAGAGGAGAGATAAAAATATCTTATTTTTTTGAATTAAAAATGCAAGGTAATGATGAAAAAAAGGTGCCTCCTTCATGAGCCTTTTCCCTCCTTACTAAGGTGTCAAAATTTGATTTTTTTACTAATAAACCTTAATTTTTAACTAATAAAGCCAGTACCTCGGTCAACTCTTCATCTTATGTGAGCATTTACTCATTTTTTTGGGGATTTTCTTTTATTCTTTGTATTTTTGTCATCCCAACACTTGGATTAATCATATTGGCCCTTTGGAACCTTATTTGGACCTTAGGCTAAGGTCTCTTATACACATATTCAATTAATTTCTAATGCACATTGGAATATCTCAATTGTGTATTATCTCTCTCTAGAACATTTTCTCTCTCTAGGCTAAAACAAGGGAAAACAATGTTTTCTTGTATTCTGAATCAGGGGATGATTACAGAAACTGAAGGGGAAGTTCTTACACCTTTACATCACAAAAGCTGGAGGGAGGAATCTTACATTTAGTATAATGGGTATATTTCTTACCAACTGTCATTTTTTTTGAAAAATATTTAACAACATGCATACCTTGTGTTGATGGTTTTCGTAGGACTTGCCAACCACAATTTATTGGTAATGTATGATCTTCTCATTTTCCATGTATCATGTGCACAACCCTCCTAGTTTATTGGACTTTTCTTTTGTCAAATTTCAAGACCAAGTTTGCCAGGTACGCAACAGAGGACAATTACTTTCTCAACCAGGAGGACTATTACGGGAGTGAAATTTCTTGAGAATTTAATTATATTTATTCAATAAAAGTTAGATTTAGAGATGAGAGTATATGAATATCTCTAAACAATTAGAAAAATATAAATAAAATAAATTTGTGATAAAAATAGCAGCTTTATGAGATTGAGATCCCCAAAAGTAGGTCCACTTTTGCACATTGCTGAATTTAGCAAAACAACCCATGCTAAGTTGTAGAGCAGGCCTATTCCCATAATTTTAAGTACCAGCTCAACTATATTATAGGGAAAAACTAGAGAGTTACAGCACTACAAGTTGTAGGCTTTTACCTACATACATGGAACCTAGACGACAGGTTGAGACATGCAAACGTCTACAACGAGTATTAGTTTCTCTTTTGTTTTCCATATATGGTTTAATTATTTCCTGAGTGTGTGTGTGTGTGAGAGAGAGAGAGGGAGGGAGATATTAAACATGGTTTATAAGAATTACAAGTTTCTTAGATGTCTTCTCTTTTCTCCTCTGATGAGAAGATGTATTAACTGTATCAAATTACTTCATACCTTAATAAATCATCAAAATACTCATATGTGAGACTTTGGGTCTCACATACGAGGGGGCAGATTGGACCCAATGCATTTGTCTTGTGTTGATAAATATTTTTCCATTTAAGTTTTTTGTTTAATTCTTCTTCTAAGGTTGATGTATTAACTTGTAGTTAATAGCAATTGATGTAGTTAATAGCAATTGTAAAATTTATTGAAAGCTTGCACTTGGAGGAAAGGTCTTGTAATATAAAGGCACCACTTTTTGGCGCTTTTGAGTGCTCTCTACTACTTTTACGTGCTCTCTACTACTTTTAAGTGCTTTGAAGTGCTTTTGCGTGCTAGGGAGGTAAAGTGCCCTCCTCAAGCCACTACTAGGTGGTTTTGAGTGCTTCAACTATTAGGTGCTTTTAATGCTAGGGAGGCAAAGTGCTCTCCTCCATCCACTTTTTTAGGTGCCTTTGAGTGCTTTGAAGTGCTTTTGACTACTAGAAACGTACCACAAAATGTTATGGTTTCTCTCTAAATTTCTTATTACACATTTTTTTCAAGAACAATGTGGCATGTTGGAGAGAGAATTGGAAGAAGTTCAATGTCAATGCACATTTGTATCCACCTTACTTGTGCACTTGCAGAAGGGGCAGAGGTTGTACCTAGATCCTGCACCTTCTCAAGAACAACTAGATGAACTAGATAGACTTTAGAGAGTCATTCTAGGAAACTATGTGGCATGTGGTTTCTCTTTGCTACAAGCAGAGGTCGTCAGGGTGTACATCCTACCATGTACACATCAATACCACCCTCTATGCTTTTTAAGCCTTTGGAGAAGAAGAAATTTGTGTGCTGCACTTAGATGCCTTCAAGGTATCCCTATTGAAGCAAAAAGCATGGTGTTAGGTTCTTACACTACAACACATGATCAACATCTTAAGTCAAAAACAAGGAGTGGAAATGAAAGAGAGCAAGATTCAAGTGACTTCAACTTTGGCTTTGATTTTACCTTTGGCTTTGTAAACCATCAATTCTTTGTTAAGCCTATAGTCTCCCAAGTAGGGTACAACATTAGTTGAGTCCCATGCCTACGCCTACTCATGGGACACGTTAAAGTGGCGAGAATTGGAAGGGATTTCAATGATAATATAGGTGGTAATTTGTATTTGTAGTAAGCATGTAACATAAAAATATTTTATTCAACATATACCATTGACTTTCAAAGAATGTGTTGTAGGAGAGCAGCATGTGGATGGCAGCGAGGTAAACCTAGATGGCACCCACGTCCCAGGTGCTGAACAAGAGAAGAAGAATGCAATGGACCTAGCTTGCACCCATGTCCAAGGTGGTGAACAGGGAAGTGATTGAACAAGAGGAGAAGAATGCAGTGGACCTGGATTGCACCCAGGTCTAAGGTGGTAGAATGCAGTGAACATGGATTGCACCTAGGTCTAAGGTGGTGAACATGAAGGTGGTGAATCAGAGGAGAAGAATGTAGTGGACCTAGATCACACCTAGGTCCAAGGTGGTGAACAAGAGAAGGATGTTGGAGAGGTGGGAAAGCAAGATGGTAGCCAAATAAAAGCCAAAGGTGATAAAGAGGATGAAGGAGGAGAAGCTACAAATGTAGATATGTCAGCAAAGCAGTTTAGAGAGGCTGATAGTGCTGCTAAGGGTGATGGCCAACCTAAACCTACGAGAGAAGGCAAAGGCTGATGGTGTAGAAGATAAGAGTAAGAGCCATGATGCAACAACACCTACACCACAAGCAAGTATGAACAAGAAGAGTGATGGTATAGCAAGAACTGTATCTCAAGAGGGTGGAAATATGCCTAAGAATAGCAATGGTAATGATGTAGAAGCATCTGCAGCCTCATGTGATACTATGCATGGAAATTCTAAGGCTGATGATGCAAGAGGAAATGCTACAGAAGGTGACACTAAAATGTTGGATGATCTAGCAAGGCTCGTTGCCAAAAATCACAAGGTTAATTAAGACATGCATGGCTTTGGTGTGTTTCTTTTCACTACCCAAATTTCTTGCATACAAACATCTGAACATGTACTAATATTTCCCTTTCTTTGTAGTTTATAAAGGAAAGAAAGGGAGAGTAGTCCATACACACAACAGTTGTAATGCACAACATCATGTATTGCGTGCATACTATATGCATGGCAATTGTAATTCTCAGCACTATGTGTGCAAAACTTTTATGCATTGTAATTTTGAAACACCTAATATACTATTTTTGGTAGTTGTAATGCTGAGCATCGTGTATTATGTGTAGTTCCATGTATCATCTATGCACATTTGGTGTGGTTCTCTTCATCGTGTGGAGGACCCTTTTGTGTATTATAACTCCATACCGTGCGGAGGACCCTTTTGTGTATTGTAACTCCATACTAATTCAATGAAAGACCTTTGACTTTGTCCAAGTTTGTTCTATTTTATGCCATCTTGATTGAATAATAGTGTCATGTGTTTTATTTTGTTTCATCTTGACTGAATGAGAGTGTCATGTGTTCTATCTTCTTTCATCTTAACTAAATGAGAGTATCGTGTGTTATATTTTTTTCATCATTGACTAAATGAGAGTGTAATGTGCTCAAGATGGGATTCCTATAATATCTTGGGAGCTTTTATGAGCTCCATCTTAATTAAATTCTATTGTCATGTGTTTAGGAGTGCCTAATGTGGCAAGTACTATGTAGAAAGATGTACAAGGATTCCTAGTGTTGGCAAATCATTTTGTCGATGTCTACATCTGGAGCTATGCAACATTCCATAATGTTGAGCAGTGTCTAAGGTTGTGTTTCCCACACATAATGCATTACTTTTGTAGGATGGATTGGCAAAGAAGAATGTGACATTGCAAATTTTAAATTTTAAAGTTGTGCTTCTTCAAGAATCTGTCATCTTTCTGGTGTGGAACTTGCTAGATTATGATATTTCAAGTACCATGTTGTTGGATGACAACTTGTACAAGATGGCGTCAATAAGCCTGGGAATTGTACTATTTTAACAAAGTTTGATGAGCAGTCAGTCGATGATTTACAAAAATTCCTTGTGACATTTGTTGAGGTGTGGCTCTATAAATGGCTACATGCAAAAGACCGACTGGCAATGGCAAGGCACACCCCATAGGGCAAGTCACATGATATATCTCAGGCACCGCAAGTTGCATTTATATCCAGATAGATTAAACAAGGAGGCATGATTATGTCTTGGGCAGAAAGGCAACAATGAAATGAATAAGACAATCGTACATGGAGGACACACACAAGAATCTCAGCCACATCAAGAAAGAGAACAAAGAAATGAACAAGACAATTGCACACAAGAACATCAACCAAGTCAATACAAGAGACGTGGTACGATGTGGTGAAAGAAATGAACAAGACAATCGCACACATGGAGGACGCACAAAAGAACATCAGCCACGTCAATACAAGAGACCTGGTACGATGTGGCAAAAGATGTGCCCACCCCATTAGGTGTCATTGAAACTTTATGGGGGCTGAAAGCCTGTGTATGCATTGGACTAGTTGTATGGAAACTTCATGGCTAAAAGCCTAAATGTATTGGACTAATTTCGTAATTATATTGAAATTAGATGACTGAAAGCCTATAACTCATGTATTGGACATGTTTCACACAACTATAATAAAATATGTATTATAATATCTTCTGTTCATGGATATGCAATACAATGTTTGTTTCTTTAAATTAATTATGCTTACTTGACTTTCATTCTACAATTGGCAGATTTGATAATCGCATGGGCTCAATTGGGAGAAGTGGAGTTTGCATGAAATAGCGAACATGCATTTCAAGAGAAGCAGAAAAGAGAATAGATTTTGCATTAACAATGGACCGAGCAGTACTGATTGAAAAGGTTATTAATTAGTATGAGTATGAGATATTTGAAATAGAAGCAGATGGACTAGATAAAGCATAAAGCATACTCTATGCTCTATGCTAGAGAGAGTTGTATACTCAACAATATCTTCTTACATAATGAACAACATACATCTTTTTGTATAGCCACTTTCTTGCATACATAGAGTATGCATGCTTCATGGTCTATGCTCTATGCATGCCTAGAGTATGCATAGAGTAATGGGTTTTATGCATAATGTTTAAGCCTAATGCTTTTATGCTTACCTTGTTTTCTTGTTTTGTATTGTAGGTCTCTCTGTTTTTGAGCCAACTCTAAGTTCTTTTTCAATTTAAGCTTTTCTTATTTGCCACAGAGGTCAAGGACAACTATGCATGGAGCCTGCGAGACCCAACGCGTTCTACCAGCAATGTACAAACAGGTGGACATATTGTGTGAAGTGAATGACACACTTGTTTCATTCGAATACTGGCCACTGTCACAACCATTATTCTCAAGATTGTGGAACACAGAGTTCAAGACAGTTAGTTTATTAAAAACCAGCACCTTCTCAAAATGCGACATTTGTACGACAATCAAGGTCAAGTTGGAATCAACAAAAAATCAAGAGGAGCGTGCCAGATACATGGCACAAAGAAGGGCACACATGTTGCAGCAAATGAGTTGTAGAAAACTATACTATGCTTGGAGGAGCTCTTTCGAAAATTGAGGTATCCTACTAAAATATTTGGAAGAAAAACACGATGCCTTCCTCAAAATCTCACTAGATGCTCTAAAAAGCTTGCATGAAAACTTATGAAAACAATTCCCCCCTTTTTTCAACCAAGAAGCCACAAAAATCAAGGTTTAACCCAAGATAAAAGAAACTCTAATCAAGTAGATAATCAAGAAATAGTACAGATTAGGGTTTTTAAAAGTGTGATTAGTATGTATTTGAGAATGATTAACATTAATCTTATTCCTAATCCATAATCAATAAAAATCCAAATAATTCTAAAAAATTGTGTTAAAAAAGTAATCTAAAAATAATATACACTAAACACTCCCTAAGCAAGGATCTAAGCAAAGCTCTAATACCAATGCAAGAAAACAATCTAGGCAAGGGATAGAACTCACATTAGTTGGAGTCCTCACAACTAGACTCAAGGGTTGGAGTCCTCACAACTAGACTCAAGGGTTGGAGTCCACACAGGTTTCTCCTCAATGTCTAGAGTAGCCATAGGTTCGTGAAGGAAGCCATGAAAGCTAGCAAATAGCTCCAAGAAAGGTAAAGTGCATATTTTGTGAAAAGGTAATGAAGGTAACAAACACACAAGACGTGACTTTTATAGTCCCAAGGCCCATGTGCCCCATGTATATATGACCCTAAGCCCTCATGTGCCTCCCATATGCAAGTGCACCTAAAATCACTTTCTTACAATATGGACAATACATGGAACACCCTCACAATATCAAGCATGTATAAATCACGTGGAGTCTTCTTTGATAATGTAATGAATACCTGGGCAATATGGAGCCCTTCTTGAGCATGTAAAGAGCACGACCAGCCCTCTCTAAGCATGTAAAGAGCATGATCAACCCTCTCTGAACATGTAAAGAGAATGATCAGCCCTCTCTGAGCATGTATAGAGCATGATTACCTGGGCAATATGGAGCCCTTTTTGAGCATGTAAAGAGCATGACCAACCCTCTTTGAGCATGTAAAGATCACAATGGGACACCACGAAATGTGCATAGAATGAACAACTACTTTCTATTGCTTCATTATACAAAGAAATAAGCCCTCAAAAGTGAGGCAAACTTCTTAAAGAACACACACAAAAGTTAAAAAAACAGTGAAAAAACAAAGCCAACTAGCCCCATCATCGATCTGAATGTAGATGGATGCTGTCAAACAAAGATTGACGTAGGGATTGACGGAAGCAGTTAACGTGCATCCTTACAGAATGAAAAACCAATTGATTTCTTGCATGCCATATTATCCACAAAGCCCAATATCTAGTCCAGATTAGAAAAGGTCGTGCATGATCCAATCTAGAAGGCCACCTGCTAAAACGTCAAAAAAATATAGAGAAGGAATAACCTAGGAACCTGAGTTTAAGAGAATATGAAATTTGTTGAAGGAAACTTTTGGTCTCTAGACAAGACTAAAGAAGATGCATCATTGTTTCCGTTTGCAACAACAAGAAGGGCATTTCACAACAACTATGCCTTTTTTCAAGAAATTCTCCAACTCGGAGCACTCCCAACAAGCATCGCCATAAAAATAATCTAGATTTGAGTGAAAATTTACTATGCCAGATTTTCTTCAAGTTTTGTTTCCACCAATGGGCTATCTTAATGCAAATCTTATTAACTAGATTGACAAACCAAGGCGCATGAATAATCAACCTGTAGATCAAAGCAACAGAAACCTGAGCGAAAGAGAAACTAGGAAGGTCCAGGATATGCCCTATGGAAAGTCCAATCCTTTGTCCTTTCACCATCTGGAACAATCGTAAGAGGAATAAAAGGCTACAATTGTTCCTGTAACATGCACCAGAAAGGTCTATAGTGCATACCCAGGTGCCAACGGCTTTGAGCTTGAGGAAATGACATAACATTTCCTTCAACATCAACAACATCTTGGCAAACCCAAATGCCTTTCATAGAAAGAAAGTAAGCTTGATGTGGGGAATGAAAGGAGCAGGGAATGCACAACTCCAAAAGACACTTTCTTGATTCAAGGTATTGATAGTCTCAAGAGGTCTACCCAACCGCCACCCACACTGAATATATTGCAAAACAAGCTTCTAGTCTACAAGGAGATGGGAGACATAAGGGCATCTAAAAATCTTACCCTCCACATAGCCAAATAAAAGTTCCTAGTGAGTTAGCTCCCATTTGCCAAATGCATATGTGTTCACATTAAAGCAAAGAGCTGCAATCATAAGCATCAAGGGCACGAGAAAAGTGAGTAGCAAAGTGGTTTTACATGCCATAACATGATAATGGATATTTAAAATGTTAAGCCCCCCATGCATTTTTGGCGAGCATATGAGGTCTTCTTACAGTGAGAATTTTGCTAAAAGATTTCAATGCTTTTTATCATAAAACAACAGATTTGGTTTTTAGACCATGTCGGAAGAGAAAAAACTGAATGTAAACCATCAAAATCGATTGAACTATTCTCAATCTGACCAGCAAAGAATTAAATGATTGCTAACTGATTTCACCTTTTTAAGAGGGATAGTATCTATGGTTATTTCTACAGAATGGAGCTATGAAACCTCGTTATTCCACGGTTGTTGGAGGAAAAGAGTTTCCCACCCATGAAGTGGTGGCCAAGTAGAGAGTTTCCAATATTCCAACTTAATCATAAGTTTTTGTCGCACCCAATTTGTAGCATCACTAAAGTGAAAGATTGCATCCCACAGGATATCCCAAATGTATAACATGCTATGTAGGTGATATGATTTGCTGAGGCCATAAAATAGAGTGCTAGTGAGCTTCACTAAGAGGCAACGATTTTGATTTTTTAAAATTGATAAAAAGATCTGTTTCCATTCCAAACATATGCAAGGCATTCATGAGACATTGCAGATCCAATTGTGTATCCTCAGGAAAAAAGAAAGAGTCATCATCATATGCTTGAGCAATCAAATGCCAACCATCAGGCAGATGAAGCCCATGTAATCTGCCAGCCTTAGTGAGCTTATCCATACATGTCAAGAAGGGATGAGTAACAATAGCATAGAGCAAAGCTCTGGGAGGGTAGCCTTGTTGAATAGATCTACCCAAAACCCATAGAGAAGATAAGCCTTTTCTCAAAATGCATTGGAAGTGCTATCTCGATATATAGCCAATAAATTATGTCTTGCATTTTGGGACCCAAGCCTAACTTTGCCATGACTTCTGCAATATAATCCTGTTGGACTATATCAAAAGACTTAGCAATATCAACCTGCAATAAAAGCACATCCTGCTTGTGGTATATTTTGCATACTCTATGCCACACATAGAGATTGTTATCTATTATTTGTCTATCAGGCACAAAACCATATTGTGTTGGATGTAGGCGAGTAGTGATCATCTTAGTGATCAATTTATAAATCAGTGGCATCAAGGTAATAGGGCGCCAATCAGAAAGTTTTGGACACAAATCCTTTTTTGGCACCAATCTTATGAGTCCCTCCTGCCAAGTAGAAGACATGATGCCCGAATTCCAAGCCTCATTGATCTCATAAGCAAAAGTGACTCTTCAAGCATAGGCCAAAAACTGCAAAAAGAACTCCATAATCAATCCATCCCATCTTGGAGTCTTCCATTTACCAAGTGCCTTTACTGCCCTATTCCGGTCCTTAGCTAAAAACATGGACAATTGCCATCCTCTTTCATCACTCTAGATATACATTATTTTTGTCTCGAAACATGCAAGCTTTTGGAAAAAGCTTTAGATGAGCAACCCTTATCCAAAAGGGGTTTTTGTCATGATCTAACTTGCCATTTGTGTCATTTTTGATGGTCATTGAGAGCATAGACAATATGATCCTCCTTTGGTTGGGATAGCATGCAAGTATGACTGGTCTCCTCCAAAAATAGCAACATATTCTTCATCCTGATATATGCGTTGTCTTTCTTCCCCCACCAACACATGCACATGCACACATGCACGTGCGTGCGCACACGCACACGCACACACACTAATGAGATAAAAAGGGTGACTGTGCATGACATGTCCCACCCTTTTTTTCTCTTTTTAAAATGATTTGTGGGGGAAAAAGTGTGGCCAATGTATGGCCACCCTATCTTGCATGCCTTCACAAAAAAGACACCCTTTTTGTGTGTCGCCCCCAAAAAACTTGCTATATTTCACCAAACCCATCAGTTTTGAAGGGCAAGGGTTCCCATAGGGGCAAAGCCAAGGTGTTAGTGAATATGGGTGCCCAATTTTGTTTTCGTATTAATTCATTAGTGAGGGGAGCGTTTTAATTGTATGGAGCCTTAGGAAATGGCAAGGTTGAGGTGTGAGGTTGTCAACTTTAGATAATCTCTCTCTCTCTCTCTCTCTCTCTCTCTCTCTCTCTCTCTCTTTCTCTCTCATTTTCTCGGTCCTCGCTTGTAGACCAAGCCACTCTTGGTCGCTTGTAGCTCAAGGGTGGGTGGCGCTCTCTCTCTCTCTCTCTCTCTCTCTCTCTCTCTCTCTCGATCACTTGTAGACCAATCACTCTTGGTTTTTAATTGCTATGGGCTAGAGCAGCACCTCTGTCTCGTTGTAGGGTGTGACCTCTCTCTCTCTCTCTCTCTCTCTCTCTCTCTATCTCTCTCTCTCTCTCTCTCTCTCTCTCTCTCTGGTGGTGGTCATTTGTCTCTCTCGCTATCGTCATCTCTCTACGTGTGCCGCAATGCAACGAAGAGGCTAAAAGATGCCTAACCTTAGCATATGCTAAGGTTAGGCATTAATTTATTAATGCCCACATGGGATTAATAAATTAATGTCGATATGGTCATGTAAGAGGTGACGTTAGATTCTCCATTAATTAATATTCAACATATGGTGCTTTATGAAATCTACCTTAGACAGCCCATTAATACGATTAATATATAACATATGGTGATATGCTATGAGTTCGATATATAATATATATTCAACATATGGTGCTTAATCTACCTTAGACAGCCCATTAATACGATTAATATATAACATATGGTGATATGCTATGAGTTCGATATATAATATATATTCAACAGCTTCATGAAACCTACCTTAGACAGCCCATTAAAACGATTAATATATAACATATGGTGATATGCTATGAGTTCGATATATAATTTATATATATCTGCAATTAATTAATGAAGCTGGTCAAACTTTAGAGTAAAAGCGGAGGATCCGCACGCTTACCTTTCCGACGTGAAATGCGTGTAAATTATTACACACTGCAATTGGCGCATGCGTGTTGCAACTCGCCATCTGCGCTTATTGTTCGTCATATACTGGAGCTTTAAGCTAAAGAGGAGGGCTTTCAGTTCTCTGTCGATGTGGTACGTGTGAGAATCCTATCATTTTTTCTGATCGCACAGGTTCATTGTAGTTATACATTCAATTATATGCTTGCGCAGACCTCAAGATGGCTTCCAAACTGCTGAAGATTTTGCTGCTGGTGTGTGCAACCCTCACAAGGACTGTTGGGATCAGATCTACCAATGGCCATGACCATGGTTTATGGCCACTACCCATCGAGAAGCCCTATCACACATCGGATGATGATGGTGAGGTAGGAGCCATCTACCTGTGGCCCATGCCAGCCCAAGTGAGCCGGGGCAATGCCAGCATCTGGGTGTCCCCACACCTGGACCTTGCGCTGGCTGTGGATGGTTTGCCAGTGTCTGACAACTCCTACCTCATCTCCGATGCCTTTCACCGCTACAAACAAATCATCTTCTCACATGTCCAGTCGGAATTCAACATTATTGATCCATCAGAACCCCTCCCATATGCTGAAGAGCTCTATCTTCAACGTCTCGTAGTAAATGTCTCTTCAGATGATCACACCGTGAGTAACTTTAAACAGCAATTGGCATGGCCTCTTGTTGCTACTGTTAATATAGAGAATTATCTACCAAATAAAATGTTTTACTCTTATTAAGGTGAGTTTGTTTGTTTCGATTGATTGCAGCTAGATTTTGAGACAGATGAGAGCTACCGTCTTTATGTGCCCAGTGATACAAGTTTGGAGCAAGCATATCTTGAGGTGATTTCAAATTTTCTTGACCAATGAATAATGTTTTTTAAATGTGTTTGGTGTTGATAAATCATTATTGAGGATGGAGAATTACTGTTAAGAAACTTGTTGAAAGGCAAATCATGCCTCTATTGTGAGGCATATATTCAACAACGCTTCTCATGCTAGAGTAGTGCGACACATCTCTGGTCCTTATACTCTATGACCCATTAAAAAACGAGCCCGGAGATGTCTGGACAAATCATCAAGCAAATTCTAAGAGTAAGAGCAATACCAAAGAAGGTGAGGCACTATCTTTGTAAGATGGGAGCACTACCTACAAGATGCATTGGCAATATGCCTTTGTGCCAAAAGAGATCACACTGGGAATACCCTAACCAGACATCTCCATAGAAATAATTGTTGCTTGAGGGGCAATCCACTCTTTCAAATTCTTTTCGATGGAGCTTTCCACCAAGCAAGAGATTTTGACATATGCCAAAGGCGATTCGCATGATCCTCAATCCATGGGAGTAACCTATAAGCCTTGGCCACAGACAATTGGGCAAAAGGCAACGAAGTATATCATGTAAGTTGCCTATCAAAACACCAATCTTGAAGTCTCTTTGTCTCCTCAAGCATTGGGACTGGCTGAAACGGCTGCATCATTTCCGAAATGACCCTCCGGATTGGCCTATGATGCATCCCCAAATTACATTGTTTAACTGCACGTGGAAAGTTGAAAACATATCCATTTTCATCCACAATGTCATGTACGTGATGAATCTCTAATGTAGATAGATTGTATGCCTTTCTTGATTGAGACAAAGCAAGCGGTCATTCAAATACCCTGCTTCAATGAATACTTTGCAACAACATTGAGTTATCCTGATTTGGAGGCCTACCGAACCATTGTAAATGACATAATATAGCTTGCTAATCTTGAATGAGAGAATTCGAATATGAAGAGCCTAGAATACGACCAGTGAAATGCCCAAAGACTATGTCATCATAATTGATACTCCAATGTCCATATGTATTTGTTCGCATGTTAGTGCACATAGCTCCCAACATGCGTTGCCATGGCTTGACTTGCTCTATAAATGCAGGTAGAAGAGTGGCCTTCCTTGCCAGTATATGATAATTAATATTAAGGACATTGAGCCCACCATGCATTTTAGGCGAACATATGAGCTTTTGCCTTAGCAAACGTAACCCTTTTCTATTTGCTTTGGTTTTCCATAGGCATTCCATTGCTTTAGACATGAAATTATCAATCTGTTTGTGTGACCAAGGTAGCAGCGGAAGATAAAACTGGACATATGGCCTTTTTGTTGTAATAAGTCTTTCTATTTGTTATGATCCTTAGTGCTAGGCTTCATTATGGCTGAGTTTGCCCTGCATCTCCGGAGCTTTGTGACAAAAACTCAGTACACAGAGCTTTGTATGATTGTATGCTCTTATGTGTGTGTGTGTGGGTGCGTGGGATGTGTGTGTGTGTGTGGGAGCATATATTGATACCAAGTTCTACACCCACTATTGGACATTGATGACATTAGTGAAGATGTCATAGTATCTAGTCTATACTATGCATGATGGAGTTGATGGTTTATTGTCTTGTGGATGACTACCATGAGGTATAAATTGCACTTTCTTATAAAGTGAATTTGTGCATGTTCCTAGGTTTATCTAGGTATATATATACATTATTATTGACTACACTATCCACAATCGCACATGTAGAGTGGTTGAATCGCTGGGATAAGATTGTGTGCCCTCCCTAGATCTTCCGGCAGTGTAAACAGATTTTGTATCCTTTGGGATATAGATAAACAAACCCCTAATAGGGTAGCGATGGATGTTGAAATGCAAGGAATCCCAACATAGGAAGGTTTTTTAAAGCTCAAGATGGGGAAATTTTACAGGTTCCTGTTGCACTTGTAAAAAGTTTGGACATATGCAATCAGAATGTCCGTCGCTTTTATTGCGGCCACCTGTTGCGGCCATGCCCTCTCCTCAAGGTGCTCCTACGCCTTTAGTACAAACTCAAAAGGGGAAGAATGTAACTCACTTACAACATGCAGGCTTGGATAAAGGAAAAGCAAAAGTTGCCTCGATAGGCTCTCATGTGGTAAATGCGAAAGATAAAGATAGACTTGATTCTGATGCATGGTAGACTCCCAAAAAAACAATAACTCGGAGACACAGGTCTCTGGTCTCTCGCAACTGGATAGAGGGGGGCTTCTACATTTGGTTTGACTACTATGGTGCCTGGCACTATAGGCAATATTACAGGAGTAGGTAGGATTTGGGCGGCGGTAGTGAGAGGTGATTCTTTGTTCGCTCATGGTGCATAAAATTCATTGCATACAAATACGGTTGATTTTCAAGCTGTAGAGTGCTCTTTGCATGGTGACGTGAGCAGTCAGGCAGAGGCTGCCATGTAAGTTGAGGTGTAGCCTCTCTTTTACTCGTATGGTAAATATGTTCATACCAATCAGGTGCTTCACTTACAATATACAAGTCCTCTGTGATGTAAATGAATGGAGGTTGTTTTGGTCATATGTAAATACTATGCATCCCCATGTGGTTTGTTTGCAAGAACATAATCATCACAGTTTTTTGCTGGAAGACAAGGAGTCTTCTCTAGAGATCATATTTTCTATGTAGGAACCCAAGCTTTTTCTGGCACCCTTATAATGGTTAAGCATGAGTTATAGCATATACTGGCTTACAATGATCCAAATGGCCTTTCTTGTGCAATGTATGATTGCAAGAGAGTTGCATGAATTTGCAAGTATTTATACATCACAAACCTCAGCATATAGAGCTGCAATGAGGTGCTCTTTATGAACATATCCATGGATTTCAAATGATTTTATTACAAGGGATTCCAATAATTCGCGTGACTTTCATGATAACACCTCTCACCGCTCTCACATGATGTGTTCTGAAAAGCAAGATTGGACTCAAACAATGACTTCTTTAGATGCATGTGATTTATGGACATAGGTCATGCCGCATTCAAAGGGTTATACTTTTCATCATAATGCTATTTTGCATTATTGAGCATGCTTGGACAGATGGTATCTTCTAAATGCTGCCAGTATGATGCATACACATGTATAATGTGGATTGAACACACATTGCGCCTCTTTGATCATTCGCCGATATGGCTTTGTCTATACTTTGGCATGGCTGACAATGACTGTCTATTACCTCACAAAAGGCTACTTATGATTAATAATAGTTATTTGTCACATGCTCATTTCGCTGATTTGGTACATTCAGCTGTATTTCCCCTTCTCATGCACATGCAAGACGATATAGATATTGCTTGGTTCAGCTTTGTACAATGAATGCAAGCTATGATACATGACTGTGGCAGATGGTACATGGGAGAGAATAGAAGACAAATAGAACAAGCAAAAATTGTAGTGCAAGAGTACACTGAAATCAAAATCAGCCAGGTTAGAGAGCTGAATAATGATGAATAGAAGTTGTTAACACAAGCTGAAAATTGTCTTTGCCATAATGATGAACGTAAGCTTAATAAATGGCAAACTAGGGCGAGACAAAAGCCATTACTTGATAAAGGCTGCACGTCAAAATCTTTTTTCAAAGGCTTGCATACTTCCAGACAAAAACAATGCATTGCAAGAGTCAAAAGAGCACATGGTACTTGGGCATGCATAAAAACTCAGCTTGCAGATGCTTGCCATGAATACTTTTCTCGCATTTTCATTGCCCCTCTCCCACTTTTGAGGGAGGCTCTTGATGTGCGAGAACTTTTCTTACAACAGGTTATGCCTGTCATCACACGGCAAGAGGCTAACAATATGGATGAGCCCTTCACAGATCAAGAATTGGATGATGCTATAAAAGGTCCAGGCAAATGGAAGTCTCCAGGTTGGGATGGCTTGACTGTGGAGTTCTTTCAAAAGTTTTGGAATATTTTGAAATCGCCAATTTTACTTATGGTAAATCACTGCTAGAATGTTGGATAGTTGCCATGCTCATGGAAAGAAGGCCTTCTAAAATTACTGTTCAAAAAACAGCTTTGTGAAGCTATATTGGATTGGCGTCCTATCTCTTTAATGCTTGTCATATATAAATTGGTTACCAAGATGCTTGTTAATTGAATAAAGGGTGTCCTACATGCAGGTTTACATCTAGCGTAGTATGGATTTGTCCCTAGAAGACAAATCACCGACAATATAGCAAATGCATCTATTGGCGTTGAATATGCGAAGTATACGCAGCAGGATGTTCTCATCATGCAGGTGGACATAGCCAAGGCCTTTGATACAGTGCATCGGGACTCTATAGCCCGGGTAATGGATAGAATGGGCTTTGGGCCTAGAATGAAAAATGTCATCTTTTGGCTTTACCAAGAGGGAACAACTAAATACATTTTGGGTGGAGAACTTTAAGCTTGTTGGCGTCTTGGGAAATCTGTTTGCAGGGTTGTCCGCTTAGTGCGCTATTGTATGCCATTGCGACTCACCCAATGCTCCTTTACATGGACAAACTGACACAAGATGGGCACCTACATGGTCTCTATGGTGGATGGTACATAATGTGGCGTAGGCATTTGCTGATGACTCTTTCTTTTTTCCCAAGAATATTGGGGCTAATGTAAGGGTTCTTATGAAAGCACTATCCCTGTATGGTTTGGCTGCATGATTACATGTAAAATTTGAAAAATCAAAGTTGCTTCCTTTGAAAAATTATGATTGGCATGAGATTTTGTGGCCAGGTCAGATCTTGCCACCTAATGAGATAGTCAGGCATTTGGGTTATCCCATTGGTTGGGAGTTGTCTTTGAAGGATGAGACTCAATGTGTGATGGGCAAATTGCAATCTAAAATAGAATATTGGAAATTATTTACATGGCCTCTACATGTGTGATTGCAGATAGTGTAATCAATAATAATTGCATATGTCCAGTTTTTTCTTCCACTGCTACCTTGGTCACACAAACAGATTGATAATTTCATGTCTAAAGCAATGGAATGCCTATGGAAAACCAAAGCGGATAGAAAAGGGTTATGTTTGCTAAGACAAGAGCTCATATGTTTGCCTAAAATGCATGGTGCGCTGAATGTCCTTAATATTCATTATCATATATTGGCAAGGAAGGCCACTCTTCTACGTGCATTTATAGAGAAAGTCAAGCCATGGCACGTGTGTTGGGAGCTATGTGCACTAACATGCAAACAGATGGATATGGACATTGGATTATCGATTATGATGATATAGTCTTTGGGCATTTGATTGGTCGTATTCCAGGCTCTTTGTATTTGACTGCTCTCATTCAAGATTGGCAAGCTATATTATGTCATTTACAATGGTTCGGTAGGCCTCCGAATCGAGGTAACTCAATGCTCTTGCAGAGAATTCATTGGAGGAGGGTATTTGATCGACCGCTTGCTTTGTCTCAACCAAGAAAGGCATACAATCTGTCTACATTGGGGATTCGTCATATATGTGACATTGTGGATGAAAATGGATATGTTTTCAGTATTTGCCACGAAGTCATCAGCATATGCTTATGCAACCATTGATGACCGGTCTGGATTCACCAGTCCATCTAATTATCCTTCCTGAGTAAGAATATCCATATACATCAGTAGAGGATGAGTGGTAATTGCCTACAACGTTGCACTTAGTGGGCAGGCCTGCCTAACTGATTTTCCCAAACTCCAGGGTGATGATAATCCTTTCCCAATGATACATCTAGCTATGTTGCCTACGTACAACCAGTATATGACTTCTATCATTTTTGGACCGAACGCCAGACGTTACATGGTGGCAATAATAAAGTCCCAATGCACTGTATCAAATGCTTTGGCAATGTTTACCTGTAGTAACAATACCTTGTGACCAGTATATTTGGCATACTCCATTTCCACATAAGCATTACATATATTGTGTGTTATTTGTCGTCTAGGTATGAAACCATATTGGGTAGGATACAACCCTTTGTTAAGCACATTGGCTATCTGATGGAGAGCATCTTTGTCACCAATTTGTATAGCACTGGCATTAAAGTGATAGGTCTCCAATTAGCCAAATGTAGGCATACATTCTTTTTTGGAGCCAATTTCACAAGGTCCTCTTGCCATCACTCTTTGTAACCATGCATCATTTATCATTGCCAATAAAATGTCTTCCAATTTCTCTCGAAAATGTTGAAAAAATTCCACAGTCAATCCATCCCATCCTGGTGATTTCCACTTACCCAGTCTAGCAAGAGTAGTTTGCAATTCCATGCTCGTGATAGGAGATTCTAGCTGTGCAGCTTCTTGTTGATCAAGAATTGGTGTCACATTTATAAGCATCTTGGCTTTCGCTTTCAGCTCTTCTTGTGAGAAACGCCTTGGTGTTAGCAAAGAGTGATTAGAAATGTGCCACACATTGCCTTTCCAGATCATTCACATCATTGGTCCAGTGACCATTAGGCTTTTGCACATGATGTATGCTTTACTTTTGTCTCTTAGCATGCAAGCCTTTGAAAAACTATTTTGACACTACCAAGGCTCTGGAGGCCAAATCAAGCTTCGTGCTCTACTCCAATACTGAAGTTTGCTTTTAATGCTCATGAGCACAGGGGCGAACTGTTGTGCAGGCGAGATGTCAATGCCAACTTGACAGCCAAGATATCTGGTAGTGCATCCTCTCTCAATCCAGGTAAACCCCACATCCTAACCCCAATCTGTTTGCGGAGAGTCACTAATCCAAAATCCTGTTGATTTGTGCCAATTAATGGAGGCGCCTGCTGCGCGACAAAACATCTCCAAAGCAGTGTGGAAAGCATAGAGGCAAGCCTCTGAAGCCTCCAAAAACTAGCAGTATCATTTGCTAACTCAGAGTCCGGTAACTCCTCTTGTGTGTGAAGAGGCAGCCTGAGGCCCGAGACCCTTGGGGTAGCTTTGAGAACTACAATCATGCTCTCCTTCTTGCGCCCGACAATCATCTTCAACTCCAGTGCCGAACCGCCCTCCACCATCTATGTAACCAGATCAATGAACCAACCAACTTCCGATGCTGCGATGTCATGTGCATCACAGATGCCATGGACATTCTCAGAGCTAGATCCAGAAGAGGCAAACAGATAAAGACCATGAACCAGTAGAAGATGGACATGGAGGGGATTGGATCATTAGAGGTCCCATAGGGGACAGATTTTAGGGTTAACCACCTTTTCAGGAAGGTAGCCAAGGGCTGCAAGATATGTACCCTTTTTGTACCATAGTATATACTGAAATTCCAGCACTTCTCACTCTCACTCTCTACTCTCTCTCTACCTGCGTTTTTGCATCAGAAGGTTTCCAAGAGTGTTTAGGGCTGAAAGAAGACTACCCAGAGCTTCCGCATGTTACATGCGAGGCATCAATTGGCTCACAAGGATCATTAACAGTTAACTTTGTGTTTGGGTCCATCGGCGAAGTAATAGGCTTGCAGTTCTCCATCCCAAAGGCCTCAAGCAACTCATGAACATACCACTGCTGAGAGACAAAAAACCCCCTCTGGGTCTGCTAGATCTCCAATCCCAAAAAGAAGTGGAGTAAGCCTAGGTCGGTCATCTCAAACTCCTTTGACAAGGCAGCCTTGGTCACGCCAATGTGCTCCACATGACCGCCAGTGAGAATGAGATCATCCACATAAAGGATGATAATCGTAACCATGCCGTGTTCCCGAAAGAGATACAGGTACCTTGTAGATAGCTTCGGACTTCTCCCTGTTTTCAAAGATTTGGAAAGTGCAAGAACCTTTGAAAACAATTTATCACCTTCCGAATGGACACCTTCACTTTATTGGTGTCTTGTATCCTCCTCCACGTCGGACTGATGCGAATTTGAACCTTGGAAGTACTGCGGCCTTCCAATTATAAGCCCGGCATTGCGAAACTTATAATGCTTGGGGGCCACACGGGTGTGAATTGTAACTTCCTTCATGAATCTTTTTTAATTGGGAGAGAGAGAGAGAGAGAGAGAACACACAAGAGAGGAGTTGCACCAAATAAGAATGACTGTACTATGATAATACTTTCACCATTTACAATTCTTTTATAGCCTTATCTTATGATCTCTCATCCCTGCTTCTATAGTTATGCCATGAGTAAGATAAGGAATTAGGCCTCCTCTGGAAATCATCCTCTGTCCAGCAATCCTTGCCATAGAAGGAGAGTATACATCTCTCCGAGGAGGCTCTCTCCAAGTGGTGTGTTCTGCCCTCGTGGCCACCCTTTTTGTCAATGGCTGCTGAACCATATTGAAGTCTCCTCCAACAATCCAATGATCAGCCAGGGGTAGAAGATCTGTGATGGTGCCCCATAGAGCCACCCTCTCTCCCCGCACATTAGGCGCATAGATATTCAAGATACCCAGCTTGAGTCCTGTTGGAAATAAGTGCACACTAGGTGTACTATTTCTCTAGTCTAGTTTCAGTTGAGTCTTTGTGTCTTGAGTCTAGTGCCATGTGGCACCTCTACATTTATCCCATAAGTGAGTCTACTCAATCTTGTACTTCTCACCTATAAATTGTAGGTGTCACATCAATGAATGTATCAATCTTGTGTCTTGTCTACACTCATCTCAAGGTAACTCTTTGTCTTAAATTTTTCTTGTTTCATTTCTAGTCTGCTCTAGCTTTCATATTTTCTACATGGTATCAGAGCCATGGTTTTAGGGTTTCCTTGTTTTTTTCTATGAGCTTTCGCCATATCTTCAGGCCGCCGCCTAGCTCCATCTGTTGCCCTCGCCAGATTCACAGCATTGGGACATGTGTGTACCTATCCAATACCTGCTGCTGTAGCAAACCGCCGGCCTGAACTTGCTGTCCGCCTGTTGAATACTTGAGAGCTTTAACTGGTGGTTACCTGCGCCCGCTGTTTTTCATTGCACCCGTTGCTCTAGAAGTCTCAAGATGGCCCTTTGTGTATTTTTCGCCATGACCCTGCTCCCCCTCTTCTTTGCGCCTGCTCACTCTGCAGACAGTAGCGCCGACTTAATGCATTTGCGCCACCGCTGCCCTCAGCCTATCCACAGTCTGCTGCAGCCATAGCTGCGTTTTTTTCTGCCCGCCATGCCAACAACTGCCCGCCTTCTTCTTCTTGCTGCTGCGGGGGTTCATCATGGTGCTGCCGCCTCTCTACTTGAGCTTACCGGCCTGTCCTCTAGTACTGCACATGCAGCAGCTACCCCCGCACTCTCTTCTTCATCAACATGTCTTCTCAAGTCGTGGACCTCCTGGACATTCAACTCATGCAACAACTTGTCATTTTTGGATCTCTGGTCTTCTCGACATCAGCTTGACACCTCCTTTTGTGAAGGTAAACTCCAATGCTGATTTTGGACCTGATTTGCAACATCTGTGCAAAAGGCATTCTCCCCTTTGTTATTTCACATTTCCTCTTCATCTTCACATGTGGGTTAGCTGTCCATTGGACCAGCCAGACCTGCAGCAACAAATTTGAAACAGAAATCAAGTGTATGTCGTGTTCTATTTTCAGTCTACTCTCTATTTCTTATTTTATTAAAAAAAAAAGAAAAAAAAGAAAAAAGAAAAAAGAAAAAAAGAGAGTTCTGAATTTCATTTACTTCTCTATCTTGTACGGGATTAGACACTGCCCTTGCATTTCAGCAAGTGGTAAGACCTTCCCTTCATCTATCTGTCTCTCATGTACGGGATTAGACACTGCCAAATATGGTAAGACCTTCCCATCTCTCTCATATTTGTCTATGCTTTCATGCTATCTACCACCATTGATCACCAATGATGTAGATCATGGGGTAATATCATGTCTTTTTGTCTACATGGACTTATCTTTGTCCCTATCCAAGAGGCACCCCTGCATTACCCACTCTAGCGGGAGGATTGCCCTTGAGGAGGGATTATCAATCAAGGTCCATCTCTTTGTCTATCTACAATCAGTCAGTCTCTCTGTCTATGTGTCTATCCTGTGTGTCTATCTTGTCACATGTCTTTGACACTCTATCTATCAGTCTATATGCCTCTCTTTTGTGGATTAGCTACCCACATTCTCTTGGCATTTTTTGTCTATGTCCCCATTTATCTTCTATTTGTCAGTCTCTCTCATGTCTATCTGAAAGTCTCTCTCTCTGTGGGACCACTCTACTGGCTGGTTGTCTCTCTCTCTCTGTCTGTCTATTGTCCCTACCCTTGTGGACCCATATGAGGATATCACTTGAGGAGGGGTGTCTCAGGATCTTTTGTCTCTCATGTCTTGTCTCTCAGTGGATCAGTCTTTACGTCTGTCTTCTAGTCTTGTCCATCTTGTCTTCTAGCTTGTCTCTCAATCCTTGTCTAGTCTCTCTGTCTTGGTCTTATCTTTTGTCATGTCATAGTCTTGTCTTTTTGTCTTCCTCCTAGTGTCCACTTAAGGAGGGTGTTGGAAATAAGTGCACACTAGGTGTACTATTTCTCTAGTCTAGTTTCAGTTGAGTCTTTGTGTCTTGAGTCTAGTGCCATGTGGCACCTCTACATTTATCCCATAAGTGAGTCTACTCAATCTTGTACTTCTCACCTATAAATTGTAGGTGTCACATCAATGAATGTATCAATCTTGTGTCTTGTCTACACTCATCTCAAGGTAACTCTTTGTCTTACATTTTTCTTGTTTCATTTCTAGTCTGCTCTAGCTTTCATATTTTCTACAAGTCCATCTTGCATAACCATAATCCACTGTACCCTAGCAGGTATGATAACACCATGGCCAATAACATGAGGCAAAAGTGATGCTGACACTGAGATGCATACCCCACCTTTGGTCCCATGTGCACTGGACAAAAGAGTATGTCCAGAGAGGATCTTACCAGTTTTACCATACTGAAACATATCCAATCTGTGCTACTGCAGAACCAACACATCCATAGGTCCACCAATAAGGGTTGGGTGGAGCTGATCCTTAACAAGGCGTTTCCTACTGCGCGTGGGAAGTTTCCCTAGACCTTGTACATTCCATGAGATAATCCTCATGGTAAAGAGAGGGTTTTGGATCCGGACCTAAGCAACTTCTTGGCGAGAGTCTGGACCCGCCTCTCGTAATGTTGAAGAAGAGGATAATCCTTGGAGCAGAGTCCAACGTCAGCATGTTCACTCTGTCTTGGACTCTGCACAGTCGCTGCATACGTGCACAATGCATGGGTGTCCTGCGGGACATTGTGACCTAATTCTTGCTGCACATCCTGCAAGGCCTTGTAAGATGGCAACATGTCCTGTGTATCCATATCAAGTGCATCCTGCATAGTGTCCATCCCAAGCAAGGAAGACTCAACATAGTCATTCTGCCCTGATACAACATCCTTCTGTGAGGATGACTCTACAAATTCATCATTGTGACCCAATACATCATCATCGTGTACATTGTCTTTGGGAAGGGCCTCATCTTGTGCCCTAGTGTTCCCACCTGAAGTGCGGCCGTGAGAGACGACCGCCACTCCTGGCGAAGGGCTGGCCGAAGTGGAGCAATAGGCTGTGTTGCTTGGGGAGCGCGTTTGCGCCGCCGCCTACGACCCCTAGCCCTAGGGAAATCCTGCGCAAAGTGCCCCACTTGGTGACTAACCCGACATTGGTGAGGTCTGCCAGATGTTTCCATACGTTGCTTCAAGGGACCATTAGGTCTAGGAAGAAGCGCAAAATCCTCAAAGGGCTCACCGTCATGAGCCAACACCATAACCTTGGGAACAGCATCTGTCGAGGCAGCGACTGCCTAGGCAGTGGAAGTGGGAAAACCTGGGATGGTGGGCACTTGAAGGACCACCCCAAAGGCTGCCCCAATGGCCTCCAACAATGGCCAATAAGCATGAGAAAAACATGGGAATGTGAGTGTGATAAGGTAACGGTCCCAGACTTCTTCGATAGGGTCGAAATAGCTAGTGTACGGTAGGAAGAAAATCTTCCTTGGGCCCAAAGGGAAGGGGCTGCCCTTGAGCACTTATGAGACTCCCCCCTCTGTAGTTGGAAGAATCCTCTCGCAAGTAGCCTCATATCTTTAAAGTGGAGTGCAGAGTCGGAAGGCAACACCGCAAGTACCTAGTTGCGGGCCTGGATACGGGAGGGGTGAGAGCCAAATATTTTACCAATGAGTGTCATCTTTGAGTCTTTCTCAATTTTGGCGAAGACGAACTCAAGCTCGTCTTGTGAAAAATGGATGGTTCGCCCACCAGAGGAGGTTGATTAGCCATGATGCTAATAAGAATGAAAGGCCGACTTGAAACTTGTTTTAAAAAATTCCGTACTTGAGCGTGGTGGAGAAAGGGAAGCCAAGAGAAGGGGGGCAGACGAGAGGGCAAGAAGTGCAAGAGGGGGCAGCGAGGACAGTAGCAATGGCGGGCAAAAGACAAGCGGGCAGGAGCAATGGCAAGTAGAAGATGGTGTCGTATCCATCGTGCATCTTGCATATAATCATGTGCTAATACCAGATCTCTATGTAGTTCTCCATGCATTTGTTGCAAGTATGCCATCCCTACATTGAACCAATTCATCGATATACATGTGGTTGATTCACCCGACGTGGAGGCCATAGATGTTTTTTTTTTCCCAGGAGAAAGATCCTTCAATTAGTTATAGAAAAACAGCCCCGAAGGGCTAAATACAAACTTGCCTCATTTAAGGGCAGGAATCTATGATCATAAGGGGAAGAGACGCTTCTCCGGCTGGCCACTCTATGAGGAGAAGGCTATCTCATATATGGGGGGGGGGGAGGGGGGGGGGGGAACAACCACACAGGTGGTTGTTTCCCGAGACGCTTCTCCTCCGGCGGGCCGCTCTGTGAAGAGAAGGCTATCTCATATAGGGTGGGGGGGGTGGGAACAACCACACAGGTGGTCTGTAATGCCAAATGGGGTCACCGCCTCTCTCTGTGAAGAATGGGCCAGGCCTCCAAAGTCTCAAGAAAGCTTCCCGTTGCTTCTGCATGCGGCCAGAACCTCCCTGTAGCTTCCCCCACTGACCACGGAGGGTGTGAATGATATCAAGCCATATGCTCCTGATGGTCTCACCCGATAGAGTGTGGGTACCCTTGATAGCCTCACTACATCTAGCACGCCAAATGTGCCAGGGTGCTATGCTACTGCAAATTACCCATCTCTGGCATGAGCCTGGCCGCCAGTTGCTTGTAGGTGGGGCTATGACTGGTACTGCTACAATACGATGGTGAGAGACCTGAAGGCCTAGTCCTCCCCCATCCTCCTCATAAGCCGTGAGCACTCCAGCCTCTGTGGCCCAAGCGATAGTGTCCCACGTAATGATCCGGGTTGGTGCCCTGTCCATAGCAAAGATGCGGAGAATCCGCTGCCAAATCTGCTGAGCCTTTGGGCAATCGCAAATGCAATGTCTCTGAGACTCTTGGGTTTGGCCGCACCTCGGGCAAGTTGCCAGTCGACCTCCAAGTGCCAGCCAAGTACCCACCGCCAAACTCCTATGTGCCATCAACCAAAGAAAGAGGGTGATCTTTCTAGGCCAAAAGCTGTCCCACAGTCTCTTCCAGAAATCTGAAAGGAAACACTGTGAGAGGCCCTGAGACTGCCAATGTGCTACTGTGCCAGTGTGCCGTCTATCTCAGGCATCTAGATCCTGCGGCCTAGCTAGGCAGTACATGCAAAGAAGGGGGCATCCAGGGCCTCCTCCGATCCGCTGGATCATGCCAAGTCCACTCTCCCGGGTCCCATTGAAGGTGCGTGAGAGGTCGGCACTCTCATATCCATAGCCGCCATAATCTCTCCCTGGCCACCTTGGCCGGTGCTGGATCAATGTGCCATTCCCGTGCCCGAAAACCAATTACCCTCACCCTCTGCAAGGTGCAGCAACTGAAATCCTCCAAGGGAAGCTCAGATCTCTCTAGTCGTGCAGCACCAGCAACAAATCCTGACGCCAAGGGAGATAGTCTCAACATCTTCAAAAAACCCATCACTAGATGAAAGAGTACCACCAGATGCAGGGAGACCAGTGGACTTCCATCACCCTCATCCTTCATATTCTTTGAGCCAAGCTTTGAAAAGTCTCTGAGGACCAGTAGTTCATCTGCATCAAAAGATAGATATTAGCCTTCACTAGGCAAATAAGGGCTTCTATATTAACCCCTTGACCTAAGGAGGCACCGAACAGAATAGCATGTAGTCCACACCTCCGATAAGCATATACATCTAATGGCAGATTTCCACAGAAGATTTGTATCTAGGACATCTACTAGAAGAGATGTCTCTATCCAACATGTTGCACCCCATAGGAGTAGCCCCAAGGAGGACATGCTGAGGAAGGCCTGAAGTCCATATTGATCTATGTCTAGCTGACCATTCTTTGTCATTCATCTTTATTCTCCATATCCTGTTCAAATCTGAGAAGTCCATCTCCATCTCCAGCTCCATCAGATGCAGATACAATCTAGCAGTGTTAGAAATAGGCTGTGGACCCCCTTCTAGCCACGCCGAGACGCTAGTCCATGTTTCCCAGGTAAAGCAAGTATTGCTTTGCAGGATTCTTATTCTTCTCAAGACATTGATGAGCAAGGACTTATTAAATTTGGATATCCCAAACCACAGTTGTTTGCACTCCTTCACCCTACCAAAGGACCATCCCACAAATCCTTTATATGACAAACTGTTGTTAAGTCCTTTAGATTTTTTGGCATCCAACATAGCCAGGGGTTCAAACAAGTGTGACCGCCAAATGGAGTATCTAAAGAAAGACCCTTGCCGCTCCAGCAACCCCCATAACTTTTTCCAACTTCTGCCCGAGGAATGACTTAATTCACCTCTTGCGCTAGCTCCTTCAACATTGAAGTCCAAGGCTGAGTTTGCTCAAGGAACAAGCTAACCTGCTTGGCTAGCATTGCTTTGGTGTGAAGCTTTAGGTCCACTAATCTAAGAAAGAACAAGGTCTTCTTCCACCGATCTAACCTGCTTCAATATTCTCTCCCAGTGGCACCTTTTAAAGTCTAGCAAGGGTGTACACTGTGAAGAAGCGCACATACGCGAGAAATATCATATTGATATAACTCTAAAGTGAAAAGGAAGAAGCACCTTATCCCATTTTCTAAATTTTATGGCCAGCCTCTATAGCAGTCAGTGCACCAGGTGCTTACCAGAGCAAGCCACCCTAACAGGGAAACCCAATGTTTGAAAACATGGCCCTCGTTTACCACTCTGCAATTCCACCTTGAGACATCAAAGTTAACATCCTTAATAAGACTTATGATTGTGGATTTCAAGATATTACACTTGGAACCATAAGCATTAGCAAAGGTCTGAACTAACATCAGGCTCTTCTCATGTTATCATTAGAAGCTTCCAAAAGTAGTAAAGAGTCATCAGCAAAACTTCTTGCAGTTTTTAATTCAGATTTCATTACTTTTGTGTGTTTTTTTTTTAAAATTAATTTTCTAACGTGCAATTTGGAATCTTGGTTTTGCTTGAATCAAATTTTTAGACTCTATATTCCTCTTTGACAGAAAAGGGAACATTATAATTTACTTGTTGCTAGAAGTTTTTTAAGGTTTGAGGTTTTTGAATGGTGGCCGTTTCTTACTCTCTTTTGGATTTTCGCGCGATTCTCATAGGCAAGTTCGATCTATGGTGCATTACGTGGTCTTGAGGTATGCCCCTGTTGCCTTTTCTTACATTAATTGATTGTGGAATATTTGTACATGGGTGCATGAGAACATGTTTTTGGTTTTGCATGTTTTGAAGGTTTTGAATATGGAAGAAAAATTGGGTGCCAATTTTTACAAATCAAGAAAATTTGCACTATTTCCATGTACTCTCGAAGGATCATGCTACTTGGCTAAGGTCTTCTGGAGGATGCCTTTTTACAAACAACAATTTGAACAGATGCCCTCAAAATGAAAGTGCTCAATGAATGGGAATTTTCAAGGTCTTAATTTGACTACGTTGGATTTATTGGTCCACCCTCATCAAGTCATGCCCGGGCTTCGGTTAGCTCATGTATGTAAGGTCCCTGTTATGGGGACTAAGCCATGTCTTAGTAGCCTGGATGCCTCGTATTGAAAGTGTCTCTTGAAGTAGGTTTTGCAAAAAGGACATTTGGAATGCGACCATTTGTTTTGCAAGCACCCCTTATGACCATAGCTAGGAAGAAGCCGCCGTCATTTGCAGTAAGCACTTTAAGAGGCCTTCATTAGCAGTGATATAAGACAAGATCTTGATTGGTTTCTAAATTCTGCCATTGTTGGCATGGATTTGTGTTGTAAAAGCCATTCATGACTGATTGATGTAGAAATGTCATGGGTGCTGCTGTATGTTCGTTTGATTTGTACCTTCTTGACGTTCCTTTGTTTTGCACTACAACTGACATGATTGTCGTCTTTTCTTTTGAAAAGATCCTTGAAAATGTCTGTGTGATGCAGACTACAACCCTTCAAAGAGGTTGAACAAGTACAAAGAACCCTCGCGAGAGATCTATAAGCCTCGTGAAAGGTCTATAAGCTCCCTCTCTGGCTGCCCCTCCTGAAGGGAGGCTGCAATAGTGGAGGGGGTAAAAAAACCACACTGCGGTTTGTCATGCTAGATCAGTCCGTCGCCCCCCCAACCCCAACCCCCCACCCCCCCCCCCCAAACCAACACCCAACCTTCCCACACCCACCCACCACACACACACAAAAGTGAAGAAGGGGCCTGGATTTTGGGTGTGCAAGTAGGCTGCGGGACACTGCTGCATCCGATCTGAGTTGCCTGTGAGATGCTCCCATCTCGCACAAAGAGTGTGAATGATGTCCGTTCAAATGAAGTGGATCATATCTGCAGGCAGGGTGACAGATCCATTTATAGATGTGCCAGCTGTGTTGCTGATAAGCTCCCACCTCTTGTTCACACAGGTCTCAAGGGTCCACTGGGGGACTGGCAGCAAGAAAGCAGGATTGGTGGAGATCCGAAAGTGTGAGCTGAAGGGTGAGGCTTGTTCCATCGTCCTCCTAGAGTAGAGCCACAGCCATCTTCGTGGCTGATGCAAACGTGCCCCATGTAATGAAGTGGAGAGTATTGGGTTCGGAAGTGAACAACTGGAGAATCCTCCACCGATCCTGCTGAGTTTTTGGGCAGTCCCAAAGGCAACGTGACTAAGTCTCCACCACAGCGGCTGCATAGGCTGGCCAGCCTGCAATAGCTGGTCATGTGTCAACTGTGAGACTGGTGTGTGCAAGCAGTTAAACAAAGAGGGTAATTTTCTGAAGCCGCATGAGAGTTGGTGCCAGTAAATCTATAAGAAAATTGGGGGAGAGGCCGTGGGTTCGCATGGCAGTGGCTACAATGAAACCATCTAGCTCCTGAAATAGAATGTGATGGCCCAAATGGATCGAGCAGGGAAATAATGGAACTTTGGGAGCCTTCGGCAAGATGGCTAGGTCCTGGCAGCACCACTCCCTTGGGTCGGGATATGGTGCTGTTCTTTGAGAGCCATAGTTGCCATGCCTGATTGCCTGCAACCTTCAGAGGGGAGGAGTGGATGTGCCACCCGCGGTTGTTGAATGCCACTATCCTCACCGGTTGTGGGCGTGGGGGTGGGGCCGTGTGTGTGTGTGTGTGGGGGGGGGTAGTCCTTTGCAAGGTTTGAGCTAGGTAGAAGCCGTTCTTGGTCACCACCTATGGATGCCACAAGACAAGGAGGGGGGGGGGGGGGGGGGGGGGGGGGGGGCTAGAAAATCCCTCCTAGTTGCCAAAGATCACGAGGGAGATTTGCCTAGAGAAAGGGGAAACCCATACCAACTCGGGAGGTGAGGCGATGTGTGTACTGTCCCAACCTGGACATTTTCCAGTATGAAAGGGGTCTGGCAGACTCCGCATTGTCTAAATATTTGGGAAGTACAAGCTTTGGGAATAGGGGATTATCCTTGAATACAAAGGATCACACTCCTAAAATCTAGTAGGGTTACTCTTTTGTGGTAATATAATCAGCCCTATTTTACTTGAAAAAAAAAAAGGGATATGTGGCAAGACAATGGATTAAAGTGAGACAAGTGTCCTCACACTTGTCACCTCATCTCTACATTTATCATTATAGCTTTTACTTGCCATTCTAGCTCATGAGAGCCCCAAATCTATAAATTGGAGCCCTCTCTCTTCCTTTGGACAAGTTCTAGTGCTGCAAACTAGCCTCTACCTTGTTGGCAACTCCTCTGTATTCTTGGTGGTTCTCTACTCTAAACTTATAGCTCTCTACCACCGTTGCAAGTTGCTCTCTTTCTCTCATATTTGGCACACATACACCCACTCATTATATCACATTCCTGATCAGTCCCCACTTCTAGAGCCACCAGAGCCTCGCCCCACTACATCTAGTTTTTTCACCACAGACATGGTAGAGAAAGCTATGAGGAGACTCCAGCATGGTCGTTCCCAGGATCACATAGGGATTAGAGGAGAGCACCTCTCCTATGCCTCTGAAACCCTCGCCCCACTTATAGCGCACATATTTAACAGAGAACTTTTGGAGGGATTTCCACACACCTGGTCTCTTCATACTATTGCCCCTATCCACAAGGCTGGGGATACCATGGATCCCAGCAACTACAGGACCATTATGATCAGCCATATCATGGCCAAACTTTATGGATTAGTTCTTGAGGCACAACTCAGTGCCTTGGGGAGAGGGAGGGCTTCGGCGCACCAGGCCAGGCTGGCTTCTGTCAGAACTTCTCTACATTAGATCATATCTTCACTCTGAGGAGCCTCATTGAGTAGGCTAAGGCGGATGGCAGACGCCTTTATTGCTGCTCTGTGGATTTCCGCAAATCCTTTGACACAGTGCCACGTGACCGCTTGCTCCAGAGGCTGCGATTACTGGGGGTGATCATTTCATTATATGAGCTGGTAGTGGGGAGAGTTAGATCATAGTTACGGGAAACAGAAACGGAAACGGAAACGGGAACCATGGAAACGGAGACGTTTCGAGATTTTTGGGAAGGGGGGAAACGGGGAAACGCCACGTAAGCAAGGGTTTTATAGAGAAGGGTAAAGGAGCCACAAATGAATATTAAAAATTCACAAATAGTGCTCACATGCCACTGTCTCATTTCCGTTTCCCGTAACTATGACGGCTAAGAAGATGGCACCTCACCCTATCAGGGCTCCCACCCCTTATCAATCCACACCACCTGTAGGCTAGGCCTCATTTTGCTTCCTTTTTTTTCTGTTTTGCTTTGTTGCAGGCTACCAGGGGGAAACGGCGCGTTTCCCCCTTGGGAAACGTTTCACCAGTTGGGGGAAACGTTTCCTCCAGCCGTTTCCCCCTACAGGAAACGTTTCTGGCTGAAATGCCGTTTCAGAACATGGACCTGGCCGAAACGCCGTTTCATGAAAAAAAGGGGCCGAAACGCCGTTTCCCCGTAATTATGAGTTAGATGCACAGGGGGATTTTTAGAGGAGATCACTAGCAACATTGGGGTGAAACAAGGATGCCCCCTATCTCCCACATTCTTTGGTAACTATATTGATGGGATCTTAGCCTTTATTGACTAGGCAGGTGGGAGAGGTGCATCTTTGGCAGGCACTCTCATTGCTATACTCTTCTATGACATAGTGCTTATCTCAGATTCTCAGGCCGGACTACAGCGTCATATGGATGCACTTTAGTTATAAGGCTGTCTCGTCTCGCCCATTTGATGGGACGTGATTATATCTTGGATATATGGCTTGAAGCTTAAAGTTGGACAACTTTTAAGAAGCTGGGGAGGATGTCACCAACCTAGATGTTTCTTAGTATGAAAGGGGTCTAATGGACTCCATGATGTCTATATATTTGGAAAGTACAAGCTTTGGGAATAGGGGATTATCCTCGAATACAAAGGATCACACTCCTAAAATCTAGTAGGGTTATGATTTTTGGATAGCCCCGAATGGAAATTTTGTGTGTGTCTTTACATCCGTAAGCTAGGCAAATGGGTGGTCTTATTTAAGCATCCTTGACAAAATGTCTCTACGAGCTGAGATATTTTTAGAGATGAAGTTTATGGAAGGAACCATCTCTTAAATTGGGACATGTGGCAAGACTATTGAAATCAAGGTATTGCTTGTGTGTGTGTGAACCACTCGTAGAGAGTGGCAATGTGTAAGTGTGTGTTCTCTTTATTCTTCTCTATACTAGTCCATGTGTTATCAGGGCTCTTTGTGAGGGCTTTCCTCACAGCAGGTCATGTAACACTATCGTACCTATCCTGAACGTAGGAGATGCTATGGATCCAAATAACTAAAGAACTATCACGATTGGTCACACACTGTCCAAGCTTTATGGATCTATTTTGGAACATGAGCTGAGTAGATGGGTTGAGGCACAACGACTTAGAGCACCAGGGTAGGTAGGATTCAAGAAAGGGAATTCCACATTAGATCATATTTTTACATTGAGGGGCACCATTGAGGAGGGGAGAGCTCACAGGAAGAGATCTATTGCTGTTTTGTAGATTTCCACAAGGCATTTGATACAGTCCCTCGAGCCCAGCTGATGAGGAGACTTCAGGACTTGGGAGCCCCAGTGGAGATGTCATGGGCGATTCTCTCCCTATATGAGTCGGTGCTGGGCCAAGTACCCACCCCAAGGGGACACTCAGAGATCATACACATCACGATTGGAATAAAGCAGGGCTGCCCATTGTCTCCTACCCTCTTTGGACTCTACATTGATGAGGTGTCAGATTGGGTGGATAGACAAGGAGGGCAGGGAGCACCACTAGCAAGAGTTTTGATACCGATCCTCTTGTATGCAGATGACATAGTCCTCATCTCAGATTCACCGGAAGGGCTACAAAGACATTTGGATGCTTTGCAGGCCTTTTGTGAGGCACGGGACCGTATTGTGAACCTTGGCAAGGCCAAGGTTATGATCTTTAACACCACACCACAATGGATTGTCAGATCTGCCCCACAATTTACATACAGAGGAGAGACAGTGGAGTATGTCACTTCATATTTGTACTTGGGAATCACTTTTACTGGTCCAGCATTCTCTATGAGGAGGGCAGCACAGGCTAGATTGACATGAGGGTATGCAGCGTTGGGATCATTAGAGAAGAAGTGTGCTCATGTACAGTTCCAAGAACCTAGAACAAAGCTATGGCTATTTGACACATTGGTCACTCCTACACTATTATATGGGGCTGCCATTTGGGGGCCAAGCTTATATCACAAGGGAAGGAAGAAGAAAAAAGAACCCAATGACATAGAAATAGAGGGTGAGTAGGAGCTCACAGAAACAGAAATGGAGGGTGAGGAGCCCACATGCCTAGAGACTGAGGACGTATGTGATGGATGGGGACATATGGAGAGACCTCTCGTGATGATAATCTCATGCATGATCATGAGTAAGCCATCTGTGCCACATGAGATTGTACGGGCTGAGATGGGAGCCCCACCGATGGTAATAGAGGCCTTGTTCTAGACAATGACATTCCTACACAGATTATGGGACCTCCCTCTACATAGATACCCTCGCTTAGCTTTTGTGTCCTCTAGACAGCTAGCCCAGGATGGGGATACACAGTATTGGTATGCATAGGTGGTTACATGGTTTGGACTTCATGGCATGCAGGTGGATGCTTTGCCGCCATTTCAGTATACTATAGAGGCCCCCACCTATGACCTCAGCCACATAGAGCAGAACAGAGTGATCTGACAGGATATCATCAGGCTTGATACTCACAGGACTTGGAGGTCACCCACACAACCATTGGGGATGAAGATGAGCTTTTACTGTGACCATATGCTTCACTTGGCAAAGGATGGCTTCATCACACGGCATGAGATACATGCATACATACCTATCTTTTGGAGTGAGGTGTGCAATTGGCTAGATCTGTACATCCTCCCACTACGGATAGAGATAACCAGATATGGACAGGTGAGGATTGCACTAGCAAATATGTGAGCTGTGTTACATAGAGGCTGAGATAGAGGAGCATTACATGTGTAGGTGTCCGGTATACTATGAGATCAGGGGGACATTCCATTGTCTCTGCCATGATGGATTTGTCCACTTTCTAGGGTCATGGACTACCATGATCAGCGATGCCTAGTACTCTTCCTCTTGGAGCTCCGCAGACATAGAGAGTCCCTACTACACCACAGGCCGGCAACAGCGAGGGGACCGAGGCGAAGGGAACTTATAGACTTCTTCCGGGGGCAGAGATTTTTATAGCAGTACCCCCTCCATCTATATCCCATGCAGAGACCTCTACAGCAGCCCCCACCCTATCACCCAAACCCCTGGTGGTAGTCGTTTGAGCCCGATCGAGAGGAGTGCGATTAGACAGAGATATTGTGCTTCGCAGAGCATGACGCCCTTGCCCACGGGGGCTTTGCCCATGACCCTGGTACTTGAGGCAGATCGCGGCCATCATCTCCCACCATAGGAGGACCTTCTCTCACTAGCTTAGTCCCACCACCGTGAGCACCATGCAATAGCTCCCAATGAGGGATATATTAGGATGAGGGTAGAGAGCTATACGCTCTGAGTTCTAGTACTAGCTTTAGCTTTTCATTTTTAGTGCCTCGTATTTCCATTTTTTATGTAGCTGAGACATTGTATCACAGGGACTTGGTGTAATTATTTTGGTCTCATAGGTCACTTTGGCCTTTTGAGGCACAGGATGAGGGGGAGATTACAGATTATGGCAGGCATTTTCTCACACTCGGGAGTGCACATGGGTTGGTCATATACAATGGCTTATCGAGATGGCAAGGATCAGATGCTCTCACACACTGGAACTCTAAAGGGGGAGCGAGCACAGTGGACTACTTTGAGTTTTTCATCAACCTTTCATCCTCAGACGGATGGTCAGAGGGGAATAGCAAATTCAGTTGTGCTTGACTTGCTCAAGTGTCATGTATCTGAGCAGAAGTCAAATTGGGAAAAGTATTTGCCATTGGTTGAGTTTGCATACAATAACACAGTGCATTCTTCAACTAATAAGGCTCCATTTGAGATAGTCTATGGCAAGGTGGTGCTTCCACCTATCTTACGAACAAAAGATGAAATCTTTGCAGCAGATGAGTATGTCTGTGATTTGGATACTGTGTTTGCATCATAGTGACAGAGGGACGGCGGGACGCCCACGTGAGACGTGGGAACGCCGTCTCGAGCAAGGACACTTGCGTAACGGCCTGGGGATGGCCAGGGGGACGGTACGGACGGGACGGGACCAGGGGACGCCCGTTCCCCCGTGGGAACGGGGGGACGTTGTCATTCAGGGACGGGGACGGCTGCAACGATACCTGATGTGCGTGGTTTCACGATTTCCAGTAGGCCCATTGGCATAGCAGCCGATCATGCATACTTGAGTTTCACACTAGTAGGTAGATCCCCGAGAGATGGGCCAGCCACTCATCTACCTAGGTACCTGAGATATCAGTTTACATGTGAGACAGTTGGGGTTTATCGAGATGTAGGTGGGCAGAGAGGCATGGTCATCAAGCACATGGACAGGCTGGCTTCAGGAGAGTTTTTACTACCTTGGATCACATACTGCCACTTCGGGCACTTATTGAAGAGGGCAAGGCACAGAGGAGAAGGATATACTACTGCTTTGTGGACTTCCGCAAAGCCTTCGATACTGTACCACGTGCCAGGCTTATGCACAGATTGCATGACATTGAGGTACCCGAGGATATGCAGTGGGGGATATATGCTTTGTATGAGTCTGTGACATGCAAAGTCCGAGCTCCAGGCGGACTATCTGATAGGGTGACCAGCCGCACGATAGGGGTGAAGCAAGGATGCCCGCTATCGCCCTCCCTCTTTGGACTATACATTGATGCGGTTTCTGATTATGTAGATAGATTGGGAGGCCCAGGGGCATGCCTGGCAGGGGTGTTGATACCCATCTTGTTATATGCTGATGATATTGTTCTAATCTCAGACTCTCGGGAGGGATTACAGAGACACCTGGATGCATTACAGGCTTTCTGTGCAGATAGAGATCTGACAGTGAACCATGGGAAAACCAAGGTTATGGTGTTTAACACCACACAGGCATGGGTGACGAGATCAGAGCCTCAGTTCACTTTTCGAGGGGAGCCGGTAGAGTACGTCAGGTCATATGTCTACTTGGGAGTTACTTTCACAGGACCGCGTTTCTCCCTGAGGGAGGTAGCAGTAGCTAGATTAGCTCGAGGGCATGCAGCCTTGGGGGCACTTGAGTGTGCACAGATACAATTTCAGGAGCCACGTACCAAATTGTGGCTATTTGATACGCTTGTCACACTGACCCTCCTGTACGGAGCTCCAATTCGGGGGCCCAGTATACATCACAGATCTCAGAGAGGGACAGATGAGGGATGAAGGCAAATGGAGAGACCACTGATTATGATGATTGCCCGCATGATTCGGAGCAAATCATCAGTACCACATGAGATTGTTCGGGCTGAGCTGGGTGCCCCACTAGTAGTAACCGAGGCCCTATTCTAGGCAGTTACCTTTTTACAGCGGCTATGGGAGCTCCCTTAGCAGAGGTACTTCCGATTGGTATTGACCTCATCCATACAGTTGGCAGAGGATGGAGATACTCGTTGTTGGTACGCTCAGATGAGATCATGGTTTGACTGTTATGAAAAATGGGGTAGAGACAAAGCTGAAACTGAAACTGAAATGAAAGCAAGACTAGAAGAAGACACAAAGCGTAGACATACCTTGAGATGAGTGTAGACAAGACACAAGATTGATGCTTTCATTGATGTGACACCCACAATATATAGGTGAGAAGTACAAGATAGAGTAGACTGACTTATGGGACAATTATAGAGGTGCCACATGGCACACACTCAAGACTTAAGACAAAAACTGAGATTAGACAAATGTAGACTAGAGAAATAGTACACCTAGTGTGCACTTATTTCCAACACCCTCCTTAAGTGGACACTAGGATGAAGACAGAAAGACAAGTCTAGAAGACAGACATAAAGACATATAGACTGAGAGACAAGACAGAAGACATGATAGACAAAGATCCTGAGACACCCCTCCTCAAGTGATATCCTCATATGGGTCCACAAGGATAGGGACAAGATGGATCTAAAACAAGACACAGTCAGATTGATAGACAAATAGACAGACAGACAAGACTAGATAGACAGAAGACTGACTGTAGACAAACAGATGGACCTTGAAGACATCCCCTCCTCAAGGGCAATCTCTGCCTCTCGGGTAGGGACAAGAGAGAGGTCCTAAAGCAGAATGAGTAAGACATAGAACCCCTTGACCTACATCATCGGTGGTCAAAGTGGTAGACAAGAAAGATGAAGTAATCAGAAAGCCCACTCCTCATCATATGAGGAATGAACAGCAAGATCTGCTGATGGAGATGCTGCAGCAACATGGGCTGAGGTAGATGCAGGGGCTGATGTAGAGGTTTTAGAGTAGCAGTCCTTCTCCCGGTGATTATCACGGCCACAAATGGTGCATGGATGAGCCTTGAAGCAGTCCTTCTCCATATGATTAGTTTTTCCACAATGGGTGCAAGGCTTTCTTACCTTAGAACTTCCTCTCTTTGCTAAAAATGCAGTGTCAGTTACCTTTTGTTGTTGAGTTCTTTCCTCTTCTTGGAGAGCATTGATGATACCTTCAAGAGTAGGATTATTGTGATACTTGAAGGTAGTGACAAGAGTAGCATAGGTGTCAGGTAAGCTTTTGAGAAGCACAGCAATAGCAATATCTTCGGAGATGGGGGACTTCACTGATGCAAGCTGAACCATAAGACTGCGAAAATAATTGACATGAGAGGCTATAGTAGCTCCCTCCTGCATATATAGATCAAAGAATGAGATCATAAGTGCAATCTTAGAGTTTTTAGAGCGGGGTCCAAAAAGGGTATCCAAAGTGATCCATGCTCAAGAAGCAGACTGTATGTCGGAGATGTGATGAATGTAATCATCTCCAAGACCGAGCAAGATGATAGCATAGGCTTTGTCATTCTTGGCAGTGGGAGCATAAGTGATAACTTCCTCAATGTCGGAATCTTCGGGAGCAGCATGGTGAACAACGTCCCAAAGACTTTCTTTCATAAGATGGCACTTGATTTTGATTTGCCAAGTATGAAAGTTGGACCCATTGATTTTGTCGATAGACATGAGAGAATGAGTAGAAGAGGCCATGTGAGAAGGTCTTACCTCTTGCTAAAATGCAAGGGCAGTGTCTATTCCCTTACAAGATTGCAAAAATGAATGAAAGAAGAGATCCAAACTGTTTTTAGAAGCCGGCTCTCTCACCACTTGTCAAGGCCATAGCATGTGACAGCCTATTGAAGCATGAGGAACTAGCAGTTTGCAGATATGAGGATAAGAAAAGGACTGACCAGCAAACTAAAGGAGACAATGCACAGTACCTTGTAGACTCTTCAAGAGGAAGCGATGGCAGAACTGAATGCAGCAAATAGCTCGTTAACAGGAGGAAAGTCGATCTGCAGAGCTGCTTCTAGATGATGCGCACCCTTGAGTCGACGAAGAAGGCAGCCAAAGGAGAGGAGCAACAGTACAGTGGGCTGTATGAGCCTGAACAGGCGGACAACAAGAAAGTGGGCGGACAGAAAGTTCAGGCCGGCGGGTTGCTTACTGATATGACGAGCTGCATGTGCAATACTAGAGGACAGGAGCGAACATATAGAAACGGTGAGATGCAAAAAAAAAGGCGTGAGGCAGCTCCCAAAAATGTGGCGGCAGATAGTTGTTGGGCTGCTACAGCAGCAGGTCGACTACCAAGGTCGACTACCAAGAGTAGGGGCAGCACCCAGCTAAGCGGCGGCCTGTTCTGAGGCGGCCTGTTCTGAAAAATGGGGTAGAGACAAAGTTGAAACTGAAACTGAAATGAAAGCAAGACTAGAAGAAGACACAAAGCGTAGACATACCTTGAGATGAGTGTAGACAAGACACAAGATTGATGCTTTCATTGATGTGACACCCACAATATATAGGTGAGAAGTACAAGATAGAGTAGACTGACTTATGGGACAATTATAGAGGTGCCACATGGCACACACTCAAGACTTAAGACAAAAGCTGAGATTAGACAAATGTAGACTAGAGAAATAGTACACCTAGTGTGCACTTATTTCCAACATTGACCTACATGGTTTGCGGATAGAGGCACTACCACCCTTTCAGTAGAGTCTGGATTGTCCATTTTTGGATCTCACCCGCTTAGAGCAAAACCGCGTGATCAGGATGGATATCATCAGAGTGGACACAGAGAGGACATGGACTAGCCTCCTGGAGCCCTTGAGCACGAAAATGGCTCATTAGAAGAGCCATTTTCTACACCTCTCACCGGATGATTTTATCACCCGCCCGGCGTACATGGATGTACACCTTGCCATTGGACAGATCCGGACCTCATCACACCAGCTGCGGATTGAGACAGGGCGATATGTGCATTAGATCTTGGATGATCGCATTTGTCAGCTATGCTACTAGGAGGTAGAGACAGAGGAACACTACATTTACCGATGTACAGTCTATTATGAGATCCGAGGGAGATATCACTGCCTCTTCCGAGAGGGTTTTGGGCCGTTACGCAGGGTCATGGAGTTTGAGGATCAGAGATGCCTGGGATTGTTTCTACTTGAGCTCAGGAGACACAGAGAGACCCTCTTGGCAGACAGGAGGCCGAGCCATGATGTACCTAGATAGAGGACCGTGACAGATTTCTTTGGCACCAGCACCAGCAATCGAGCCCACACACCTCCTGATACCTCCTCCATTGGGCCATCAGGGCACCGACCACGCTCCCAGGGAGTCATCACTGATAGAGCAGTTATCTTATGTCATGCTCGTCGGCCACGCCCACCAAGATCCCAACCACGGCATCCTCACCGTCTCTAGATCAGAGCCATTATTGCTCGGCATTGGAGGTGCCTACCTCGCTTCTACGACCTCTCCATTCTAGACAGCCCCATGGCGGAGATACTTGATCTAAGGAGAGGGCAACACTTCAACTGATCAGCATACATGGATCTACCTGATATACATTTTTCAGTATTTTCCAATATTTTCTACTCAGTATCATCTCGGAGTCTTACAGTTCTGTTCTTATAACTGTAGGACAATCAGTTTATTGTACTTTTTAGTCTCATTTAGTTGTTCTCTTTGATGAGACACCAACTTCAGACGTACTCTCAGTTTTGGTCTCATAGGCCACTATGGCCTCTTAGAGACGTTAATATATCATTTCATTTCAGTTCATTTCATTTCTCTATCTTTTTGAACAAACTCCTATGTCATGAAAATCTTTCAACCTCCATAGCTTAGGACATTCAACGAAAACAGTAGGTCAAAGTGAGACAAGTGTCGTCACACTCGTCACCTCAGATCTACACTTGTGATTATAGCTTTTACTTGCCATTCTATTGGGGTAAAGGCATTATGCCCACCCTTATAGTGTGTACAAGCCCATAAGTTATAGTACATAGTACATTAAAAGTACTAGTGTACTAAGTGCACTATGTGTACTAGTGCAAATATACATGTGTGATAGGGGAGTCACACACTCACACTTGATGAGTTGACTTACTCCCACATGTCTCTCTCTCTCTCTCTCTCTCTCTCTCTTCTTCTCTCTGTGGCGTTGGACGTTAGACGCGTGGCCACAAGGCGTAAAACTCCTACTCGAAGCTCGCCTAAACGTGGGGATTCTGCGCAAGGTGTACCAGGTCACCGCCGTAAGCTGCAATGTGGCGTGTGTAGCGCTGTAGTGGAGGTCCCGTCGTGTGTAGCGGTGGCCACGACGGAGGCTGTGCTGGCGCTTCTACCGACTGCGCCCTACCTGCCTCCCTACGCCGGTGCCTGGTAGCCCTGGTTGCCTCGCTTCTACGCGGGCAACTTCTCCTTCGACATCTCACCGTACTGGGCGAAGACGGCTAGGAGGTCGCCTTCTGTGAGAGAAGGACTCTGCCGCAGAGGAGAACTGACCAGTGCAAAACAGTCCTTGCAGTCGAATAAAGTCGCCTGAGGAACTGCCGTCTGCACGTTTGCTGCCCTTCAATCCTGCTCCCGCCACGTCAACAACTAGCAGCACCTAAACTCTTTAGTGCAGCCTGCAAAAGCCCATCAGCACGATCCCCTCCTTTTTCCTGCAACAGAAATTTTCAGAGGTATTTGCCTTAAATTTGTTTTTGGGATTTGCAATTGAGCAGGTACAATCATCAATTGAGCAGGTACAGGTCCAAATTGCTCAATTTTTGAGCAAAATTGGCAAAATTGGGTGACATTGGTCACATTCCGGATCAATTTGCAGGAAATTGGATGTCAAAATTTGGGGCTTTTGATGTAATTGTGCAATTGGGCATTCATACATGCTGTATGATGTGAGAAATCTCACATTCGGGCAAAATTGTAGGAAATTGATGTGCAAATCAAAGGGCTTTTGTGCCAATTGGATTGATTTGCATGCAGGCACTCGCATTTGATGCTTTGGGCAATGTGTTGATGCCTGTCAAGCACTCAATGTGCCTGTAAATCAAGGGGCTTTTATGTATTGGATGTATATGTGGCCAGGGGGAAGCATTGTGAAGACTCTGGATGCCTTCATGTGCGTTAATGTACCATGTATGATCAGAAATTGATCTTGAATCAAGGGGCTTTTCAAGATTTTATGCTTGTTGAGCTTGGCAAAGCAGCAGGCAAGACTTTTATGCCTTGAATCCTCAGAAATCCACTTGCAGTCAAGGGGCTTTTGCCCAATTTCTGTTCGGGACTGTTGTATGCAGTGGTGGGGACTGTAAAAGTCTGATTTTCACTCATTTGGACAGCCAGGAGAGCATTTATTGCTGCTGTACTTGCCGGTACAGGTTTGGTACATCATTGGTGAGCACTTAGTACTGTTCTACAGTACTTTGGAAGGGGAACAGAGCACATTTAAGGTGCTGTCCTAAATCTGCAGGCAACCAGATTTTGGTGATTTTATCACATACAGTGGGAGTAGAGTTGCATTCGTGCTTCCGCAGTGGGAGATAAACTTTGGGAGAACAACTGTGAGCACTTTGTGTGCTTTGGTGCAGTGTTTGCACATCTTGCAGGGAGTCAGGTATTGACAAAGGTTGCATATTGGTATGGCAACCACATGTGAGAGCTCTTCATTGCTTCACATCAAGAAGCTTGAAGGCTCACATAATTATGATATTTGGCAAACCCAGTGCTATAATGTGTTGCTCCAGAAGAAGCAGCACAAGCCCATCAAAGAAAGGGGTGTAAAAGCCCGCTTCTCTTACTGCTGAAGAATGGGAAGATATGGATGAGCTTGCAAGATCCACTATCATGTTGTCTGTGTCAGACACTTTACTTTTCAGCATACGTGAAGAGAAGACAGCTTGGGGAATGTGGCAGAGATTGCAGGACTTGTATGCCCAGCAAAGTGCCTCAAGCAAAGTGTATTGGTTGAAGTCATAGGTCTTCAAATGAAGGAAGGGGCGTCTATGACAACCCATCTAAATGAGTTTAATGGTATTGTCAGCCAGGTCATCAATCAAAAGTTGGCAATGGACGATGAGTTTAAAGCCACCTTTCTCTTATGCACTTTGCCAGAGAGTTGGGACACATTCAGGACAGCCACTAGCAATTCAAATGCTATGCTGTCATATGCAGATGTGGAGGGTGCTTTTCTTCAAGAAGAGATGAACAGGAAGAACAACTCTGTTGGAAAGTCCAATGCAATGAATGCACGTGGGAGATCCCAGCAAAGGGGTAAAAGCCAAGAACGGGGAAGGAGCAAGTCCCGCTCCAAAAAGGACTTGGAATGCCATTATTGTGGCAAGAAGGGACATATCAAAAAGCAATGCTACAAATGGAAGAATGATCAAAAGGAAAAGGGCAAAGGAAAAGACAAAGACAAAGATGAAGCCAAAGATGCAAAGCCAAAGGGCAAAAGTGGAGTCAAGGTTGAAGAAATCAATGTGTCACATTCAGGTGACAGTGAGGATGAAGTCCTATTCACGTCTTCACTTGATGCCCATTCACTTCTTGCAGGAGATGGTCATGGTATGCATTCATGGATCATTGATTCAGGTGCCTCCTTTCATGTCACAGGTTGCAGAGACTTGTTTGTCAGGTATACTACTGGCAATGAAGGAGTAGTTTATTTGGGTGATAACCATGCATGCAAGATTCTTGGCAGAGGTGATGTGAGGCTTGTGTTTTCAGATGGCTCACAGCTTATGCTCCATGATGTCAGGCATGTGCCTGAGATCAAGAAGAACCTGCTTTCTACTGGACAGCTTGATGATGCTGATTATGCTACCACATTTGGTCGTGGAAAGTGGAAGATTAGTAAGGGCTCACTGGTTGTTGCCAGAGGCTCTAAGGTGGACACTCTTTACTTCATGCATGCTGGTGTTTGTCACCATGTTAATGTAAATGCAACTGAGCTGCCGGAAATCTCTATGGGGCATAGCCGGTTGGGACACATGAGTGTCAAAGGAATGGAGCAATTGTCTCATTTTGGTTACTTGCCTTCTCTAAAGTTCTCAAGTTTTCAGTTTTGTGAGCATTGTATATATGGTAGGCAACTCCAGTGCCCCCACAAGAAAGTTCTTGGACAGAAAGATGCTCAGTTAGAGCTTGTGCATACAGATGTATGTGAGATGCCTCAGCTTTCTTTGGGAGGGGTAAAATATTTTGTGTCCTTTATTGATAATGCCACACGCAAGGTGTGGGTTTATCCTCTTCGTTTGAAGAGTGATACATTCTCAGTGTTTGAGAAGTTTGTTGCTCTTGTTGAGAATCAAACTGGCAAAACACTGAAGGCTTTGCGTTCCGACAATGGTGGAGAGTATATGTCCAAACAGTTTCAGGACTTTTGTGATGCTAAATTCATCAAGAGGGAGCTCTCTACTCCTTATGATCCTCCACAAAACGGGACAGCAGAGAGGATGAACAGGACCATTCAGGAGAAGGTCCGTTCTATGTTGTCACATGCTGCGTTACCTCATGGTTTTTGGGCTGAAGCTGTTATGACAGCCGTTCATCTTATAAACAGGTCACCTAACATGAGGCTTGGTGGGAAAGTGCCAGAGGAAGTATGGACAGGGAAGCCTCCGTCCTACAAGCACTTAAGAGTGTTTGGTTGCGTTACGTCGTGCACATACGCAGGGAAATGCGCACCAAACTTGATCCTAAGTCTCACAAATGCATATTCCTAGGATATGGTGACAGAGGTGAAATGGGGTATAGACTTTGGAATCCAGTGAGTAGAAAAATTATACGCAGCAATGATGTCATTTTTGATAAGGAGCCTTGCATCATTTTTGATAAGGAGCCTGCAAGGCAACAGGAGCCTGGCAGAGTCATCTTTGATGATGATGGACATCTTGGACAACAACCAAGGGCTGTAAATCAGCCATTACAGCAGCAAAACCAGCCCTTAAATGGTGCTGAAAATGGTCCAAATGGACAGCCAGAGATGGCAGAAGATATCCCTATGGATATCCCACACTTAGAAGAGATACCGGGCATGATCTTTCAACCTTATGGCATGGAACAGGAGCCACCAATTGGTGATATGCAGGCTGGACAGCAACCTGCAAATGATGGTCATTGGGTACGGAGGTCCACAAGACCCTCCAGAGCCCTTGACAGGTTTGTTCCAGGGGTTGACTACTTGATGCTCACTGACTGTGGGGAGCCCTCTTGTTACAAGGAGGCTTTACAGAGGGCAGACAAAGCTCTTTGGGAGCGTGCCATGAAGTCAGAGATGGATTCTCTGCACAAAAATGGAACATGGAAGTTGGTGCATTTGCCTACAGGCAAGAAGGTTTTGCCATGCAAGTGGGTTTCAAGGTGGTAAGGTACGTAGTGTACGGCACGCTATCAGTACGTACGGAACGTACTTCTGTACGGAACAAATTTTAAGGTACGTAAATAGTACGTACCATTTGTAAACAGTCCTAGAAACCTGAATATTTTGTAGACAGCAACCAAAATACTTAAAATAAAGACTGAACCTCATTACTTAAAGTTTAAATCAATTATCAGTTACCAAGCCCATTACACAATTATCAGTTAAAGTTTAAATCAATTATCAGTTACCAAGCCCATTACACAATACCTCATGTTAACAATCATAGTGATATAAGCAAGAACCATGAAAGTCATAGATGATAAAAGAGAGTACAAATATCATGTCTACAGCTGCCAGCACATGTCCTGGTCCACAAGTGCAAAAAGCAAAACAATGAAACACTACAGTTGTCTAGACTCTAGAGTCTAGACGCAAGAGTCTCAAATCTCATCATCAGATGAAGATGATGAGTCTTCTGAAGAGAGCATGCCTCCATCATTGATACCATTGCCCTCTTCATCGAACTCTGGCTTAGCAGCAACAAGCTCCAGTGCATCCTCGTCATGTGCCTCGGGAATCTGAGTGTGAATGAGTTCGACAGCCTCATTTGCACGCCTCTGCTGGGTGCGACGAACTGGAAGCTTTCCCCTGCGAATGCTCTCTCGTCTCGCAGAGCCTGGATCTGGAGCTGCCTGGCGTAGAGGAATGTTGAGAGATCGTGCACGTGAGCGGGTCACACAACGATCCACGCTCTCAAGCTCTCTATGTAAAGCTCTCAAAATCTCCTCTTGCTCATCTCTAATCTGCCGATCCACAAGCTCCGGGCTGGGTTCATCTACCATTTTGAGTAGTGTTGGATCAACCTGTTTAAACATGCCACAAATTGCATATTGGACAATTAATATTCATTGAACTAGAAAAAAATTTCTACTTCTAAGTTCTTCTTGAGTCCAAATTTCAATTTATACCTGCTTCGGTGACCCCAAAGCATGGTAGCTTCGCACGAGCCTCATGTTAGCTCTGCAATACACCAACTTCTCTAATTGAGAAGTACTAAGGCGATTCCGAATCTTAGTGTGTATAAGAGAGTATGAGCTCCAGTTCCGCTCACATGCTCTAGCTGAGCAATCCTGTGCAAAAATAAGTGCAATGCGAGCAAATTTGTAAATCTTTTAATTCTAAAACATCAATCTTCATTTACGAAGACTATACTTTAGAGATTAATTACAAGTTACCTGAGATAGAACACGAAGAGCAACTCGTGAAAGGTTTGGAAGACCAACCCTTCCATAAGAGTGCCACCATGTCAAAGGGAATTTCATGGCTTCCTTCCTCAATGACACAGGTCTCGCAAATGAAGCACCAATACCACTCATGTAAGTGATGAACTCTCTATCGATCTGAAGTTGCTCCTCCTCTGAGAACATCCTTCCCACATACTCTGACTGCTTGCTCAAAGCAGTATTATTCCAAAGCTCTGGCGACCTGTAGAGAGGATGGAGCATGGCAGCCATCGCATGGATGGGACGGCTCATGAATGTCCACCGTTTGTCTACAATGTCCAAGATCTCACCTCGGCTGAAAATGAGAGATTGAACATACATGTCTTAGGTTATAGTGCTAAGTGTACACATGTCAGTCCTGACTCCTGACATGTCATGAGAATCGAGAATCGAGAAGTCATAAAAATCAAAGAAAGAGGAAGAAATTAGAACTATTGCTTACCGTTGAGCAGTCATCATGGAGCACTGAGCAACATGGTCTTTCATTTGCATAAACAAATGAAAGACCAGCCCCAAAGTTGAGCCCTCCATGTCTGTAAGTCAAAGAAGGACATACACGGGCTTAAGTGCAACTGAAAGGCTATGAACTTGCTGCCAAAAATCATCATCCAGGATCCGCCTCTGCAAGTATTTTGTACGCTCATCCTCTGAATGATGCATCTGTCGCCACCTTGGATCCACAATTGTTGATGATAGTGAATCTCTTATCTTGTAGAGCCTGTCCAAGACCAAGAATATGTAGGCAAACCTGGTCTTGGAGGGTCTCACCATATCCAAAGGGCTATGGCTCCGAAAGATGGCAAGAGCCTGATGCTTCTTGCGGAAGAAGGTGGTGATCTTTACAGCATCTGCAACAATGGGCTGCACCCAAACAAGCTTCCCAATGTCTTCCATAAGTAAATCAAGACAATGGGCAGCACATGGAGTCCACACTATATGTGGAAACTCTGCCTCGACCATTTGACCCATTGCCTTGCAGTTAGAGGCGTTGTCGGTCACCACCTGCACAACATTGTCCTCCCCAACCTCAAGGATAGCCTGTCGAATGTGGCCATAAATGAACTCCCCTGTGATCCTGTCGCTTGCTCTCCCTGCATCCACGGCATGCAAGAAATAGGTGCCCAAGCAAGATGACACAAGGATATTGATTATGTGCCTCTTGCGAATGTCTGCCCTCCCATCTGAAATAATAGTGCATCCAAACTCCTGCCAACCTGCTTTCACAGGAGTGAGCGCCTTGTCTATCAAGGCCTTCTGCTCATCCAACATGGATGTACGCATCTTCGTATACTCAAGACCTGTCCATGTCTCAGTAGGCCCTACCTGCGCAATTGCTTTCACCATTCTTTTCCATTGGTCTGTCCTTAACACATTGAAGGATATATTACACTCAATAAGGGTACGACAAATCTCCATTTCTGCCACCCTTTGCCGCTCCTTTACCCAAGCTTGTGATGAGATACAAGAACGCAGAGTGGATTGCTTTGATGCCTCCCCTGTACCTCTCGCATCTTGTGGCAGGAGGTCCTCATCATCGGCAATACGTGCCCTCTTCCTGCCTGTGGTGGATTGGGCTGAAGCCGAAAGACTTTCACCCTCATCTACTGTACCTGAACCTGTAACATCTCCAATAAATGCATCATGGAGAGCATCTTGCGTACTTTCACCACCTCTAACACTGCTTGCACCACCCATTGCAGGACAATTCTCCGCAATCAATTGGTCCCTCACAGCTTGTGGTATTTTATCACATGGACCACATTGATTGGTGCACCCGATACCTGTCATGTGCTTGATGACGTGAGTTATGGTGCTAGTGTACTGCTCCCCGCAATACTTGCATGCCCATAGTCGAGTACCTGACCCTTGCTGAGAAGGGGTGTTAACAACCCTCAGGACATTGGTGTGGATTGCCCAGTTCGGGTTAGTCTTGCGCGGCATGATGAAGCTTGGGCGTGAGAGAGAGCGAAGAAGTTTGCTCTGCAGAGTTTTGCAGGTACACACGATTTTGCAAGTATTCACAAATACCCAAATTTTGGTCGCTTATCCACAAGCGCATGGTCGCCACACGCGTCTCGCCACGCCACACATTTTTTTATTTTTTTAAATGTTTCCGTATGGATCCGTACAGTACGGTACGGTACCGTACCGTACGGCTGTACCGTACTGTACGGATCCGTACGTACGTACGGCATCAACCTTGGTGGGTTTACAGGCTCAAAGTTGCACCTGATGCAAAGCCAAGATACAAAGCCAGGTTAGTGGCTAAGGGCTTCAAGCAGGAATATGGTGTGGACTTTGATGAGATCTTCTCTCCAGTGGTCAAAATGACCACACTTAGAGCTGTATTAGCTTTGGTTGCTCATGATGATCTGGATTTGATTCAGATGGATGTGAAGACTGCTTTTCTTCACGGTGATCTCCATGAGGAGATATATATGCAACAGCCAGAGGGTTATGCAGTGAATGGAAAGGAGAAGCTTGTATGCAAGCTGAAAAAGAGTCTTTATAAGCTCAAACAGGCACCAAGGGAATGGTATCATAAATTTGATACATTCATGAAATCTCAGGATTTCAGGAGAAGTGACATAGATCACTGCTTATACACCAAGAAAGCTTTGGATGGCAGTCTATTGATCCTCATCTTTTATGTTGATGATATGTTGATTGCCGGGAAATCTCGTAAAGAGATGGATGCCTTGAAGAAGAGGCTGCATCAGACCTTTGATATGAAGGATTTGGGTGATGCAAATCACATTTTGGGTATGCAAATACTTCGGGACAGAAATCAGCATGTGTTGTATTTGTCTCAGAAGGAATACATTGGCAAAGTTTTGCAAAGGTTCAATATGGACGGGGGGAAGAAGACTAGTACTCCTTTGCCTCCATATGTGAAACTCAGTGCTATGGACAGCCCACAGTCAGATAGTGGCAGGGCTGATATGGCCAAGATTCCGTATGCTTCAGCTTGTGGCAGTCTCATGTATGCCATGGTTGCTACCAGGCCGGACATTGCATTTGCAGTGGGAGTGGTTAGTAGATACATGGCCAACCCTGGCAAGAAGCATTGGGAAGCAGTGAAAGGTGTCATGAGATACCTGAAGGGCACACAGGATATGTGCATTTGCTTTGGCAAACAGGATGCATTAGTGCATGGTTACACGGATTCGGATTATGCCGGTCATCCAGATAACCGGAAGTCTACTACCGGTTATGTGTTTACATTCACAGGAGGTGCTGTGTCATGGATATCCAGGATGCAGAAGTGCATTGCCTTATCTACTACAGAGGCCGAGTATATTGCAGCCACAGAGGCTTGCAAGGAGGCATTATGGCTATCTCGGTTAGTGGCTGATTTGGGTTATACAAGGGATATTCCATTGTTGCATTGTGACAGTCAGAGTGCCATCGAGTTGGCAAAGAACCCTGTCTTTCATGCAAAGACGAAGCATGTGGATGTGAAATATCACTTCATCAGAGAGGTGATAGAGAACAAGCAAATTCAGCTTGTTAAGATTCATACGGATGACAACCCGGCTGATCTGTTGACAAAGAGTTTGCCTCCAGAGCGGTTTGCTCATTGCAGACACTTGATGGGCATTGGATGAGGCCAGTTTCAGCCTTGATATGGCCTTGTATATTATCATGTACATGCTGATTTTTCTTTTCCTTTACTTAAGGGCACTTTGCCTTTAAGTGGGAGGTTGTTGGGGTAAAGGCATTATGCCCACCCTTATAGTGTGTACAAGCCCATAAGTTATAGTACATAGTACACTTAGTACTTTTAATGTACTAAGTGCACTATGTGTACTAGTGCAAATATACATGTGTGATAGGGGAGTCACACACTCGCACTTGATGAGTTGACTTATCCCCACATGTCTCTCTCTCTCTCTCTCTCTCTCCTTCTCTCTGTGTATGTCTCCCACATGAAACCCTAATTCTCTCTCCCTTCACATTCTAGCTCATGAGAGTCCCAAATCTATAAATTGGAGCCCTCTTTCTTCATTTGCACAAGCTCTACTGCTGCAAACTAGCCTCTACCATGTTGGCAACTCCTCTCTATTTGTGGTGGTTCTCTACTCCAAGGTTATGGCTCTCTACCACCATTACAGGCTGCTCTCTTTCTCTCTCTCTTGAAGGCTGCCCATGAAGTATACCGGCTGTTGGGGACTGTTTTGAAGGCTTCCATTGTGAATAAATACTGAAGGCAAGGGTATTTAATCATTGTATTATGATTTTCAGCCAGTGTACACCCCCTTCTGCCGGCCCACTTAGAGTTACATGTACACTCCATAGGAATAGTGGAGTTGATGCCTGGCTAAAGTGGGTGCTTTCATGGATGTTTGCTACCTCTCCTGCCGCACAGGGGCCTCGAGGAGGGGAAGGGGGGGGGGGGGGGTGGTCGGGGGTGTGTAAACCCATGGAAGTGGAGCAATAAGCGCTGTCTAGGCTAGGCTAGAGCAGATACAGCCCCATGAGATGTGAGACCAGGCCCTGAGGAAGTGACTTGAGAGACGATGGCTCATTCCGCATCAAGGGCTGGTGATGGCCTTCCTAGCAACTGGAAAAGAGCTGGGTGAAGCACCGCCCAGGAATGGAAGAGGCTGGCCACAAACTTATCCTCAAAAGAGATGCTAAGTTTGTGTGTTGGGGCTGCCATGAAGATTCATCTAGTGCTAGGAGGCGACGGGCCACCACGAGGGGGGTTGCGGGCCAAGATGCAGGCAAGTAAGAAACCCCTCCACGTATCTCCCTCGGGCTGGATACCATGGACAATTAGTTGCCTAGAAGGGCTTTGGTTTGAATTGTTGGATCAATGATCCCCAACCTCCCTTTGTGGAGGGGACCGGGGTTGGAATATTACTCTCCAGGCTACCTTGTGGTTGGCAAGAAGAAGTTATGGATAAGACGCTTGACCTGGCCGATGCATGAACGAGAAACAGCCTTGCAAGATGTGATGTACCACATGGTGGCCAATAGAACCTAGTTGGCCACTACCACAGGGCCTGCCAAGGACAAACATGCCGAGCTCCAATACAGCAGCTTCCTTTGAATCCTCTCGAGGAGGGGGGCAATCTTTTGCTGGAGGGTGACATCAATGCCAATGTGGCAGTTGAGATATTGTGCTGTGGTGCCTCTGGGGACTGGGGACCCATTGATTTCCAAAGTTGAAGAGGCAGAGGGTCCCACCCAAAAACCACACTATTTGTGCCAGTTGATCCGAACACTGGATGAGGAAAAATACCAGCTGCTAACTCTGATTCCAAAAGCTCCTTTAGGATGTGGATGGGGAAACTAAGACATTGTAGACCTGTATCTTTCTGCTCTATAAGCCACTGATGGGCTTTGCAACAAAGAAGAAGGGAAGGGAGCCAAGTGTTAGCCCTGCTGCAGCGAGCGCGCAATTGGAAAATGACAACCTCGCACTCCTTAAAAAGTGACCTAACTACGTGCTAATGAGTAGAGGGTAAGAGACTTATTGCCTTGGCGAGGATTTTGTGCGCAGTACCAAGGAGGGTGATGGGGTGCACCTATCGCACTTTGAGTCTATCACTCCGTTCATTAGGGATCAAATGGATGAACCTCTCAGCAAGCTGAAACCGGCCTGACGGGCGGTGAAACAAACACTCGCACATAAAACACTTCAACACCATTGAGGACCTAGAAAAGGAAAACAAACAGGGGGAGCTAGAGTGCTCCTGCAAACAGTACACGGACACCGATTGGCCCCAAAACGCAGTGGCGCTCCTTGCGGCATTTCTTTAATTGATTATTAGAGCTTTGATTACAATAAGGCTGGGAACTCAGCCGCCATAGTAGAACTCCTGAAGCCTGCAAAACCTGCATCATGGCTTCCTGTTTACTCGGCATCCACAAACAAATCCAGCCATTGTTCACATCGAAAGACTCTCTCACATTGAGTCTGCATACAGAAGCTTTCTCCCATGATCAAGGCTGCCACAGCCATCCATAGCCTCTCACACTATGAACAGCATCACACCCTGACACATCCAGTGCTTCTGCATCACAACGCAGACTCCCAAACTGTCTTTCAAAAGAGAACTCGTATCACAGCACAGCATACCATACAGTCGACACACCTGTACCAACCCTCTCTACCTTCCAAGGGTACCATCCATCTCTGTCATGGATTCCCTGTCCCCTGTCCAATCAGTAGCAAGGCTGTACCAAACATGTGTCCATTCCTGTACCTTCTGCCTGCATGTGACCTATCTCCTGGAGAAACCCAAATACATGTTTCCTCGAGAAACCTACGACCTGTTTCCACATGAAACCCTTAGGCCTATTTCCCTTTGAAACTTCTGTCCTGTTTCCATACAGAACCATTCATGGCACCATTCAACAACAGCGCCAACAACGGCATGCATCAAGTTATCTGTTCCCTCATGAAACATCTAGCAACATAGAGATGCCCATATCTGTAGGTCCCACTGTTCCTTTCCAGCAGGAAGAAAACAATCTGCTCCATGAGCACGCAGCCATGCGAGCTTGCATCACTCCCATGCCAAGAAACATATTCAAGTGACCTGTACTTGCAGCCGGAAACCCAAGCACATAGCGGAATTCGCAACCAACCAAAAACAGCCCATAAACTGTCCCAAAACAGTCCCGGCTATGCGCCTCCTTCTGCCCGCCTCCTTCCAAGAGAAAGAGAGCGTGAGAATCTGTTGGCTGGGCGCTTCTTGCAGCCAGCCCACCAGCCTCTCTTCCAAGCCAGTAAAGCACGTGTCTGTGCTGCATCTGCCCGCCCAGACCTTCCTGTAGGCCTATCCACTTTTCAGCAGAGAGAAAGAAAGAGAGAGAGAGAGAAAGCAGTACTGGCTGTCCCCACGTGTACGCCCCTGTTTCTCCTGCAGTCCCCTCTTTCCAAGAGAGCCTCCCATGCCCTGTTCAGTCCAACGCCTCTGCAGTTGTGCGCTTCCTACAGCTGCCTGTAGCCCATCGTTTGCTTCCATGAGAGAGAGACAGAAGCACGAGAAAACCTGCTCTCCGTCCAGCACAACCTGCAGTCCAGCCCTGTTCGTACACTGTACCAGCAGTCGTACAGTATTGTACCCGCTGTCGTACTTGCCTGCGCTGCCTGTACCAGCAACTGCAGCCACTTGCAGCAGCCGCTGCCAGTACCTTCAGCATCCGTACGCTGTACCTGCTGTGCAGCCGTACAGATCTGCATGAGTTCTCCTGTGCGCAGCCAACATAAGCAGTCCACTTCTCCTCTCTTCCACACATGAGAAGTTGCACCCCACTCCAAAAGCAAGAGAGAGAAAGAATAGAGAGACGTGGGCCTCCAAAAGTGGAGTAGTCTCTAAAAATTGCCTTAGGGGCCTCCCAAGGTTTTGAAACCTTTTAAAACATTAATTTTTGGCCACCAAAGGTTATAAAACCTTTTTAATTAATGTCTCTTTGCCCCCTTTCACACATGGGGTTACTTTTTGACTCCAACCTGATGCCATTCACACTGTCCACCATGTCCCCGTGCACACCTGCATACTGTCCAGAGAAAAACACAGGGTCGTGACATACCCCCCTCTTGAAAAATGGCAAGCGTCCTCAATTGCACTCAATGGCACAGTAAAGCTTCTTATGAGCAATGGCCCTTAAATGCATCTGGGTGATGAAAACAATCATCCTGCACAATAAGCCACACTGTCACGCCAAAGTGACAAACACCTCTTGCTTGTTCCTTCGGAACCTACAGCACAAGTGTAAAACCAAATGGAAACACGTTAACTGTGTTAGCAAAAAACAAAACCATGCATCATTCTACATATGACAAACATATGCATGACACATATATGCATTCGCAAACAATATGCTCCTCAAAATGCTCTACCAACTCTAAAGTAACAGTCTAAGGGCTGCTCGCAAGCCTTACGCCCATGGGGACCCCGCAGGACCCACGACTGAAGGTAAAACATGAGCATATGAAAGCACTCAATGCATCCAAACACTACATCCACTAAGTACTTTCCCACATATGTATCATGGCCATCCCGTAGGAGTCACACCCAATGGTGCATCCATGAACATAATAAAGCACTTGATGTATCATACCAACATACATGCAGCACACGACACAATCCAGAGTATTACCCAATGTATTCTCAATGGTACCAAGATCCAATGGCACCAGAATACAATAATACCACAAAAACTGTATGCATACATGCACAAATAGAGTTCGATCCATATTTCCATGAACCAAACCAACTCTAGGACTGCTCGCAAGACTTATGCCCTCCATAGAGTTATCCATAGTTGCAGTTATAGTTCAAGGTGCGGCCGACTATGAACCATATCCAACTTTACCATCTCATGTGACTAGTACACAATATCATAGAAGTCCCATAAGCAGATGTACTGTCAGCCTCAGTACCTTCGGGTGAATACAAAGATGTCACCAAGCGACTCCTAGATGACAACTGAGTCTGTCTGTAACAAGGGAGCGGAGGTGCTACCCCCCTCTTGAGCATCAGGCAATGCTCCAGACCTATGCTCTGCTGAACCTGAATGAGCCGTAACAAGAGTCGACTCCAACTCATAGGCATCAAGATAAAGCTGCAACTCCTGAGGTGAATCTGCTAAGTCACCCTCCTCCATCCACTTCGCATCCATCAGTGAACCTCCTCCATCCACTTCGTATCCATTAGTGAACAGCTCTTGAACTTCACAGGATAGCGACGGGAAACCTTACCCTGTACCTTTCTTTCCTTATGTGCCAGTATATGCTCGGGAATAAGAACCTCGTCAAGTTCCTTCACTTCCATCTGAGCCTCATCTGATACATCCTCAGGCACCCAAAACCTGCTTGCACTCCACCCAAGTGATAAGCACAAGTCCTCCATGAAGCATAGTAGATCACCTCTGCTAAACATAGAAAGAAACTGTCTTTCGAATCCATAAAGCCTCTATGAAGATACGACTGGTGACAAACTGTCGAAAGCCATAGCCTTCAACGCATCTCCTGCACCATAACACTTCAACTGCTTCTTGTTCTTGGCCGACTACTTCTTGTCCTTGGTGTCTTTTCTCCTGAACTTCATCTTCAGCTCTTGCTCTTCACCTCATATAGGCAAAGACACACAACCCTGCATTGTCTCCTGCACTTCCTTTTCACTTTCCTCATGTTGAAGCTTTTAATGTGCCAACCACGGGCTCGCCTCCTTGAGAAAGTCGACGACGTCCCGGCAACGGAACCTTGAAACTGGCCTGACGGGCGGTGAAACAAACACTCACACATAAAACACTTCAACACCATTGAGGACCTAGAAAAGGAAAACAAACAGGGGGAGCTAGAGTGCTCCTGCAAACAGTACACGGACACCGATTGGCCCCAAAACGCAGTGGTGCCCCTTGCGGTATTTCTTTAATTGATTATTAGAGCTTTGATTACAATAAGGCTGGGAACTCAGCCGCCATAGTGGAACTCCTGAAGCCTGCAAAACCTGCATCATGGCTTCTTGTCCACTCGGCATCCACAAACAAATCCAGCCATTGTTCACATCGAAAGACTCTCTCACATTGAGTCTGCATACAGAAGCTTTCTCCCATGATCAAGGCTGCCACAGCCATCCATAGCCTCTCACACTATGAACAGCATCACACCCTTACACATCCAGTGCTTCTGCATCACAACACAGACTCCCAAACTGTCTCTCAAAAGAGAACTCGTATCACAGCATAGCATACCATACAGTCGACACACCTGTACCAACCCTCTCTACCTTCCAAGGGTACCATCCATCTCTGTCATGGATTCCCTGTCCCCTGTCCAATCAGTAGCAAGGCTGTACCAAACATGTGTCCATTCCTGTACCTTCTGCCTGCATGTGACCTATCTCCTGGAGAAACCCAAATACATGTTTCCTCGAGAAACCTACGACCTGTTTCCACATGAAACCCTTAGGCCTATTTCCCTTTGAAACTTCTGTCCTGTTTCCATACAGAACCATTCATGGCACCATTCAACAACAGCGCCAACAACGGCATGCATCAAGTTATCTGTTCCCTCATGAAACATCTAGCAACATAGAGATGCCCATATCTGTAGGTCCCACTGTTCCTTTCTAGCAGGAAGAAAACAATCTGCTCCATGAGCACGCAGCCATGCGAGCTTGCATCACTCCCATGCCAAGAAACATATTCAAGTGACCTGTACTTGCAGCCGGAAACCCAAGCACATAGCGGAATTCGCAACCAACCAAAAACAGCCCATAAACTGTCCCAAAACAGTCCCGGCTATGCGCCTCCTTCTGCCCGCCTCCTTCCAAGAGAAAGAGAGCGTGAGAATCTGTTGGCTGGGCGCTTCTTGCAGCCAGCCCACCAGCCTCTCTTCCAAGCCAGTAAAGCACGTGTCTGTGCTGCATCTGCCCGCCCAGACCTTCCTGCAGGCCTATCCACTTTTCAGCAGAGAGAAAGAAAGAGAGAGAGAGAGAAAGCAGTACTGGCTGTCCCCACGTGTACGCCCTTGTTTCTCCTGCAGTCCCCTCTTTCCAAGAGAGCCTCCCATGCCCTGTTCAGTCCAACGCCTCTGCAGTTGTGCGCTTCCTACAGCTCCCTGCAGCCCATCGCTAAACCTGCTCTCCGTCCAGCACAACCTGCAGTCCACCCTGTTCGTACACTGTACCAGCAGTCGTACAATATTGTACCTGTTGTCGTACCTGCCTGCGTTGCATGTACCAGGAATTGCAGCCGCTTGCAGCAGCCGCCGCCAGTACCTTCAGCATCCGTACGCTGTACCTGCAGCAGCCGTACAGATCTGCATGAGTTCTCCTGTGCACAGCCAACATAAGCAGTCCACTTCTCCTCTCTTCCACGCATGAGAAGTTGCACCCCACTCCAAAAGCAAGAGAGAGAAAGAATAGAGAGACGTGGGCCTCCAAAAGTGGAGTAGTCTCTAAAAATTGCCCTAGGGGCCTCCCAAGGTTTTGAAACCTTTTAAAACATTAATTTTTGGCCACCAAAGGTTATAAAACCTTTTTAATTAATGTCTCTTTGCCCCCTTTCACACATGGGGTTACTTTTTGACTCCAACCTGATGCCATTCACACTATGTCCCCGTGCACACCTGCATACTGTCCAGAGAAAAACACAGGGTCGTGACACAAGCCACTGTGGAAGAACACTTGTCAGCGTGGTCTTGTTGAAGGAGAACCTGGACTCCAGCCTTCATGAGATCGACACGATGGTTTTTGTGTGTTGCCAAACCCCCTTACAACCCTGATCCCAAAGAGCTGAGGTTAGGTTAGTTGAGAGCAGTTGCAATAGAAGTCAGTGGCGGTGGCGCAAACCTGAGGATTTGATGCCACCACCGAGACACCTAGGCCTTGCTGAACCTGTATCTGTGTGCCCAATCAAGCGCCTAGGCCTTGTTGCACGTGTATCCAAAAGTTTGTCCAGAATCTCACCCCATTTGGGGAGTAGATGTTAAGGAGACCAACACGGTCCTCCCTAGGAGAGAGCAACACCCACTGGAGTCTGCTTGGAATTATGGTGCCAGAATCTGCCACCTGGGTAAGGAGCTGGCTGTTGATGCAAACCTCTCCTGGTTTTCTGAAGGGACCAAAAGAGGGGGACTAGAAAGTGTGTTTGCAGCCCTCAAGGCTTGAAGGCCTCTTCTTGGCATGTGAGGTTTTGGGGGCGGGTTTGCTAGGTGATTAGTGATAACCCAACTGAAGCCCAATCTCTCAAGATGAATGTGAATGTGCACTGACAAGTAGGTTTCTTGATGCTCTGCGGGACGGGGCCTCATAGGGAAACCACATCACTGTGGATGTACCTGTAGATCCCCGTCTTGGCAGAAAAGCTGAGGTGGAAGAAGATGAACAAATGAACCTCCCAGCCCTTCACGTCAAAGGCCTTGATCTGCATCCAAGAAATTGACCAGGTCTCGCCGATGGTCTTTGGGACCCTGAGGTCACCTAGGGGGTGTGAGTAGCCGATAGTTTGGTTCCTAAGGGCACAATCCAGTGTAGTGCAGTTCCCTCTCAGCATGGGGACAACACTCAAGGGAAAGGAGGAAAACTTGCGCTTTGACATGCGTGGGGAAAGGGTGAGTGGTGGAGGATGACGCACACATGAAGAGGTGCCACCACATCCACTAGGGAGGAGCGGATGATCGTGTCTAGTGGAGGGGGGTTGGGAGCGGCTACTGCTCCTTGGGGGGTGTAGCCAAGGCAGGGGTTTTGGGGGGGTCGAAAAAGAGGCCTAGGGTGAGGGAGCAAGAGAGGAGGCTACTATGGTGGGATCCACAGGTAGAGCGCACAAAGTTTTTTTTTGGGGAGCGCCGAGGGGAGGGGAGTGGCCAATTGGGGTTGCAGAGGGGATTTTCCTACTGGGATTGTCGCTCTTTGGTGTCAGTTTCAAGAAGAGACTAGGGGAGGCTGCTGATGAGTGTGAGGTTGCTGTGCTGGAGCACCACAGTGCTGGGCGATCTGAACTGCGTCAGAGGGGGGTTGGGGGCGCCGCACGGGGGGGTGGTCGAAGAAGAGGCGTAGAGTGAGAGGGCAAGAGAAGAGGTTGCTATGGCCGGGGTTGAGAGTGTGCAAAGGTTTCTTTTTTTTTTTGAGGAGGGAGGACCTGTCCCTTGGGGCTCAAGATGACTATCCTACACTTGTGCATCGATGAGGACAGGCCTGCACCAGATGACCCATCTGGCGGCAAAGAAAACATTGCCAGGCTAGTCCAAAAAACTCTACCCGTTGCAAGCAGTGTGTGCCATCTAGCTTGAGGATCGCAATGTGGTGAGGGAGGTTCTTTGGAGAGGGGATGAAGTACACACGAAGGCAGGGAGATTTGTCCTCATGTTACAGATTGGGAAGCGATTATTGAAGAAAATCAGTATTCCTACTCCTAATTAACACTTAAAACTTAATGGTCTACATCTTGAAATGTGAGAGAGACAATAAAAGATAAAACTGTACGTATCTGTATTATTGAACGAAGGGTGTATACATTCCCACACTCAGTTCTAAAAACCTTAACAAGTAATTATGTTCATGGTCAGGATTGACCACAATATACCAACACCTCACAACTACATTTGCTGTTGCGGGTGGTGGACGGACTTAAGTCTCAAGAACCTGCTGGCCCAAGGATTGCTTCATCGATGGGAGGAGAGAGTGGTACTCCTTCAGGCGGCCAGGGAAGCGAATTGCAACAGGGAAACTTTGAAACTCAAGTTAGTGGGTCTGAGTTTGGAGAGAAGCCATGCTTCCATTGGTGTAGCGGACTCGGTTGCCAGACGTGTCTGCACACTGGAAATCACTAGGGTCCTCTCTAAGGTAGTATACCCTCAGGAGTTGGCACATGCTCTGGAGATGGCGACTTCTCTGTCCCACTCCACTACGCACTCACACAAACTCAAGAATGGAACACAACACAGGAGCCAACAATCCCCAAGAGTCACATGCACATGCACAAGATTGAAGTCGACAAGAGTTGGAACAGCTCATAACTATGTATTGCATTGGGGATCCTCGCTCAGTACACCAAGGTCTCTCTTTATAGAATGGGCATGGCCCCTTGGGCAATCACGAGCCAGGTGCTGAAAGTGGTCACTGACAGATGCCGTTGGAGTAGGTGAGAGGCGTTGAGCACAAGTGGGTGAGCACCGCTTCCAAGCGGTCAAGTGTTTAGCCAATGTGGCCCCTAAGTTTGGGGAGTGAGGCAGCCAAAGATTCCCTCTTTGTATGACTGGTGGTGACCCTTTGGGTGCCCACACTTGAGGTTCACCAAAACTTGGGGTGCCCGATGATCTTGGGTTCACGAACTTGGGGGTGCCCGACCAAGGGCAGTGAAGGTGGCTACAGGTCTCCCACCAATTAATCCGTTCACCATCCCAGTGAACACCAGAAGCAGAGAGGCACATGTTGAGGTGAAGTTGCAGATGGACCGCCACTGGTCGAAGAGAAAGTGTTGGAGGAGGACCACCACAAGTCCAAGAGGAAGTGTTGAGGAAGAAGGACACCACATGTCCACAAGGACGGTAAGAAGAGAGTGGCCACCACAGGCCTCATCCGAAACCAGAAGTAAAACCTGATACATGTTGGTGTTGTGACAAATTTGAACTAAGCAATGAGCCAACCATGAACAATATAGCAATAACTATGTAGCAGCAGTTCGGATGTGTATATACACAGTGACCTGCCATGAAAGGCAGAATAACATAAAGAAATATTTTGAAAAAACTAATAGCAAAAAAAAGAGGAATGGTGTGGTCCTCCAAGGTCACAGCTGTCCACTAGAAGGAACGGGGGAGCTGGGACGAGCAAGAAACCCTTGAGTGGTAGTAGTAGTGGCCGTGGTGCTCTGAGAAGGAGTGCCGGAAGGAGGCACCGTAGGAACCATGCCAAGACCACCAAAAGCGAACTGCAGTGTCTGTTGAATGCCTTGAAGCTGTGCCGCCTGCTCCCGAACAGATGGTAGCTCGGAGAGGTGATGCTGTGCGGCCTCAAGGCGAGTGCGAGTAGCCTCAAGGTCTGTCTCAGTGGTGGTGAGGCACGCCTGTAGGGAAGCTAACTCAGCTTCTAAGGTGGATCGCCAGCTTTGGGATGCTGTAAGAAGGTGGCGCAGCTCGGTGCACTCATGCCGCGACTGCAAGAGGGAGGCCTGAGCCTGTTGAAGATGTTGCTGGAGAGGTGCGGTTGCTTTTGAGCGGGCCTGAGCGAGGGTAGCTTGTGCCTGTCAGAGCTGATTGCGCATGCCTTCCCACTCTCTCGAGAAGGATGAAGTAGTCCTTGGGATGCTCTAAGTAGATTCGTGCGCCGAGGGAGATTCCGTCGAAGGCATGGACGAGGCGATGGGCGCTAGCAGGGCGAGGCAGGGAGAGAATGGGTAGCCTGGTGAAGGGAAGGACATTCCAAAGTGGGCCAGGAATGGTATCACTGAAAGGAGAGTCACTGTGGCCCGTGGGTGCGGGATGCGGAAGAAGAGGAGTGGGTGTCGATGGAAGAGTGGGCCTCGGACGAGGATGGTGAGGGTGGGTTGCCATGCGAACGGGTGGAGAGGCCTACTGAGGTATCCACACGGCGGCTGAGGGTGGACTGGAATTGGCGGGAAGGGGTGGGGGTGGTGGGGAGTGGATGTCCTCGAGGGAAGGGAGCAACTCGAGATCAGAAGCTAGGGGGGTGCGGGTGACAGTAGGGGGCGTTGAGGAGGAAGTGATGCAAATTGAGGCGGGGGTGGAGAGAGTACTTGCGGAGACGGTGGTGCCGAGGATGGTGGAGATGGGGGCAGGGGAGATGTAGGATCCGAATATGGTGGTGGCAGCGACAATGGGGGAGGAGGCGAAGGTGACCTCAAAGCTTGAGGTGCGGGGGGTTGTGCGGTCGCGTTGGCGAGGGCGAGGAGAATCCTGACAGAACCTTGCCCGCATCCGACGACGGCCCGCATCCGACGACGGTGATCTCGAGGAGGAGAAGGGATGCTGCCGGTATGTGCGAGGCGAAGAAGGATGGTGGTGAGGAAGCGGATGGAGGACCATGGAAAACTGGAGCCATTCGGATTGTGGTACCGGGTGTAGAAATGACGGCATTTGGCCTGGATAGATTTGTAGATGAAGTGGCCGAAGGGGAAGGGCATGTCGGTGCAGAGGCAGTAGAAAGCTTCCGTGGTGTGGGCAGAGATGAGAGTGCGAGGGGTGGAGGGAATGTCGCGGAAGAGGAAGTAGTAGTGGAAGAAGTTGAATAGTTGGAGGCGGCGGAGGTGGTTTGGAGAGGAACCATCACCACTGAGGAGAGAGGTGGTGGCGGCACTGAGTTCTGTGGGCGACCTGCCTATGATCATGGTATTGGAATTGCGGCGTGCCACGGAGGGGTGTGGGGGACCAATGAGGGCGGTGATGTGCTGTGTGGATAGGAGGTCTATGATGGAAGGTTGGCCGGAGGAGGGGAAATTGCGGATAAGAGATGCACAGAGGGAGGGGTTGCCGGTGGGAAGGGGAAAAGAGGCAAGGCCTGCCAACCCAAGAGAGGTAAGGTGAAATGAGTGGAAGCACCTGCTCGTTGCTACGGGTAGTCCCGGGTGTACTGATCCTTTTTTTACTTATTCTTGACATCAAATAAATAAGAAAATGAAGAATTCCTTTGAGGTCTCCAAAATGAGTTCCGGTGAATTTTTGTTTGATTATAGTAGGAAATACCTTCAGTATGGTGTGTATAATAGTTAGTGTTCGTTACTATGATGTATAACATAGTGTCATATATTCCATCTTAATTGCACGAGGATCTACATAGATTCACCCTTTTAGCACGTGGGGATATTATAATGTTTCTTTTGGATCACACTTCTACTTTTTACACATTCTTGACATCAAATAAATAAGAAAATGAAGAACTTCTTAGAGGGCCCAAAATGAGCTCCGATTTTTCCTAAGGACACCACAGTTGTGCATATCTTGGGTCAAACTTGGTAATATTACTTGATTTCTTGCAGTTTCAATAATTATATCTTAAGGAACGGGGCAGTGACAACACGGGGGTGTCCCTTCTGAAAGGGGACACCGACCTTGGTAGTGACCATACTCCCCACAACGGTAGCATAAGATGGGACGGTTACGGGGAGCAGGTGGGCGAGTAGGCCGGTTTTCTGCAGTGGGTGACTGTGAGGGTGGCAGGGGTAGGAGATGGTGGGGTGGGCATGAGGTGTGGAAGGTAAGGGTTAGTGGGTGAGGGGTTAGGGGTGTATGCAAGAGTGGTTGGCTGGTACAGGTGTGGTTGCTGGGGTGAAAGATGTGAAATGACCGGTGGGGGCAGCTGGCGGAGGAAACTGTTGTTGGTGATGCAATTGGCGGAAGACCTTCAAGTAGTAACAATCCTTGTCCTCATGACTTCCTTTTTCACAGAAAGAAGAGTACTTTCTTTGTGGGCACTTTTGGGGGGAGTGCCCTGAGGCTTGGCAAATCACAATGGGCCAAGGTGTTGTCTTCACTTTGTGCCTTGTGAAGCTTCAGTTCCTCCAACTCCCGTTTGAGGATGGCCATGGGGTCTTCTTGGGATGACATGACCCAAGAGGATGAGGAACTGTTGTCGTCAAACATCAAGCGTGCATTCTCCAGCTGAGAGGCCAGCTCTTGGAAATCTAGTAAGGTGGTAGGTGCAGGCCTGCTTTCTTTGATCTTTTGTTTGGTGGACTGGGGCAAGGCTTGCAGCACCCATTGCTTGACCATGAAGTCACCAGGGTAGGCTGGCAACCGGGACACCAAGACCCTTGTTCATGTCATCAGCTCAGACACGCTTTGCCCGGGCAAGAGTTGAAGTCTTCCTAGGTCTTGGAGAATGCGGTCTTCATAGTTATTACCGGCCTGAAGGTGTGAAGGAAGGTATCCCTCAAGTTGGGCCAGTCCACAAAATGGTCATTTGCAAACTGACTAAACCACTTGTCAGCTGAGCTTTCTAGAGTGGATGGAAATAGAGCCAAGTAGGCGTCCTCCCTCTCCAGACCACAGCTTTTGTACATAGAGATGAAGCACCGCACGTGGTCATCCCCATCTTTCGAGGTGGAGCCTTTGAACATGGGAAGCTTGATGTTCTGGGGTGACCATGATTCACTGCGGCCATGGGTCGAGGCAAAGGAGCAGGACGACTTCTGGGGGGCACAAAGTTGACTGGCCGCTTGCGGCTGTAGCACTTGACAGAGAGGGGACTCTTGATGGGACTGATAGAACTAGAGCTCACGATAGCATGTATTGGGCATGCAGAGATGATGAACTACCACAATAGATGCATAAAGAATTTTTATATCAAAATTAGAATTCTCTTAAATTCTATGTTTAAATTCTCAAAATTTTGGGAACTCTTGACACACAAAAGTCCCCAATAGGATTGCCAAATTCTTAGTGTACCTGTAGCGGACTCGGTTGCCCAACATGTCGGCACACTAGAAATCACTAGGGTCCTCTCTAAGGCAGTATACCCTCACGAGTTGGCACAGGCTGGGGAGATGACGACCTTTTTGTCCCACTCCACTACGCAGTCACACAAACTCAAGAATGGAACACAACATAGGAGCCGATAGTCCCCAAGAGTGACATGCACATGCACAAGACTGAAGTCGACAAGAGTTGGAACTGCACAGAACTATGTGTTGCATTGGGGATCCTTGCTCAGTACACCAAGGTTTCTCTTTATACAATGGGCATGGCCCCTTGGGCCATCACCAGCCATGTGCTAAAAGTGGTCACTGACAGATGCTGTTGGAGTAGGTGAGAGGCGCCGAGCACAAGTGGGTGAGCACTGCTTCCAAGCGGTCAAGTGTTTAGCCAATGTGGCCCCTAAGTTTGGGAAGTGAGGCAGCCAAAGATTCCCTCCTTGTATGACTGGTGGTGACCCTTTGGGTGATCGCACTTGAGGTTCACGAAAACTTGGGGTCTTGGGTTCATGAACTTGGGGGTGCAAAAGCAAGGGCAGTGAGGGTGGCAACAATTGGGCAAAGTAGACCTCGAGCAGGCTTGACGATGGGGCCTTCGCAGCCAAAGTGGACTTTCGAACTTGATCCAGATGTATCTGTTGAGGAATTGGATGCCAATGATGGTCCTTGCCTGCTGATAGGGTGGCTTGCAAGAGATCACATATCTATCCCCGGGCTGGTCTACAGCTGATGAACTTGCAGGCCAAAGACGAAGATGAAGTGGCTGCCATAGAGTCCTCCTAAGGGGGATGCCAAAGGGAACGGATCAACTTGTTGAAGAGAACCTCTCCAAGGGAGCATCAAGAACAGAGCGGGAACAAGGAAAAAAACTGGGCAGCATGTGGGAGGCGAGGGATGAAACATGAAAAACGGGGGGGGGGGGGGGGGGGGGGGGGGTGGGTGGGTAATGTGCACTAGCCTGTAAACAGGAAGGAGTTTGGGCAGAGGCGGGGGATGGGTGCAAACAAAGGCACATGTAGAACAGGGGAGAACTGGAGGGATGTGAAGAGGTGGAGGGTGAAAGGCTGCATACGCCCGGGAGGAGGGGGGGGGTGGGGTGTGAGAGGAGGCAGCTGGTTAGGAAGTGGAGGTGGGCGAACCGGAGGCGATGGGTTGCGTATGGGCCCAAGGAAAGCATGGGAAACAGGAGGCGGAAGTGGGCAAAGAGGTTGAGCAGAGTTGCACACAGGTAACGGAGAAGGTCGGTGGGGGTGTGTAGTGCTGCGTGGTGGATAGGTGCGAACAAAGGTGCATGTAGGACAGGGGAGAACTGGAGGGATGTGAAGAGGTGAAGAAGGGTGAAAGGCTGCATAGGCCCGGGAGGAGGGGGGATGTGTGAGAGGAGGCAGCTGGTTAGGAAGTGGAGGTGGGCGAACCGGAGACGATGGGTTGCGTATGGGCCCAAGGAAAGCATGGGAACAAGTCGGAGGTGGGTGAAGAGGTTGAGGAGAAGGGGTCGAGGAGATTTGCACACAGGTAACGGAGAAGGTTGGTGGGGGTGTGTAGTGCTGCGCGAGGAGAGGGACTCTTGACGGACATAAGTGTCGTATGGAATGCATTATAGAGCTTGTTAGCATGATTTTAAGATTTCTTGATTTTGTTTCTCAAAATACCTCTCATCTTTAGCAAGAAGCTTTTTGATCAACATTTCAAGGTTTCATGACTTGGAGAGAGAGGATTAAGTTGTATAAACTGTTAGTATTTTTTGATTGGAGTTGGAATACATGTGTAGGAACTTTACTAAGCATAGTTAAAACAATAATTTCAATAGACCTTGTTCTTGCTGTGAAATAAAACATTTATGGCTCTCTCTTGTGATGGAACATTATAATTGATTGTTCAAGCAATGATTTTACGGGGTAAGGCAAAGAGGGCTGGCGCACGGGCGAGAATGTCGCGTGATGGGGCTCACAAAGAAGGGTAGCTGCTGCGCTCGAGTTGTGTTAAACAGTTTTTATTTTTTTGATTGGATTTGGAAATGTGTGTAGAAACCTTATGGAGCATAGCTAGTACGATTATCTCGATAGCCCTTGTTCTTGCAATGGAATAGACATTTATGGTTCTCCTTGTGATGGAAAATCATAATTGATTGTTCCAGCAATGAAATTTTAAATCAAGGGTTTCATCATAGTTTTTTTTCCAAGAAAAGATCCTGCATTAGTCATAAAAGATAGAACATCCACAAAAACGGACTACAATTTCATCATAGTTTGCTTTTTCATACATAGGAAAAATAATCTTAGGAGTTTTCTCTCAATCTTGGGGCGAGGAAAATTCTTGGGAAAAATATCTTTGTTAATTTTCTAAGGTCATCATAAAAAAGAAAACTTTAAACACCTGAGTGCATCTCATCTTTTATTGCTTATATTTTTTTCAAATTTGTGTGGATTAATTACTCAAATGTAGACAATATTAGTTGATGCTGTCATTTTAGCGTATTCTACTATGTTGTAAGGCCTGAGCAAAGTGGTGTCAAAAGTTGAAGGCCCTATACAATTGTTGTGGTTTTTCTTTTCAGCTAAGTCTAAGGTGTATGACTTGAAATTTTTTGTTGTTTTTTGATAGACCTTTAGTCAACTTTGTGCTTTCAACTTCAGCAGCAAAATGGTTGAATTAGCAAATGCACCTTGGGAAATTAAAGACACTCCGAGGTTCAAGTTTCGAGGCCTTCTTATTGGTAAAACTGAAGTTTTGTACCTTAAAACTTGGTTGCAGGTTTGCACAATCTTTCCTAGAATTATCGTTTAAAATGTTTGTCATTTATTGCTGTGGCAGACACCTCGCGACACTATCAGCCTGTTGCTGCCATCAAACAAGTTATTGACTCCATGGCCTATGCAAAATTTGTGAGTGCTTCTTTTTATAAACGTTCTATGGGTCCAGTCAACGAGTTTATCAAAGGTTTTGTGTGTTCACTTAAAACATCTGATGTTATCGAGCTTTTTGTTGGCAGAACGTTCTGCATTGGCACATCATAGATGAAGAGTCCTTTCCTTTGGAGATTCCGTCATTACCCAGGCTTTGGAGAGGGGCCTATACACCCTCAGAGCGATACACTATCGCAGATGCTCGTGAGATTGTTGGGTAGGTTTTTTGATTGCAAGATGATGCTGTAACAACCTTGCTTTTGATTATTCACTATTGTTAAAAAAAATTTAAATTAAAAGTAGCTCAAATCAGGGCATCTACTTCTTGCACCCCTCTAGGCTGGAAAAAATTGGTGATGGTAAGCTGAGAGGAGGGCTGTTGGGGGCGAGGTCTCTGAGTACTGACTCTTTGTGTCGGCTGAGCTCCAGTAGGAAGAGTCCAAGACACCTCTGATCTGGGTACTCCACGATCTGGGATAAGGGTCCGAAGCCCTCTCTGAATAGACAATGAAATATCCCTCTGATCTCATAGTACATTGGGCACTGGCAAACATAGTGCTCCTCCAGCTCAGCCCCCCTCTGACAGAGTCGACATGTCCTGTCCCCTCTGGGTATCTACTCAGCTCTGCCAATCTCTATCCGCAGTCTATGGGACGATACCGTAAGCTGGCCAATGGCTATCCTCTTGGCATGGGACATGAAGGCATCGAGATAACTTGGTCTTTGTATGAAACCATTTGCTGTGTGTCCGACGAAATGAGCTCTGCAGTACTGCATCTTGGTAGGCGATGAGCCTACCAAGATATGTGTTGTGTGAATAGCCCCAGTAGATCTTATCGGATCACCCGGGTCTTCTCCTCATGTATAAGCCTAATGTATGGGGAATCTGGATCATATTGAAATGGAGGGAGCTGGTCCATTTGTAATCCATGTGCTTGAAACCAGGTGAGTAGTGTGCCATGCGAAGATGAATGCTCTTCTCCGGCCGCTATCTGCTGTGATGACTGTAGTGCAAGCTGGGGGAGTCGAAGTGGATCCATCTCGCTCACCTTCTCTATATAAGTGACTGTCTGGAACAGGGCCTCCATCAACATAGGAGCCGCAACAAAACTCTGTCTGGACGATCTGGTGGGGAACAGATGGCTTTCTCGTATCGTCCATGATAGCATCATGATCTAAGGACACTCTATCCACTGGCAATTTGCCGGGGATAAATCTGGTGCCCAGAAGGGAGCTGCATACATGAGTGCCGGGGTGACTAGGGTTCAAAATGCCAACCCTTCGTCCTCGACTCCTGAAATGCACCTGGAAACACTGCCTTTCCAATAAGGTTAGAGCTGGATGTCCTTTAGTGAGTCTATCCTTTGCTGCGTGTCTCATAGAGAAGGGTGGACTAGTGACCTTAGAAGATTATGTTGCTGCCTTGGGGGCCTGAGGCGGCGCACGAGCAGAGGCGCATGCTGGGGGGGAGAGAGAGAGAGGGAGGGAGGGAGGGAAAGAAAGAAAGTTATATTAACGTCTACAAAAGGCCAGAATGACCTATGAGACTAAAAGGATTACATCATGTCCATGGAACACATCATCATGGGTACAAAAAGGTCTTCATGTGGGCGGGGTGGGGGGGGAGAGAAAGAAAGAAAGAATGAAAGTTGTATTAACGTCTTCAAAAGGCCAAAATGACCTATGAGACCACAAGGTTACATCATATCCATGAGGTACATCATCCTGGGTACAAAACAGTAATAAAGAAAGATAACAAAAATCTAGAACTATAAAATCTAATCTAAGTACATGAGATGAGAGCTCTCATATCACCCTAATACATCCCTCATGGGCCGCTGTGACATGGTGATCAAGGTGGTAAAAAAGCCGGCATGAGAAGGTCCTGCGATGATGGCCCGGATCCTCCTATGGTGGCGTGGCCGTGGGCGAGGGCCATGGGGTTTGGGGCATCGAGCTCTGCATAACTCAGTGGCTCTGTCGAGTGTCATACCTCTTGCCCGAGCTCTTTCACTAGCCTGTGGTCCGGGTATGGTGGGTGGATCGGCCCTCGGAGTGCTGGTATGGAAGCAGTTGGTGAGAGCTCTCTGTTTTGGTCCTCAAGCTTGTAGCTGATCTGGATCTCACTAAGGACTCCCTATGTTTGTGGAGCTCTAGAATAAAAAAAAGAAGAAAAATTAACAAGCATCTCTGATCCGGGAAGTCCATGATCCTGGAAAGTGATCCGAACCCTGCTCGGAAGAGGTAGTGGAACCTCCCCTGAATCTCATAGTATACAGGGCATCGGCATATGTCATGATCCTCTGTCTCGAGCTCTGTGTGACAGAATTGGCATATCCTGTCCTCTGGTGCGACCGCCCTGGATCCATATCTGGCAGTCTCCACTTTCAGCTAGTGGGACGAGGCGCGGATCTGGCCGATCGCACATTTTATCCCAAGAGATAGGTGCGTGTCCATGTAGCGTGGGTAGATGATGAAACCATCCTCTGTCAGGCAAAGGAGGTGATCTTTGTAGAAGGGCATCTTCGTCCCCAGTGGACGACTAGGTGAACTGCATGTCCTCTGAGTATCTAGTCTGACCATGTCCTTCTTGATAGCCTTGTTTCGCTCTGTGTGGCTGAGAGAAAATGACGGCGCCTCTATGATGTACTAGAACGGGGGGAGTGCCTCCATCTGCATGCCGTGCATGCCAAACCAAGTGCCTACCTGTGCATACTAGCACTCTGTATCTTCCTTGAGTGTCAGCTGTCTTGAGGACTCCAGGGCTAGCCGGGGGTGTCTATCTAGTGGAAGCTCCCATAGCCTGTGCCAGTATGTCACTGTCTGGAATAGAGCCTCTGTCACTATCGGACCTCGGTGCAGCCTCTCATCTCTGCCCGCACAATCTCATGTGGCACTGATTGCTTTCTCCTAATCATGCGTGAGATCATCGCCACTAGGGGTCTCTCCATCGGCTTCCACCCATTAGTACCTCCTTTGTATCTGTATCGGCCAGCTCTCTCCTGTCACGTGCATCCCGCACTTCGATGCCACGTAGACGTATCTATACAGAAGGTGCAGGCTCTGGGATGGTAAACTGGTCCTATGTGAGCCCGAGTCAGCCAGGGATCCATCCCAGTCGTCCGAGGTCAGGTGTGAATTGTCCTGCACATGAGTCCAAGGTCAGGTATGCACTGTCCTGCACATGAAACATTGCCAGTCGGTGCTGTGAGTCAGCGTACTCGTTCTCAAGCGTCGCGTTTTCCATCTCCTCCTCCCTCTCCTTCCGTATCCCAGATTCTAGATCCTCGACATAGGGACTCTCTCGCGGGGTCATGACCGCAGCTGAGCTCTTTGCTTGAGTTGCAGATGCGTGCATTGGAGATCTGACAACGTGAAGATGAAGCCATGCGACGCGTGGATTACGAGCGTTACCTTGCAACTTTGGACGCCAGATTGACACCAGCGGCGCCCTCGAATCATTTTCCCGAGAAAATGAACTTCAATAAGTATAATGGTAAACTCGATCCCACAACTCTCTATTCATGGTTGCATCAGTTTGAAGCTTACTTTGCCGCAATTAGAAAGACAGATACTGACAGAGTGATCTTAGCTAGTCGGTACTTGGAAGGTGAGGCCATTCCTTGGTGGACTCAGTGGGCTCATGCCCACACTAGATTAGGTATGGTAGCTTATGTGTGGGACAAGTTTGTTTAGGCCATCCACCTTTGAAGATGCACTCTCGCTTGCGCAGAGTGCAAAAATGAAGCATAATGGTGGCAAGCGCAAGACTTCCCGGAGCCGGCTTCTCCCAAAGCTACTGCCTCGGGGGGAAAAGGCCAGAACCAGACGGGGTCTTCCCCAGGACAGCACGGGAGCCTCTGGCTTCAAGAACTCGAACAATGTGTCTAAGCTTACTCTAGACCAGAAAGCGGAGGCAGGCAAGACAGGTGGCAAGTTGAGTGCTGAGGAGCTTTCTCAGTACAAGGAGGGTAGATGTTTCTTTTGTCATACAAAAGGACATACTTCTCGGGAGTGTCCTACCGCCGCCGCTGCCTCCACAGCTTCAGTGGTGAGCCCTGCTCCCACACAGACCCCATTGGCTGCCCCTAGTCTTGCACACCTGTTTAACAGGGCACTAGCAGAGGGTTTGCCTGCGGAGTGGACGATGCACACCAGTGTGCCGATCCACAAAAGAGGGGATATGCTTGATCTGAGTAACTACAGGACGGTTATGGTTGGCCACGTGTTGGCCAAACTCTATGGTGCAGTGTTGGAGCAAGAGCTTAGCTTATATGCTGAGCGAGCAGGTTTACACTCATCAGGGCAGGCAGGCTTCAGGAGAGCTTTCTCTACCACTGACCATGTATTCACTTTGAGATGTATGATTGATTGGGGCAGAGTGAGGAAGAGAAAGCTCTATTGCTGCTTTGTGAATTTCCGCAAGGCATTTGACACAGTACCACGAGAGAGGCTCTTTCAGCGACTGCAGTCTCTTGGCATACCAGCAGATATGACATGGGGCATCTATGCATTATATGAGCAGGTTTTTGGGCGAGTCAGATGCCCAGGAGGTTTGTCCGAGACTATTGCTAGCACCACTGGTGTGAAGCAAGGATGCCCACTTTCCCCCACGCTATTTGGGTTATACATTGATGAGGTGGCTGACTTCATTACACGGGGAGGCGGAGATGGAATTGATCTAGCAGGTACCTCAGTACATATTATGCTTTATGCTGATGATATTGTATTAGTGTCTGAGTCTCCAGGAGGTCTACAGCAGCATCTACATGCACTCGATGATTTCTGCACACAGAGGGGTCTTTCTGTGAACCTTGGGAAAACCAAGGTTGTGGTCTTTCATACATCAAGACAGGGCAGGAGTCAGCTAACATTCACTCTCGCAGGACGCCAGGTGGAGGTGGTGACATCATACGTGTACCTAGGGGTTACCTTCTCTGCAGAAGCAGCCACGCGCTTCACCATGGGTTCAGTAGCTAGAGCTAGATTGACATGGGGATATGCAGCATTGGCTATGCTAGGGAGACAGTGCCACCAAGCGCATTTTCAGGAGCCCCGGACGAAGGGGTATTGACACATTAGTCACACCGGCACTGATGTATGGAGCAGCAGTATGGGCGCCAAGCCTTGCTACCCATTGGTGGACACAGATAGAGAGACCACAGGCCCTCATGATGGCACGCATGATACGCAGCAAACCGTCAATACCTCATGACATTATCCGGGCAGAGTTTGCTGCACTTCCTATGATGGTATAGGCCATATTCCAGACTATATGCCTGCTAGACAGATTCAGAGAGATGCCACAGGATAGATTGTCATACAGAGCTTTTGAGGTATCTAGACAGCTGGCTGAGGCAGGAGATAGAGGATCATGGTATGCACAGGTCACACATTGGTTTTTACAGCATGGCCTAGACATGGATCATCTACCACCATTCTAGTATGACAGGGATGCAGCATATATCCGTCTCTCATAGTGAGAGGAACAGAGTATTGAGACAGGACCTATGGCAGCTCTATACACGAGAGACATGGATATCCCCTACACAGCCTCTTCCACCAAAGATGCTATACTACAGACATCACTTCATGTATCACTGATGATGGATTTATATAGAGGCCTAGATACATGGAGGGCTTTTTACCACACGGCTCCCGAGTGGCTATTTGGTCAGCTTAGAGTTTCATCACATCGATTGGAGATCGAGACTGGCCGATCAGCATGGATCCCCCGAGAGGAGAGGGTATGCAAATTGTGCAGAGAGGAGGTGGAGAGTGAGGAGCATTATGTATGCAGATGCAGAGCATATACAGCCATGAGAGAGAGATATCCCATTTTATTCAGAGAGCCACATTCCCTACGCCAGATCTTTGGGGCAGCAGACCAACGCATAGTGGGGAGATTCATTCTAGACATACAGCGTCACAGAGAGACATCATTACAGGCTCAGACAGCTCCAGAGGGGGGACGACAGACACAGATTACTACATTTTTTCAGAGATCCATCCCACTCCCAGCCCCTACACAGCAGGGAATTACTCTCCAGAGAGCAGAGACACTCAGAGCCCACAGGAGACAGAGGACACCTGGCTTTCGGACACCACGCCTATACTAGAGAGAGATGACAGAGATTAGAGCTCAGTTTCACAGAGAGGGTGCGGAGCGACTGGCTCGCTTCAGAGCAGACCCAGGCATGTTCTTCAGGGAGCTGTGGACACCCCCTTCATTGATGTATACCATTTTATACCCCCAGTATGGTACATGATGGAGCTAGCTAGGTTGCATATCATGATTGTATACTTCATGCATAAAGCTTTGCATTCTCCTAGTAGTAGAGCTCCATCCCCTCCCCCCCACTCATTGTACTTATTGCACACCCAGATTCAGCTTTTTTTTTTTAGTTCAGTACTTTTTCATTTTGTTGGGATGACAGAGGATATCCCACACAGGTACACTAATTTGTCTGATAAGCCGAGTTCGGTCTTTTGGAAGACGTTAATAAATCTTTTTGTCTTTCTTTCTTCTTTCTTTCTATCACTAGAGAGATATCATAGCTCTCCCAATGAGGCCTGAGAGTAGGGATCCTATGCATCTGTCGAGTGAGAAGCGTGGCATTCCGGACCGTGAAGCTAAAAAAAGGAAGGGCTTTTAATGGATTGAAAGCATCAATCCACTCCCACTCTCCTGGATCCCACTGAAGATATCTGATAGGACTACCACTATATAGCCACAAACACGAAGAGCCATGAGTTACTATCTGAGGAGAAGGGTCAATGAACCAATGCTTCCTGAACGACCAATAATCCTCACTGGACTAAGCCTAGCATCTGGGATGATCCCCTCCATGCTACATCTCCTCAATCTCCCTCCAGGCATGATAGAGTAGATGATGCAATCTATAGCCTCCTGGCCTGGGAGAGCAATGACCTGCAGAGGTATGCCTATCCTCGAAAAGACTCCCAGCTAACTCGGATGAAAGTCTCTATGAAAGGTCCCAGAGAGCCACTCATGCAGAATAGCTACATCAATCTGATCAATACTTATGCGAGAGCCCCTAAGATGCTGAATGGATGCAGCTCTCCAATCCTCCGGAAGACTCTTAAAGGTCTTCCAAGCAAAAAATGTGTGTGCACATCTCTGCCATCCTGACAACTGCATGTAACGAGATGTACCAAGTGGCCGACTGGCCTCATCCTTGATGAACTCGTTCCACATAATAGGTTGTCGGTCAGCCTCATCCAAAGATCTAGGAAGCGTTTGTCGCAAAAATGGTCTCATGCTTCTCCATGCTCTGACAATGGCTGCAATAAGAGGGGAAGATGGTGCCCTAATATCAGCCTCTATGAACAAAAACCGTGTGCTGGGCAGCCAGTCTCTCCCAACACGGGGTGTACATCCGGAAATCTGAGACAAGAAAAAATCCTTCCAAGGCTCACTGCCTGGTAGGAAACCGCTGACCACACGCTTGCAGAGCAACGCCTTGCAGTGAACATCCGGATCAATAATATTCAGTCCCCCCTCTCGTCTGGCCTGAATAACTATGAGCCAAGCTACCCTGGCACGAGTGTCTATGGTGCCATCCAAATCCGACCAAAGAAAATTGCAGATCAATCTCCGCAATTGACCAATGCACGCACGAGAGAAGCACCAACAAGAGGCAATAAACCAAGCCAAGGCAAGCAATACTTGATTAGCCACCAAAGCTCTAGAGGCTGAATCTGATCTCCTGGAACTCTAGTGAAGAAGCTTCTTTCGGATGCTCATAAGTACCGGAGCAAATTGCTTTGCATGAGAAATATCAATCCCAACCTAGCATCCCAAATATCTAGCAGTGCATCCTTTCTTGATCCAAGTAAAACCAAGCTCTGCACCCCAAGCAACTCTTGGTGAGTCACTAATTCAAAAACCAACAGATTTGTGCCAATTAATGAGTGCCCTTGCTGCCAAACAAAACTCTTCCAGTGCTACCCGGAAGGAACATAAGCATATGTGTGAGGCCTCCAAGAACATGGTTGTGTCATCAGCTAACTCGGAGTCAACCAGCTCCTCATGACTATGAAGAGGCAACCTCAATCCAGAAATACCGGCAGTGGAGCGGAGGAAGATGATCATGGCCTCTGCAACTATGATATATAATAAAGGGGCTAAAGGGCAACCCTGCCGTACTGAGCGAGAAATCTGAAACCGTCTCCTCTATCACCCCAAGCGAGCACATTACTGTGGGCATCACGATACATGCATGAAACTCCCTTGATCCATCTCTAAGAGAAACCATATGGCTAAGAGTACCCTCAAGGAAGTCCCAATCCACTCTATCATAGGCCCTCTCAAAATCCAAGAGCAGAATGACTTAGGGTTGATTGCTTGCTTTGGCCCATTCCACGGCCTTGCAAAATGAGAAAATGTTATCAAAGATGCTCCTTCCGTGCAAGAATCCATTTTGAGTATCATGAATGACATCCTGCGAAATTGGCTGCAATCTGATGCTCACAGTGCTGCAATCTGATGCTCACAGCCTTAGCAAGAATCTTATATGCAGTCCCAAGTAAGGTCTCCACTGGCCAATCAATGCTTTATCCCCACTCTTAGGGATAAGATGGATAAGCCCCTCAGTGAGAGAAGAAGGCATAGAACCTATGTCCCATATCTCCTAGAGAGCCAATGTGATCTCAGCCCCAATCTCATCCCAAAAAGTAACGAAAAAAATAGGGGAGAGGCCATCCTCCCCTGGACACTTACCATGAGGTAAGGCATGAAGAGCATGATAGAACTCCTGCATAGAAAAAGGGGCATCCAGAACGGCACGCATCTAATCAGTGATCAAGTGTGGTAGTGCATTCGAAACCTTCCACTGTGCCCTGTGTCTCAAATCAGAGTGAGGCTCAGCACTAAGAAGCTCGTAATAGAAATCAGTGGCAATCTGTCTAACCATAAGAGGATCTGAGTGAAGAGTGCCATGTGAATCCTGCAAACTGCCTGACACTCTTTGGCATGAGATGGGCTGTGAGTAGTAAAGAAATGTTTGTTGCATTTGCCACCCATCTGGGCACACTTTTTAGTCCACTGCAGATGGAGCTAAAGGTGGAGTATGATTGACAACTGCAATTATTCCTTATATGATTGGTTATTGAGCTCTCATCCCTGCCAGAGCATAGTGGATTATGCTTATGCAGGATGGATTGAAAATTGGTTTGCTGAATGTGTATGCTCCTGACCTCAGAGGTGAAAGAATTCTTTTTCGGAATGTCATCATGGCTCTTTCCCACGGGAAGATCATGGGATCGTTGGGGGTGACTTCAACATGGTTGAGCAACCCGCAGATAAGAAGGGGGGACATGAAGGCATCATTCATCCACTTGAGAGGGCATCCTAGGAGAGAGTTATCTTTTCCTTTCATGTCAGGGATTGTTGGTCAGAGAATGACTTCCATAGGAATCCAGATTCACTCCTCTTTTCTTGGAGTAATCTCAGGAGTGGTGCAGGTTGCATTTAAGCCCACTTGGACCGCTATTATGTTGATGGTTGGGTACTTGATAGTGGTGCAGGTTGCATTTAAGCTCACTTGGACTGCTATTATGTTGATGGTTGGGTACCTGATAGAGATGGCACTATCTTCATTGCCATAGGCACCTACGAGTCAGACTATTGTCCTATAGTTTTGTGCATCAGAGATCTGGGGAGCTAGAATTCTCCCTGCTATCTGAACCTGGTGAGCCTATCTTGAACAGCGCTCTGTAAAAAGGTGTTGATCTCTGGCAGTCCAGAATCAAGAACTGATTTCGCCTCTCCCGGCCTAAAAGTGATGGTCTCCCAACTCTCCTCAACTCTTGTGGCGATATCTGGGCCCTGGACCAAGCAATCAGGAATGCGGACACTCTGCTCATGCTCTGGTCTCCATGTGTTCTCCAGGAGAAGGATAACTGGCGAATGATCTGACAGCATGGTGCCTGCAAGAATACTGATAAAACCCACCTCTGTTGCAAGCCCACTTGGCACTCAGCCATATAAAATTTGTCAATGCGCTGGAGGAGAAGCGAAGGCTCCTTGTTGTGCGGCCAAACTCTGGGAAGTGCAATGGATCCTCATGCCTCAGGGAGAGGACCAGCTCCTCCTGTGTACTCACTCCCTACGATAGTATCCAAGCCTCCTCCCTGTCTGTCCTTTGGGTTCTCCAACATGTTGAAATCTCCACCTATGCACTAAAAATCTGCATGGGGAAGTGCATGTCTCACGGTCTACCAAGGTCTCACCTAGGCCCGAAACTCAGTCCGCCCCGTGACCCGCATAAATGTTGAGATCCACATGGTCCTCACCAACCCTGACTATAATCCACTGCACCGTTCCGTGAACAATGATACTTGAATCCAGCACGGATGGGAGCAGCTACTCACTGACCGAAATGCACACCCGTCCCTGGTTCCCCTTGGGGCCAAAAGCGGGGGACCAAAAGCTATGGTTGTCTCTGGATAAAATCTTCCCGCATCTGCGGGAGCGCCCTGCCAAAAGGTGATGTTCCTACATGAACAAGAGATCAACTCGGCCTGCTACGCAGCTTCTCTTGGAGAAGTACCCCTCCTCTGCAGTGGAAGCGAGCCCCCCCCATCCCGTGAACATTCCAAGAGACGATCCACATAACTAGGGATGGGAGGAGTAAGACCTGAAGACACCCTCTCCACGGAGGGTCTTCGGGGTCGGTTTGGAGGGAGAGTAATCACAATCTGTCTGGGGCCGGGCGGGCCAAGTGATCCTTGAACTCGTCCTCCATAAAGCTCCACTCCGCTTTGGCCCTGCAGTACGTCTGTTGTGTGTCCATCCATCGCAATAAAGGAATCGGAAAAAGGGCCTCAAAAGGATAGTGACTGTGCCACATGGAGGAAAACGTACAATATCATCTCCAAGCTCGAGGCGTCAATGTCTCCAACCCGATCTTGGAGGCAGGAACCTGCTAGCTCCATGTGGGCCAAAAGGGCCAGAAGTGGGTGATGATATCGACTAGGTGGCTATCACCCAGATGCTGAGCTAGGGACACCGCCTCAGAGTGGATGGCAGAGGAGGCAGACTTGCAATCCCACTCCCTGTTGGGAGTGACAATAAGAGCGAAAGAGGGGACCACCGTTCCATTGCCCTGGTGTGGTGGAAGACCCGCAAACGCAGAGAGGTGCTGCAATCTCCGAGAACTCTCCAGCTGTGATACTCACAGTACGCCGTTTACTCGTTGGATCATATTCACCACCTTTCACCTTGGTACACTTACCCTGGAGATTGCGTGAGATTTTACAGAGTATCACACTGGCTCACCAGGAAGGCATCTGAGGAGGCCATAGTCATCAGGTGCCCCCCTGATGAGGGGTGGCCGCCCCATGAATCGGGGAGAAGGGCAGCCATTGGGGAGGCTACAATAGTCATCTCCACTGAGTCTATGAACTGATATATCCATCGCCAGACCAAGCTGGGTTGTTGACTCTGGAGGGGGTTGGCCATGGCAATGGAGAGGGGAAGCTGAGGGAGGGGGGAGAAGAGGGGGTAAGAGGGAGGAGGGCTCTAATGGGGGCGTTGGCAAGTGCCCTCTTCCCACTGGGCCTGGGAGGGGCGTTCGGCCGCGAGCGTTGGCTGGTTAGGTGCCTCTACCCTGGTCTTAGGCCGTGCGTCCCCTGCTCTTGCCGATCACGCCTACTAGGGCCTCAGGTGGGGGTCAGGGGGCGCCCTCCATGGGCCTAACGCCGAGGACAGGATCGAACAAGGTGACCCATTTACCTGCAGATGAAGCACTAGCCCGGGAGATCAGTGTACTCTGCCCGCTGAAGAACCAGATCACCTTGGAGGCCCAGGGAGTGCAATTACTTGCGAAAGATCCTCTGAGGAGGCAACACGGACTCTGATGGACAGGATGCCCGCTGTCTTGGCCACCATTGATGTGGTTGTCTGTGGGGACTCCAAAACCTGTCCTATCAATCATCCAATCAATCGAAACAGTGGGTGATACTCCGTCCGGAGGCCGGGGAAGTGTCAAATCCCCACCGAATCTCCTCGTGATCGTTCCTGGTACGAGACTCGAATCCTGCAAACAAACGAATAGACAACAAGGGGGTGCAGGCCTGACTCACCTCCCAACCATGACAGCCGTGGGCAAGCCCACAGTCTTGGCTGTCCCCACCGAGCCACGAGCTGAGCTAACTAGGTTGACGTACCGACCAATCTCCTCCTCGCAACGTCTCATACCGCCACGAAGCTACCCTCGCGGGCCTCGAGATTGCTGCCGGCCTCGGTTGCATAAAGCAGGTGCACGTCTGCACTAGATCCAGGCTCCAAGACCATAGAGCTCTCACAAACTCGCGAGACTCTCTATATCTCAATAACTAACCTTGGCCACCCTTTTATAGGCTCTTGGCCGGTCATCGGGCGTCCACACTTGGGCGCCCGCCCGTCCATACTTGGGTGCCCGCCCGTTAGTCTATCCCTAACTTGGCTCGTCAATCAGCCTGCCTAGCTCCAAGCTTCCCCAAACCTCGAAGCTAGTCTTGCATGCGTGTAGCAGACGGTAGATACACACTGTGCACATGACATACTCCCCTTCCTCTAAGAGCTCACTAAAAAGCCAGGGTAATCTCTCTGAAGAGTAGTCAATGTCTCCCACGTAGCGTCCTCCTCAACACGATCCTTCCACTTGATCTTGTATTCCGTGATAAGCATATTACGCAATCTTCTTTCACGAAATCCAAGAATCTTTTCAGGTTCGTGCGGAACAAATGTCATGTTCTCGACATCTATAATTTCTTGAGGAGTAACTAACTGATCTGTTCCACCCAGTACTTCCTTAAGTCTACTGACATGAAATAAAGGATGAACTTTTACATGAGAAAGCAAATCCAATTCATATGCAATGGAACCAATCCTTCGTGTAATACGAAAAGGTCCACAGTATCTAGGGGATAATTTTGGAGATCGACCTGTCCGTAAAGTCTCGGAATCTTTCGGAACTCGCAAATACACCATCGTTCCTTGAGAGAACTCTTTGGGTGAACGATGTCTATTAGAATAAAATCTGTCTCGGTCTTGAGCACTTCTAATAGATTCCTTCGCAACTTGTAACATTTCCTGCATATCTTGCAAAAATTTACGTGTTGCATCATGCTGAAGTCCTGAGAATCCTACTGTAACAGGTGATCTAGGTTGAAAACCATACATAAGCATGAAAGGACTAAAACCTGTACTCGTATGCTTAGTACTGTTATATGCAAATTCTAACATAGGAAGATAATCCTCCCATGAACTCTGTCTTTTGGATACATATGCTCGAAGCATATCCTCCAAAAACTGATTCACTCTTTCAGTCTGGCCATCAGATTGAGGATGATCAGAGGAACTCAAATTCAAAGTTGTTTCCAACTTCTCAAAAACAAGTTTCCAAAAATCACTTGTAAACTTAGAGTCTCTATCACACTGACTATGTCCTGCGGTAACCTATACAGTCTAAACAATTGCTCGATAAACTGCCGTGCTAATTGCGTAGCTATAATAGTCTTCCAGGTCGGTAAAAATCTAGCCATTTTTGTCAAGCAATCTACCACAACCCAAATAGAATCGTGGCCTTGATGTGTTCTTGGCAATCCGGTAATAAAATCCATGGAAATACTTTCCCATTTATTACCTGGGATTTGCAAAGGATGCAACAACCCAGCCTGTCTAAAGCGTTCAGGTTTATTTACCTGACAAATTTGACACTTGAGAACATAATCTTCTACATACCCTTTCATCTTTGGCCAATAAAAAGTGTGTTTTACTAACGATAGTGTCTTGTGTACCCCAGGGTGTCCAGCAGAAGGGGCGTCGTGACACTCCTTAAGAATCTTGGACCTAATGTCCCGGATCTGTGGTACACAAATTTTGTCATTACGGAATAGTAAACCATTCCGAATCATCCACTGGCCTCCTGCAGCCTGAATGGTAGACTGCTCAGTCATCGAGTCTTGGTCAATCAATGAGCTCCCGTCCTGGATCTTCTACCAAAATGGACCAAAATAACTATCAGTCCTGCAAAGCTCAAAATCAAAATCTTACAGTAATTCAGCCCATCGAGCTTTCCTTCCTCTCAAATCGTCCGCATCACACACATACTTGATTGACTGATGATCAATCAATACCACAAACTTGGAGCCATATAAATAATGTCTCCAAACCTTGAGAGCGTGAATCACAGCATAAAGCTCCTTCTCAAGGGTTGGCCCACGAGATTGAGTGTCGTCTAGCTTTTTACTTTCAAAAGCAACAGGTCTACCATCTTGAAATAGAGCAACCCCGATGGCACAGTCACTGGCATCAGTTTTAAGAACATAAGGCCGACTAGGATCGGGTAATGCTAAGATAGGTGCTTCCTTGACTTTATCTTTCAAAAGTCTGAAGGCCATATCCAAATCATTATTCCAAGTGATAGGCTGATTTGACTTACGTCCACGACTTTTCAACAAGTCGGTCATCGGTAGTGTGAGCTGAGAGTACTCCCGCACAGATTTCCGAAGAAAAACAACAAAACCGAGAAAAGAATGAAGTTGTTTCACTGTTCGCGGTATAGGCCAATCCAGAACCTTCTGAACTCGGTCATAGTCAATGCTCAACCCATCTCGAGTGATCTTGTGTCCCAAGTAAATGATTTTTGTCTTAAAGAACTCACATTTACTTAATTTAGCATATAGTCGATTCTGTCTTAAAATAGATAAGACAATCGTGAGGGTAAGTTGTAGAACTGCTCGCTGAAGCTCCCCGCCTCACCCTGCTCTGCGCACCCTCGCTCCCTCCCCCTCCTCGCGCCTGTTTTCCTTCCGCCCCCCGCTTGCTTCCCTCTGCTCGCCGCTGCGCCCCCCCTCTCCTTCCTCGCTGCTGCGCCGCCCCCCCCTCCTTCCTCGCCGCTGCGCCCCCCTCTTCGCCATTTCGCCTCCCCCCCCCGCTGCCGCCTGTTCGCCTCACCCCCCCGCTGCCGCCTGTTCCCCCCCGCTGCCGCCTATTTGCCATCCCCCCCCCGCTGCCGCCTGTTGTCATCCCCCCCCCCGCTGCCGCCTGGTCGCCCCCCCGCCTCTTCGCCTGCTCTCGCCGCCTCCATTCAGCAGCGCCCCGCCTCCCTCCTCCTCGCGTTGTCGCCGCCCCCCCCCCTCTGGGCCTCTCCTCTTTTCGCCGCCCCCTCCTTCCCTGCTTTTCACCCCTTGGGGGTTTTTGTTTTTTTTCCCTCTTCGTCTTCCGTCCTTCCGCCTCTTGGTGTGCAGCCCGCTTCTTGCAGGTTTTCCGCTTTCGCCTCGCCTTCGCTTGAGCTTCAGACTCTGATGGAGACTCCTCCCGCCTCGTCTCACAGGGACTCTTCCGCAGCCCCCTCGCCCGCCACCGAGGTCCTCCCCATCAGGCTTTCTCTTTCGCCGGAAGAGGAAGCGAGCCTCACCGCAGAGGTGGAACGCCTTCAGGCTCACTCCACCATCTGCCGTATAGTCGGCACTCGCCCCAGCAGAGGGGAGATCAGGGATCTACTTCAGGCTCGCCTTCTTGCAGATGTGGGCAAGATCCTTGATGTACAGCTCTTGGGCCGGGGACATTATCAGATCGAGTTCGAGGCCGCCCAGAGCGTTGCCAAGGTCCTTGCCATGAGTCCTCTGGATATCAGGGGTGCTCGGGCTTTCTTCAGGCCTTGGCAGCATGGATTTGACCCAGCTGCGGCGGAGCAGGGAGAGCGCCTCTTCCATATTACAGTTTGTTTCCCTGGTCTCCGCCGGGAGTATCTTCCGCTCCTCTCCAGGCTCGGAGCACTGGTGGGCTCGGTTCTTGAGACGGGCCCCTCAGCAGCTTCAGTGGTGGCCAGAGCAGCTGGGCTACCTTCGGTCAGAGTGTTAGTATCTGACATCTCCTCCCTTCCTAAGGTCATTCAGCTGCCTAGGATAGGGGGGGGGTGGATAGATCAGAGAGTGGAGTTCTCGGGGCTCCCGAACCAGTGCTTCATTTGCAGGCAGGTCGGTCATTTGGCCAAGGCCTGCCCTCGCAGGAGACCTCGGCCCTCACCACAGCAGCAGGCCACGGATGGCCCGCCCACAGATTCGGCTCGGCAGGCTGCCTCAGGGACACCTGCTCAGGCCACAGAGACCTCGGAGTGGCAGCCTGGACAGGGGCACCGTCGAGGGAGACAGCCACAGCAGCACGCCCAGGTACCGCTGCAGCAGCAGCCACAGTCTCAGCCTCACTGGGTTCCCGTGAGGAACAGATTTGCTCCCCTTCAGGAGGAGACCCCTGCAGCGACCGAGGACCAGGAGATGCCAGCTCCCCCTCCTTCACCTCCCCCACACCCATCCCCTCCCACCGCCTCGCTTCCACCATCGCCTCCTCCCGCCCCCGCTCCGGTCTCGGCAGCGGCTCCCTCTCCTCCTCCCTCGCCTCCCCCTCCTCCCCCTCCGCCCGCCTCGCCTTCCCGGGAGGTCCTGGCAGCTCCCTGGCGCTCACCTGCAGTCCGGAGGGCGCTGAGCACTGACCTCGCTCGAGCATCACAGAGGAGACCTATGCCGATTCGGGCCTCACGGATTTCATCTATTCGTAGTCGGCTGAGTCGCCTCGGCATTCGACAGCGCTCGGCGGCGTTTGATTATACCTTCACACGGCTTTTTGGAGCAGAGGGCCCCCATGAGCCAGCACCCATCCGAGTGCATGTAGTGATACCTCCGGCCCGCGGGGAGGAGGCACTAGACTCAGCAGTGGCCTTCTCGTTCTCTCTATGTGGACCTTGTGACCGGGAGTGGACTCTAGAGCTCGCTCTCAGCACGTTGAAGACTCAGGCAGTTGAGTTTTCACATCACATGAGCGATTTGGAGGTTACAGATGTGCTAGGCCGACTTTGGGAGTTGGCTCATTTTGTCTTGGATCCCGGGGGTGTGGATACATCCGGGATTCGGCATTTGGTCGTGCGCATAGTTGCAGATTTGGCGCGCGACCCAGGATATGTGAGCATTCACGAGGTTACTATGTCAGAGCAGGAGGCAGTCGCCATGGGTCACAGCCACTGGCGCCTGATCCGGGATTCTTGCAGTACACCGGGTGGGCAGACTCGCAGCCGTTCGGATGGGGACTACTCTCCATCCAAGCCGCTTGCGAAGGCCCGCCGTACGGCTGAGACAGCATCCACCTCAGTAGGACATCCATGAGGATCATCTCATGGAATGTACAGGGCCTTGGCGGAGCACACTTTATACGCTATCGAGGCTGCTTGAGGCAGGAGCTACAGAGATGTCTGGTTGGTGGCAGCATTGACATTCTGATGATGCAGGAGCACCACTTGGGTGAGAGCAGGATCCGGAGATATGGTTCGGTGATGCCTGGTAGATGGGACACTTTCTGGTCTGCAGGGTTTGGTCCGTTGGGTGGACAGGGAGGAGTATGCATGGTTATTGCAGATGCATGGCGGCAGGCCATTGTGGACCGAGGGATCATTGTGCCTGGTAGAGCACAGTATGTCATTCTGAGGATGCATGATGAGCTATTGGGTGTGCTCAACATCTATGCGCCCAATCATGCTAGTGCCAGAGCAGAGTTCTGGACTCAGGTTACAGATGCATTGCCAGAGGCCGCACATTGGTGTGTTGGGGGAGACTTCAACATGCTTGAGGACCCGGCAGATAGGGTGGGAGGCAGTCATGTTACAGTGCACGGCACGGAGCTTGCAGCTTGGGACCGGTTTTGTATGACACTGAGGATCACTGATGCATGGCAGCATGGGGCTTTCTCCCGGTCTCAGGACAGTCTTAGTTTCTCTCGGTCGGATCGCCGGCAGGGAGGGACTAATCTATCTCGGATTGATCGCTTTTATGTGGGCGATTGGTTGGGGGAGCGAGGGGGCTCCGTCGGCATTCTTGCTGGCACCTCATTTTCAGATCATGCGCCAGTTATACTGACTTTGGAGGAGGGGACACGGGAGCCCAGCTTGCAGTTGAGGATCCCAGAGAGGGTACTTGCAGACCCCAGTCTCGCTGAGGACATTGAGAGGATCTGGCATGATAGTCAGTGCTCTGACCAGGATGCAGCGGGCCAGTGTGCCCAGGGACTCATTGATCTTAGCTCTTTTCTACACGCTGCAGCTTTGACACGACTGGGAGAGATTCGCGAGCGGGAGCAACGGCTGAGACGCAGCCTTGCTTCGCTACAGCGCCTTCAGGAGCAGCAGCCTGCATGTGAGTGGGTGGCGTCCCAGCTGAGCCAGGCACGCCAGGAGGTTAGAGAGGCAGAGGAGCAGAGACATGAGTTTTACTATCGTCGTCAGGCCTCTCAGTGGACGCAGCTTGGTGATAGAGTGACTGGGGAGTTTTTTGAGATCACTGGACCCCGTCATGCGCGAGCAGGGGTTCGCCAGCTTGCTAGACCGGATGGATCGATAGCTACTGAGCTCGGGGAGATCAGAGCCATTGCCACTGCTTTTTATCGTGACTTGCTTTCAGCGGAGCCAGCCACTGAGGATCGAGATGTATGCAGACAGACTGTGTGGGCCCATGTGCAGAGGAGGGTCACAGACCATATGCGCACAGTTCTAGGTGCGCCTCTGTCAGAGATTGAGCTTGCCGAGGCCTTGAGGGTCCTGCCGCGACATAGTTGCCCAGGGGAGGACGGACTGACGCCGGCCTTTTTTATGCGCTATTGGGACCTTTTGGGGCCAGGCCTCCGCAGGGGCTTTCAGCATGTTTTGGACACTGGGGTGATGCCGCAGAGCTTTTCAGAGGGCTTGATCTATCTTATCCCCAAGGGGGAGGGAGTATCGGATGACATTCGGCATTGGAGGCCTATTACGATCCTCAATACTATATACAAGGTCTTGGCAAAGGCCTTGAGTTTGAGGATCCAGCCCTTCCTGGGGGAGTTGATTCATGCTACTCAGACAGGATTTGTCAAGGAGCGCAGTATCCTTGACAACATCTTTACTTTCTGGGAGGCGACGGCCCGAGCTAGGTTTCTTGGCGAGGACTTGGTCGTGATGCTTCTCGATTTTGAGAAGGCATACGATAGAGTTGATTGGGGATTCTTAGAGGGCACTATGCTACGCCTGGGCTTTGAGCCAGGATGGATCAGAGGGGTGGCAGCTTTGTATTCCACAGCTCGCAGCCAGGTGCTGATTGCAGGAGGTCGGGGGCCGAGTTTTGAGCTGACCAGATCAGTCCGTCAGGGGTGTCCTCTCGCCCCTTTCCTTTTTCTCTTCTTTGCGGAGGCTATGAGTATGTATTTGACGGCAGAGGAGGTTGGTTTGAGAGGACTTCAGCTCCTAGTCCGGGGGGAGGATTTGCTTGATGCTGAGTTTGCAGACGACACGGGCTTATTTTTGCATGGCCAAGAGGCCAATCTTATTCGGGCAGAGCAGTCGCTCCAGGTTTTTAGTGCAGCTTCGGGAGCATTGATCAATTGGCGCAAGACAGTGGCCTTTTGGATCAGTAGTGCTCCCACTCCGGCATGGAGTCCGGACCCCGGTTTTAGATGGATTCCTCCCGGCACAGCAGTGCGGTATTTGGGATGCCAGATTGGCCTCGATTTGTCACCTGAGCAGCAGATTGCCCCGCTTCTTCTGAGCATTCGGAAGAAGCTATTGTATTGGAGTACAGCTCGACTATCCTTGGCTGGGAGGGTGGTGGTGGCAAATCAGGTGCTGTTAGCGACCATGTGGTACATTACGTCTTGCTGGATTTTTTCGAGCTCTTGCATCAGCCAGGTACAGAGGCTGATCAGGAACTTTCTGTGGTCTGGGCGGGATGGTCAGCCAGCTCGGGCAAAGGTTGCATGGGCAGTTATTACACTCCCGCTGGCTCAGGGCGGTTTGGGCATTATAGATCCAGTCGATCAGAGTAGAGCCTTATTGGGGAAGCTTATTGTTCGGGGGTTGCTTCCAGGCGCTGAGCCTTGGAAAGAGCTCCTCTTGCAGCGATTGCAGGCCCGGGCGCCTCCTGCAGGGGGTACTTGGGCACCAGAGATTCGCTGGATATTCATAGAGATGAGGAGGACAGGCCTCAGTAGAGGATGGGAGGACAGATTTGCTTTGAGTATCCTGAGAGCTTGGGAGCTGCTGAGACCGGGGCTCTCTCAGCGGCCTCCGTCTTGTGTTGAGGAGCGGGCCAGGCAGCCGCTCATCTGGAGCCCAGCGGTTCGTACAGAGCAGGGTCATATGCTGGGTTCTCGGCCTCGTCTAGCCTGGGGACCTTTAGCGGCAGGCCCAGCTCGTAGTTTTGGAGACTGGCAGGCTTTCTGCAGTCTACCAGAGGAGACCCAGGTGGAGAGGCTGAGTCACTTCAGAGGGGGGTTGATTATGAGGGATGATATTCAGGAGGCACTTTCAGAGGAGTGGTTCACACCTCTCGAGCCAGTGGCCCCACGGTGGATGGGTGCCTTCACACAGTTGGAGATCCTGATTGCTGTCAGAGCTAGCACTGAGGATGGCAGATGCCTCTATTATGAGATTCAGGATGAGGGCCGACTCCAGAGAGTGGAGGTGGAGTCGCCTTTGGTTGCAGAGTGCACCTTTCAGAGGATTCGGGTAGTGGCTGCCGCTTCTCGGAAGTGGCATATTGACCCCGACCCTGCTGACGTGCTCCCGGATTGGCGTATATGGGCATATGCAGCGCGCCCCTTGGCCCGGCTACAGTGGGACCCCGGAGAGTACGAGTGGCATGATCCTTATGCATCCCTTGAGGCCACAGAGATCACATTTTTCCAGTATACTGTTCGGCTGGGACGGCATATTTTGACGGCGAGGAGGACGGTTTCTCCAGCGGCAGCGGGGCATTGGCGATTGCAGGGACTATCACAGGAGTTCCTGGAGGATTTCTGGGCTCGACTCTGGGCTAGTCGACAGGCCCGCAGGATCTCGGCTTTTCAGTGGCTGGTCGCCCACAGGGGCTCAGCAGTTGGCACTTGGCTTGTTTATAGCGGTCTTCCGGCGGCCTGCGTCCGATGCGGCCACCCTATGGAGACACAGAGACATTGCCTTTGGGACTGCCCTCAGGCACAGCAGATTTGGCTGCGGATGCTGCGTATTCTAGCCCCCCTCTCTCCAGAGGGTATGTTTACGTGGGGTGCCGCTGCTTGGTCGACTTCGTCAGGGCCTGCTATGGGCTATGAGATGGAGCAGGGCAGTCAGGCCATCAGATTTATTAGGGGCCAGCCTCGCCTGGTTCCGGCACCGGATTTCTCGTCCGACAGCTGGACACAGGAGAGGGATTTACGATGGGAGCTCCTCAGCAGCCTCACCATCTGGTTCACCTGGAGGGCCCGGTGCTTCACGGCCTTTGAGGGGAGATTAGAGCCACCAGCAGAGACTGTTCGGGGGATTTGGCAGGAGTTGATCCACACCCTGCGAGGACAGTACGACCGCATCCGGGGAGACTCGGATGAGGCGATTTTACGGCGCCAGGCCTTTCATACCACTTGGCGCTGCGGCCCGTTCTACACCCTACACACGGGATCCCCCCGTTGGCACTACAGGCCACCTGTTTGGCTCTTCCCCCCCCCCATTGTATGATTTAGCCGCTCAGTCCTTTAGACTGATGCTTGTATTTTGCAGCACCTAGGGAGAGTCTCCCGGGCTGCCATGATGTATTCACTGCTCTTCTCTCTGTTAGGAGCAGGAGAGATCTCTTTTGTAGCCCTACGGGCGTTTTTTTTTTTTTACATAACTAATGAAAGGATCTTTTCTCGGAAAAAAAAAAGATAAGACAATCGTGAGGTGTCTGACATGATCCTCAAGAGTACGACTATACATCAAAATATCATCGAAGAACACCACCACAAATTTCCCCAAATGTTCACGAAAAAGATCGTTCATCATTTGCTGGAAAGTGGTTGGAGCATTGGTTAACTCAAAAGGTAATACGAGAAACTCTTAATGGCCATACCTAGTCCGAAAGGCGGTTCTTTCGACATGCCTTTCATGAATACGTATCTGGTGATAGCCAGTATGTAAATCTATCTTCGTGAAATATTTCGCTCCTGCTAACCGGTCAATCAGGTCATCTGATCTAGGGAGAGATAACGGTTCTTAATTGTGAGCTTGTTCAATCTCTTATAATCTACACACATTCTCTAGGTATTGTCTTCTTTCTCCTAAGCAACATAGGTGCACCCCAAGGTGATTTACTTGGACAGATCTGGCCCATCCTCAGATAATCTTCGAGTTGTTTAGCCAACTCATCTTCCTCAGCTTGGCTCATCCTGGAAGGTAGAATACTGACAGGATGAGCACCAGGGATCAAGTCAATACGATGATCTACTGCCCGTTCAGGTGGTAAACCCGATGACAATTCCTTAGGAAATACGTCTTGAAACGAATCAAGTATCTTCTGTAATTCTTTGCTTTCAAACACACTTAATTCATTTACATTCAAGGAAGGGATAAGAAAGGAAGAAAGTGGAATCAATACACAATGGAAAGCGGTATACAAAGAAGAATCCATTATATTTCCAAAATCAATTGTATTTACAAGAGGTCCCTGAGAGGGATGTATACAATCACCTAAAATACTATACTTGGTGTCCCTATGTTGAAAAGAAAAAATATGACCAGACCAATCTATTTGGACTTGAAGAGTCTGTTTTTTTTTTTCCGAGAAAAGATCCTTTCATTAGTTATAGAAAAAACGCCCGTAGGGCTACAAAAGATCTCTCCTGCTCATAAGAGAAACAGAGCAGTGAATACAGCATGGCAGCCCGGGAGACTCTCCCTAGGTGCTGCAAAATACAAGCATCAGTACAAAGGACTGAGAGGCTAAATCATACAATAGGGGGGGGGAAGAGCCAAACAGGTGGCCTGTAGTGCCAACGGGGGGATCCCGTGTGTAAGGTGTAGAAGGGGCCACAACTCCAAGTGGTGTGAAAGGTCTGGCGTCGCAAGATCGCCTCATCCGAGTCTCCCCGGATGCGGTCGTACTGTCCTCGTAGGGTGTGGATCAACTCCTGCCAAATCCCACGTACAGTCTCTGCTGGTGGCTCCAATCTCCCCTCAAAGGCCGTAAAGCACCGGGCCCTCCAGGTGAACCAGATGGTGAGGCTGCTGAGGAGCTCCCATCGTAAATCCCGCTCCCGTGTCCAGCTGGTGGACGAGAAATCCGGTGCCGGAACCAGGGGAGGCTGGCCCCTAATAAATCTGATGGCCTGACTGCCCTGCTCCATCTCATAGCCCATAGCAGGCCTTGACGAAGTCGACCAAGCAGCGGCACCCCACGTAAACATACCCTCTGGAGAGAGGGGAGCCAGAATACGCAGCATCCGCAGCCAAGTCTGCTGCGCCTGAGGGCAATCCCAAAGGCAGTGTCTCTGTGTCTCCATAGGGTGGCCGCATCGGACGCAGGCCGCCGGAAGACCGCTGTAAACAAGCCAAGTGCCAACTGCTGAGCCCCTGTGGGCGACCAGCCACTGAAAAGTCGAGATCCTGCGGGCCTGTCGACTAGCCCAGAGCCGAGCCCAAAAATCCTCCAAGAACTCCTGTGAGAGTCCCTGTAGACGCCGCCAATGCCCCGCTACCGCTGCCTCCTCGCCGTCAAAATATGCCGCCCCAGCCGAACAGTATACTGGAAAAAGGTAATCTCTGTGGCCTCAAGGGATGCATAAGGATCGTGCCACTCATACTCCCCGGGGTCCCACTGTAGCCGGGCCAAGGGGCGCGCTGCATATGCCCATATGCGCCAATCCGGGAGCACATCAACAGGATCGGGGTCTATATGCCACTTCCGAGAAGCGGCGGCCACTACCCGAATCCTTTGAAAGGTGCACTCTGCAACCAAAGGCGACTCCTCCTCCACTCGCTGGATTCTGCCCTCATCCTGAATCTCATAGTAGAGGCAACTGCCATCCTCAGTGCAAGCTCTGACAGCAATCAGGATCTCCAACTGTGTAAAGGCTCCCATCCACCGTGGGGTCACTGGCTCGAGAGGCGTGAACCACTCCTCTGTGAGTGCCTCCTGAATATCATCTCTCATAATCAACCCCCCTCTGAAGTGACTCAGCCTCTTCACCTGGATCTCCTCTGGGAGACTGCAGAAGGCCTGACAGTCTCCAAATCTACGAGCTCGGCCTGCCGCTAAAGGCCCCCAGGCTAAACGAGGCCGAGAACCCAGCATATGACCCTGCTCTGTGCGAACCGCTGGGCTCCAGATGAGCGGCTGTCTGGCCCGCTCCTCAACACAAGAAGGAGGTCGCTGAGAGAGCCCCGGTCTCAGCAGCTCCCAAGCTCTCAGGATACTCAAAGCAAATCTGTCCTCCCATCCTCTATTGAGGCCTGTCCTCCTCATCTCTATGAAGATCCAGCGAATCTCTGGTGCCCAAGTGCCCCCTGCTGGGGGCGCCCGAGCCTGCAGCCGTTGCAAGAGGAGCTCTTTCCAAGGCTCACCGCCTGGAAGCAACCCCCGAACAATAAGCTTCCCCAATAAGGCTCTGCTCTGATCGACTGGATCTATAATGCCCAAACCTCCCTGAGCCAGCGGAAGTGTAATAACTGCCCATGCAACCTTTGCCCGAGCTGGCTGACCGTCCCGCCCAAACCACAGAAAGTTCCTGATCAGCCTCTGTACCTGGCTGATGCAAGAGCTCGAGAAGATCCAGCAAGACGTAATGTACCACATGGTCGCTAACAGCACCTGATTTGCCACCACCACCCTCCCAGCCAAGGATAGTCGAGCTGTACTCCAATACAAAAGCTTCTTCCGAATGCTCAGAAGAAGCGGGGCAATCTGCTGCTCAGGTGACAAATCTAGGCCAATCTGGCATCCCAAATACCGCACTGCTGTGTCTGGAGGAATCCATCTAAAACCGGGGTCCGGGCTCCATGCCGGAGTGGGAGCACTACTGATCCAAAAGGCCACTGTCTTGCGCCAATTGATCAATGCTCCCGAAGCTGCACTAAAAACCTGGAGTGACTGCTCTGCCCGAAGAAGATTGGCCTCTTGGCCATGCAAAAATAAGCCCGTGTCGTCTGCAAACTCAGCATCAAGCAAGTCCTCCCCCCCGGACTGGGAGCTGAAGTCCTCTCAAACCAACCTCCTCTGCCGTCAAATACATGCTCATAGCCTCCGCAAAGAAGAGAAAAAGAAAGGGGGCGAGGGGACACCCCTGACGGACTGATCTGGTCAGCTCAAAACTCGGCCCCCGTCCTCCTGCAATCAACACCTGGCTGCGAGCTGTGGAATACAGAGCCGCCACCCCTCTGCTCCATCCTGGCTCAAAGCCCAGGCGAAGCATAGTGCCCTCTAAGAAACCCCAATCAACTCTATCGTATGCCTTCTCAAAATCGAGAAGCATCACGACCAAGTCCTCGCCAAGAAATCTAGCTCTGGCCGTCGCCTCCCAGAAAGTAAAGATGTTGTCAAGGATACTGCGCTCCTTGACAAATCCTGTCTGAGTAGCATGAATCAACTCCCCCAGGAAGGGCTTGATCCTCAAACTCAAGGCCTTTGCTAAGACCTTGTAGACAGTATTGAGGACCGTAATAGGCCTCCAATGCCGAATATCATCTGATACTCCCTCCCCCTTGGGGATAAGATAGATCAAGCCCTCTGAAAAGCTCTGCGGCATCACCCCAGTGTCCAAAACATGCTGAAAGCCCCTGCGGAGGCCTGGCCCCAAAAGGTCCCAATAGCGCATAAAAAAGGCCGGCGTCAGTCCGTCCTCCCCTGGGCAACTATGTCGCGGTTGGACCCTCAAGGCCTTGGCAAGCTCAATCTCTGAAAGAGGCGCACCAAGAACCGAACGCATACGATCTGTGACCCTCCTATGCACGTGGGCCCACACAGTCTGTCTGCAAGCATCTCTGTCCTCAGTGGCTGGCTCCGCTGAAAGCAGGTCTCTATAAAATGCAGTGGCTATGGCTCTGATCTCCCCGGGCTCAGTAGCTACCGAACCATCCGGTCTACCAAGCTGACGGACTCCTGCCCGAGCATGGCGGGGTCCAGTGATCTCAAAAAACTCACCAGTCACTCTATCACCAAGCTGCGTCCACTGAGAGGCCTGACGACGATAGTAAAACTCATGTCTCTGCTCCTCTGCCTCTCTAACCTCCTGGCGTGCCTGGCTCAGCTGGGACGCCAACCACTCACATGCCGGCTGCTGCTCCTGGAGGCGCTGTAAGGAGGCAAGGCTGCGTCTCAGCTGATGCTCCCTCTCGCGAATCTCTCCCAGCCGTGTCAAAGCTGCAGCGTGCAGAAAAGAGCTAAGCTCGATGAGTCCCTGGGCACACTGGCCTGCTGCATCCTGGTCAAAGCACTAACTATCATGCCAGATCCTCTCAATGTCCTCAGCGAGACTGGGATCTGTAAGTACCCTCTCTGGGATCCTCAACTGCAAGCTGGGCTCCCGTGTCCTCTCCTCCCATGTCAAGATAACTGGCGCATGATCTGAAAATGAGGTGCCAGCGAGAATGCCGACGGAGCCCCCTCGCTCCCCTAACCAGTCGCCCACATAAAAGCGATCAATCCGTGATAGATTAGTCCCTCCCTGCCGACGATCCGACCGAGAGAAACTAAGACTGTCCTGAGAACGGGAGAAAGCCCCATGCTGCCATGCATCAGTGATCCTCAGTGTCATGCAAAACCGATCCCAAGCTGCAAGCTCCGTGCCGTGCACTGTAACATGACTGCCTCCCACCCTATCGGCCGGGTCCTCAAGCATGTTGAAGTCTCCCCCGACACACCAATGTGCGGCCTCTGGCAATGCATCCGTAACCTGGGTCCAGAACTCTGCTCTGGCACTAGCATGATTAGGCGCATAGACGTTGAGCACGCCCAATAGCTCATCATGCATCCTCAGAATGACATACTGTGCTCTACCAGGCACAATGATCCCTCGATCCACAATGGCGTGCCGCCATACATCTGCAATGACCATGCAAACTCCTCCCTGTCCACCCAAAGGACCAAACCCTGCAGACCAAAAGGTATCCCATCTACCAGGCATCACCGAACCATATCTCCGGATCCTGCTCTCACCCAAGTGGTGCTCCTGCATCATCAAAATATCAATGCTGCCACCAACCAGGCATCTCTGAAGCTCCTGCCTCAAGCAACCTCGATAGCGTATAAAATGTGCTCCGCCCAGGCCCTTTACATTCCATGAGATGATCCTCATGGATGACCTGCTGAGGTAGATGCTGTCTCAGCCGTGCGGCGGGCCTTCGCAAGCGGCTTGGATGGAGAGTAGTCCCCATCCGAGCGGCTGCGAATCTGCCCACCCGGTGTACTGCAAGACTCCCGGATCAGGCGCCAGTGGCTGTGGCCCATGGCGACTGCCTCCCGCTCTGACAGAGCAACCTCGTGTATACATACATATCCAGGGTCGCGTGCTAAGTCTGCCACTATACGCACGACCAAATGACGAATCCGTGAGGCATCCACACTCCCGCGATCCAAGAAAAAATGAGCCAACTCCCAGAGCCGACCTACCACATCTGTCACCTCCAGGTCGCTCACATGATGAGAAAACTCAACTGCCTGAGTCTTCAAAGTGCTAATAGCGAGCTCTAGAGTCCACTCCCGGTCGCAAGGGCCACAGAGAGGGAACGAGAAGGCCACTGCTGAATCAAGTGCCTCCTCCCCGCGGGCCGGAGGTATCACTACATGAACGCGGATGGGTGTTGGCTCATGGGGGCCCTCTGCTCCAAAAAGCCGAGTGAAGGCGTAACCGAAAGCCTGCGATCGCTGTCTAACACCGAGGCGACTCAGCCGACTGCGGATAGATGATATCCGTGAAGCCCGGATCGGCATGGCGGGTCTCCTCTGTGGTGCTCGAGCGAGATCGGTGCTCAGCGCCCTCCGGACTGCGGGCGAGCGCCAGGGGACTGCCAGGGTCTCCCGGGAAGGCGAGGCGGGTGGGGGGGAGGAGGGGGGGGGGCGAGGGGGGCGGAGAGGGAGCCGCTCTGCCGAGACCGGAGGGGGGGCGGGAGGAGGCGAAGGTGGAAGCGAGGCAATGGGAGGGGATGGGGGTGGGGGTGGGGGGGGTGAAGGAGGGGGTGCTGGCATCTCCTGGTCCTCAGTCCCTACAGGGGTCTCCTCCTGGAGGGGAGCAAAGCTGTTCCTCACGGGAACCCAGTGAGGCTGAGCCTGTGGCTGCTGCTGCAGCGGTCTCTGTGCGTGCTGCTGTGACTGTCTCCCTCGGCGGCGCCCCTGTCCAGGCTGCCACTCCGAGGTCTCTGTGGCCTGAGCAGGTGTCCCGGAGGCAGCCTGCCGTGCCGCATCTGTGGGCGGGCCATCAGCAGGGGCCTGCTGCTGTGGTGAGGGTCGAGGTCTCCTGCGAGGGCAGGCCTTGGCCAGATGGCCGACCTGCCTGCGTATGAAGCACTGGTTCAGGAGCCCCGAGAACTCCACTCTCTGATCAATCCATCCCCCCCCTATCCTAGGTAGCTGAATGACCTTAGGAAGGGAGAGATGTCAGACACCAAAACTCTGACGGAGGGTAGCCCAGCTGCTCTGGCCACCACTGAAGCTGCTGTGGGGCCAGTCTCGAGTACCGAGCCCACCAATGCTCCTAGCGGAGAGAGAAGCGGAAGGTACTCCCGGCGGAGTCCAGGGAAGCAAACTGTAACATGAAAAAGGCGCTCTCCCTGCTCAGCCGCTGCTGGATCAAAGCCATGCTGCCAAGGTCTGAAAAAAGCCCGAGCACCCCTGATGTCAAGGGGACTCATGGCAAGGACCTTGGCCACACTCTGGGCGGTCTCGAACTCGATCTGATAATGTCCCCGGCCCAGAAGCTGTACGTCCAGGATCTTGCCCACATCTGCAAGCAAGCGGGCCTGGAGAAGATCCCGGATCTCCCCTCTGCTGGGGCGAGTGCCGACTATACGGCAGATGGTGGAATGGGCCTGAAGGCGTTCCACCTCTGCGGTGAGGCTCGCTTCCTCTTCCGGCGAAAGAGAAAGCCTGATGGGGGTGTCCTCGGGGGCGGGCGAGGGGGCTGCGGATGAGTCCCTCTGAGGCGAGGCGGGAGGAGTCTCCATCAGAGTCTGAAGCTCAGGCGTAGGCGAGGCGAAAGCGGAAATCCTGCAAGAAACGGGCTGCACACAGAGAGGCGGAAGACCGGAGGAAAAAAGAAACAAAACCCCCAGGGGGGCGGAAGACAGCACGAAAAGGGAGGGGGGGGGGAAACGGCGAAGGAAAAGCCCCGGGGGGGGGGGGGGGGGGGGGGGGGGGGGCTGCGCGAATGAGGGGCGGAGAGGAGAATGCTGGCGGAAGGGGGCAATGCAGAGGTGAGATGGGCGCGAAGAAGGGGATGCGGCGAGAAGGCGAGGAGGGGGCGAGGGGGCGAGGAGGGTGCGCAGCAGCGAGGGAGGGGGGGCGCAGCAGCAAGCAGGCGAAGGGGTGGAAGAAAGAAGGGAGGCGGGCAAAGCAACGAAGGAAGGGGGCGCAGGAAAAACAGCAGGCGGGGGGGGGCAAGAGCAAGCGCAATGGCGGGGGGGTGCTAGTGTGCAGGTCGCGCAGGCAGGAGACGGGGCGCAGCTTCAGCGAGCGTTTTTCGACTTGAAGAGTCTTAAACCACTCAATCCCTAATAACAAGTCTACATTTTCTAGGTGCATTACGTAGCATTCCAGAGTATCTTTGTAGTCCTGGATCTGGATTGGAAGCATCTCCACCTTTCGATCCCATACTTGCCTTCCCGCAGGTAAGCGTACCTCATAGGTATGATCGCTGGGTGTCGTATCAAGACTCAATTTCTGCACAAGTTTGTAGTTAACAAAGTTGTGTGAGCTGCCAGGGTCTAGAAGAATGTGAATCTTATGGCCATTCAGTTCTCCATAAACTCGGAGAAGATCATGCAAGCCAAATACTTTAGAATTGAACAAACAATCAGAACAAGTACTAGGGCGAGAAAGTACAGTAATTGACATACCTGTCAAAGACAACTGGTTAGCTGCCTTTGGCTTGGGTCCTGCGTTTGTCTTTGCATCCTTTTGCTTTGGGCACTCGTTACGCATGTGTCCTTTTTCTTCGCAGATAAAACAACGTCCTTCCTTCTTGAGCTTTAAAGCCCTAAAGAGTCGTTTCTTCTTCGCTGGTGTCAAATTGGAATTCTTCGAAGGTTGGTCCGAAGACTTTCCTTCAGTCGTGTTAGCCATAGGTGCAGAGAGCTTTCTGTTATGCTTGTTCCTCTGCTCGGTAACGGGTTTCGACTTGGAAGAGACCATTGTATCATCATAGATACGAGCTGTAGGAAATATGAAAGCAAGAGCAGACTAGAAATGAAACAAGAACACAAACAAATGAAAGACAAAGAGTTACCTTGAGATGAGTGTAGACAAGACACAAGATTGATACATTCATTGATGTGACACCTACAATTTATAGGTGAGAAGTACAAGATTGAGTAGACTCACTTATGAGATAAATGTAGAGGTGCCACATGGCACTAGACTCAAGACACAAAGACTGAAACTAGACTAGAGAAATAGTACACCTAGTGTGCACTTATTTCCAACACCCTCCTTAAGTGGACACTAGGAGGAAGACAAAAGACAAGACTATAACATGACAAAAGATAAGACCAAGACAGAGAGACTAGACAAGGATTGAGAGACAAGCTAGAAGACAAGATGGACAAGACTAGAAGACAGACATAAAGACTGATAGACTGAGAGACAAGACATGAGAGACAAAAGATCCTGAGACACCCCTCCTCAAGTGATATCCTCATATGGGTCCACAAGGGTAGGGACAAGAGTGGATCATAGACAGACAGAGAGAGAGACAATCAGCCAGTAGAGTGGTCCAACAGAGAGAGAGAATGTCAGATAGACATGAGAGAGACTGACAAATAGAAGATAAATGGGGACATAGACAAAAAAATGCCAAGAGAATGTGGGTAGCTAATCCACAAAAGAGAGACATATAGACTGATAGATAGAGTGTCAAAGACATGTGACAGGATAGACACACATGATAGACACATAGACAGAGAGACTGACTGATTGTAGATAGACAGAGAGATGGACCTTGATAGATGATCCCTCCTCAAGGTCAATCCTCCTGCTAGAGTGGGTAATGCAGGGGTGCCTCTTGGATAGGGACAAAGATAAGTCCATGTAGACAAATAGACAGGATATTACCCCATGATCTACATCATTGGTGATCAATGGTGGTAGATAGCATGAAAACATAGACAATTATGAGAGAGATGGGAAGGTCTTACCAGATTTGGCAGTGTCTAATCCCGTACAAGATGAAATTCAAAACTCTCCTTTTTTTTTTTCCTTCAAAAAAAAAAAAAGAAATAGAGAGTAGACTGAAAATAGAACACGACATACACTTGATTTGTGCTTTAAATTTGCTGCTGCAGGTCTGGCTGGTCCAATGGACAGCTAACCCACATGTGAAGATGAAGAGAAAATGGGAAATAACAAAGGGGAAAATGCCTTTTGCACAGATGTTGCAAATCAGGTCCAAAATCAGCATTGGAGTTTACCTTCACAAAAGGAGGTGTTGAGCTGATGTTGAGAAGACCAGAGATCCAAAAATGACGAGTTGTTGCATGAGTTGAATGTCCAGGAGGTCCACGACTTGAGAAGGCATGTTGATGAAGAAGAGAGTGCGTGGGTAGCTGCTGCATGTGTAATACTAGAGGACAGGCCGTCGGCAGTAGAGAGAGAGAAGGTAGAGATGCATAGGCCTGACATGGGCAGGCAGATCTGAAATTATGCCTTGAGCTGCTGCTGTAGATGTTGCCGCTATGTGAAAAAACGAAGGGGAAGATCAGGGCAGCGATGAGGGTAGGGGCAGCACGAGCTGCACCTAGAGAGATGCCATCAAGAGAAAGAGTCGCCCAGCTGAAGGAAAAGATTCGCACCATAATGAAGAGCCTTATGCTGATGGAGTAGATGAAGAACATCGTCAGGAAGAAACAGGAACCCTTCAACTGGAGTATGGCGAGGCAGAACTGATGGAAAACAGGGGCGGTCAGAATTCTGTGGCGGGCAGAATAATGGCGACCAGCAGCTGCCCGTGAGGATGCTAACGCTGATGTCGGAGCTCCTCCTACCACTGTCCCGACAGTAGTAGAGGTTTCTTGATTCGCCATTGCTTGATAGAGAGAGAGAGGCCCATGTGTTAGAGCGTGTCCTGAGGTCCATGGCGTGGAGGCTTTGCACCGAACAGATCAAAAACAGGAGAGAGAATTGAACCAAGCAAACACCAACGGGCTGCGCTGAATTGAGTGGGACGGCTTGGAGAGAAAAAACAGGGAAACCCTAAAACCATGGCTCTGATACCATGTAGGAAATATGAAAGCAAGAGCAGACTAGAAATGAAACAAGAACACAAACAAATGAAAGACAAAGAGTTACCTTGAGATGAGTGTAGACAAGACACAAGATTGATACATTCATTGATGTGACACCTACAATTTATAGGTGAAGTACAAGATTGAGTAGACTCACTTATGGGATAAATGTAGAGGTGCCACATGGCACTAGACTCAAGACACAAAGACTGAAACTAGACTAGAGAAATAGTACACCTAGTGTGCACTTATTTCCAACACGAGCTGAATGAATGGCCTCGTCCAATGTTTTGCATTTGTTATTTTTAACTTGTAAACGATATGAGTTTGGTAAACCAGCTACGAAGAACCCCAAAAGAGTAGTGGGATCTATCTTTGTAGCTTTCATCTGCAAGTCCCTAAACTTCTGGAGGTAGACCTCATAAGTGAGGTGCTGCGAGGTCATGGTCAAAGCTGAAAACCGGGCAACAACATCATAATCATCCTCTTTCTTGAGGAATTCCTTCTTGAAGACGTCTTCGAATTGTGCCCAAGTTGTTGGCTTAGGGTTGAGTTCCTTCCACCAAAGCAAAGCTTTGCCGGAGAGGAAACCTGCTGCTAACTGGATCTTTTTTTCATCATCATATGGATGAAACTGAAAGTGAACTTGCCACTTATGCAGCCAAGTTTCCACGATCTCCTTGGTGCACTGCTTTTGCTCGCCCCCGAACGGTTCCGGAGTAATGTTGGGGCCTAAAGCAGAAGCCAAGGTATCCATACCCGATAGAGTAGAGAGGATAGTGGTCAAAAGAGCGATAGAGTTTTGCAAAGCTTGCATCTAGGCTGCGATTTGTGCCTGACGTTTCGACGAAGAAGCTTCGAGAGCTACTTTGAACTCTTGGAAATCTGATTAATAATCGTCAAAAAGATCAGCATCGGTATCTTCCGTAGCCGGCAAGCAAGCGTTCGCGTTCAACAAGGGGCTCCAACTCTGATTCTTGGGTCGACATCGTGAAGAGGGCAAGTGGAGAGAAAATTTGATCTTTGCACAATGAAAGTGCAAGGGAACTTGAGAGCTTGAGAGCTTGAAAACTTGAGAGATGTGTGGCAAGAAGCCCACTTAAGGAGTTTATATAGCTAGTCCCAAAAGCTTCTTGAACTTTTGCTTTTGTGTTTTATATATATATATATATATATATATATATATATATATATGGATATATACATTCTTTTTTCTTTTAAAAAAAAAAACATCTTTAAACCTTGGAGGAGGGGTTTTTAAACTTTAAAAAAAATTTAAACTAAAAAAAACGAAAGCGCAAAACAGCGAGTGCTTTCCTTGTTTATATATATATATATATATATATATATATATATATATATATATAGATATATATATTTAATTTTCTTAAAAAAAATAAAACACCTTTAAACCTTGGAGGAGGGGTTTTTAAACTTAAAAAAAAAAATTAAACTAAAAAAAAACGAAAGCCCAAAACAGCGAGTGCTTTCCTTGTTTTTTTTTTCTCTTCCCTCTTGGATTAACATCGCCGGCTGCTTGCAGGCGTCACACGTGCAACTATCGCCACCTGAACGGCCGGTGCTGCTTGCACCAGCCTCACGTAGGCCTGGCCACAAGGCCGCGTGGGCCTGGGCGCCTGCGCTACGCTGCGTAGGCCTGGCTACGTATGGCTAGGCGCCCGCCAGCCTGCTGGCCGCCTGGCTAGATAGCCCTAGACGCCTGGCCGCCTGTAATCACCGGTAGCCCAACTCCAACACCCGCGAGCGTGCCCACCTCTCACATGCGTGCGCTCTCTCTCTCTCTCACTCGCGTTCAACCAAAAAACCTCGTGCTTTTCGTTTTTGTCTTCTCTCTGCAGTTCGTGCGACTGCACAAACATCATGCCTCTACTTTGCAAAGCAAACAACCCTTCTTAGACCACCATCTCCATCAACATGGGTTTCTTTGATGAAAAAAACACATACTATTCTGAAAACAACAGTATGCACAGAAAAAACAGCAAGCTTGTTAACACATACCTTTCTTCGACCTCATCTTCTCTACCTACCGACTTGCTCGTTCACGAGGCATGCTTTGATACCACTGTCAAATCCCCACCGGATCTCCTCGTGATCGTTCCTGGTACGAGACTCGAATCCTGCAAACAAACGAATAAACAACAAGGGGGTGCAGGCCTGACTCACCTCCCAACCATGACAGCCGTGGGCAAGCCCAGTCTTGGCTGTCCCCACCGAGCCACGAGCTGAGCTAACTAGGTTGACGTACCGACCAATCTCCTCCTCGCAAATTCCCACACCGCCAGGAAGCTATCCTCATGGGCCTCGAGATTGCTGCCGGCCTCGACTGCATAAAGCAGGTGCACGTCTGCACTAGATCCAGGCTCCAAGACCATAGAGCTCTCACAAACTCGCGAGACTCTCTATATCTCAATAACTAACCTTGGCCACCCTTTTATAGGCTCTTTGCCGGTCATCGGGCGTCCACACTTGGGCGCCCGCCTGTCCATACTTGGGTGCCCGCCCGTTAATCTATCCCTAACTTAGCTCGTCAATCAGCGTGCCTAGCTCCAAGCTTCCCCAAACCTCGAAGCTAGTCTTGCGTGCATGTAGCACACGGTAGATACACACTGTGCACATGACAGGAAGCAAGACTGTCGTAGGGAAATTGGATACACTGGCCAATGGGGCTAGATGGGTGTCACCTAGCGCGAGGGAGGGGCTTTGCGGGGGGGGTGTGGAAGAAACGACTCCCTTCACCGATATTTGGAGGGGAGGGAAGGATACTACTCGAGAGCGTCCTTTGCTCTTGAGGTTCCCAAATTCAGCTAGCAAACAGTCTTTCCTTGGAAGATCATATCATTCTTCAGGAGATGAATCCACAGGAGACAGGATTGCAGACACTTCATTGATTTAGGGGCAGCTCACAGTCTCGTTATTTATAACATGATTGCCCGATGGCCCTCATCTGGCGAGTACACTTGTTTTCCATTCAGAGGACGGTTCAGCACAGTGGACTACTTGATGGGATCTCCGGCTTTGATACCACTGATTCGAGATTTCCACATACCCCCTCCCCCCATCAGAGCCGATCACACTTACCTCACCTTTAGCCTTTCATGCACACATCCTTTCATGTCCAGAGACACTTAGAAGCATTACAGCAGTTCTGTTTACAGCGAGGCCTCTCAGTTAACCTTGGGAAAAACAAGGTCATGATCTTTAATACCTCACGTCCTGCAGCTGCTAGAGAGAGTTTCACATACATGGGTGATCCAGTGGACATTTTCTCTTCCTACACTTACCTAGGGGTCATTTTCACTGGCGCAATCTTCACCATGCATCCAACAGCAGAGGCCAGATTGACACAAGGATACGCAGCTTTAGCCATGCTAGAGATACAGTGCTTCTAGGCTCACGTCCAGGAGCCAAGGACAAAGGGTTGGCTTTTTGACACCCTAAGCACACCGGCCATGATGTATGGAGCATCCTTTTGGGGAGCGGACCTATCAGCAGATGACTGGCAGAGACTAGAGAGGCCCCGGCCCCCAGGTGATGATGTTCTCCAGTATGATCGGCAGCAAACCATCTGTTCCACATGCCATTATCCAGGCAGAGTTTTCTGCATCCCCCATGGTGATTGATGTCCTTTTTCAGACGATTGCTTACATTCACTGTATCAGGGACAGTTGAGGGGCTTCAGAGACACTTGGATGCTCTATAGGTTTTTTTTTACACAGCAAGATCTCACTGTTAATCTTGGTAAAAGCAAGGTCATGGTTTTCATTGCCTCCCGCCCCTGCACATCTAGATTGATCTTTAGGTATAGGGGAGTCCCGATGGAGATTCTCCCATCTTATGTGTACCTGGGAGCTACTTTTAGTGGCCCCTGCTTTACCATGACCATAGCACCACACACCAGGCCTATATAGCCGTGTATACAGGCCTATATAGATTCCCTTCTCCACATAGTTCATTAGTCATGAACATGTGTGTGGGGCTTTGCCATCTGTGGAATCAATTTAGTCATAGAGTATTCTTCTCTATCTCTGTTATTGTGCAATTTGAGTTTTAAAGTTTTGTGCTGGGAAAGATCCTATATCTTGTTAGTGTTCTCTTGTATACAACGCACGCTGTATCCTCTACATTTTTGTCACTTCAGTGCTCCTTGAAGCGATGAATGATGTCCCTTTCTTGGGAGGGCTGATCTAAGAGAGGAGGATCGGAGTAGGAGAGAGATTATAGGTGATGATGCTCTTACGCATGATATGGAGTAAGCCATCAGTGCTGCATTAGATTATTTTGGCTGAGTTTGGAGTCTCCCCCTTGGTCATAGATGCACTTTTTCAGACCATCACCTACATGCATATCTGCATGCATCATGTGCACATTGGATGTGCATTGCCTCCTGTGGCTCGCCCTTGAGTCCTCCATGCAGCTTACACAAGAGGGAGAAAGCAGGTCTTTGTACTCACAGCTGATCCACCGGTTTGAGCGACACGGCCTTCATATGGATCGCCTTCCCCTATTTCAGGATAGTGTTGGCTCACCATTCTTGGGTCTCTCTTGGCAAGATATTAACCAGTTTATTTCCCTCGACGTGACAGTGCTCCACACAAGTCGCACATGGATGGCCCCACTTGAGCTCCCGACAAAGCTCCATTTCTACAGAGAGCACTTCCTACAAGTTTCTAATGATGAATTTATTATGAGCCCTAGATAACCCCATTGGCACATGTCACATGCCATGCATATCACCATTGGCCACTAGAGAGTTTCATCACACCGTCTCAGTGTCGAGTCTGGCAAAGCAGAGGGTGTCTTTCGAAAAGTACGGATATGCAGGGTATTCATGATCAGGAAAGTGAAGTTAGAGGATCACTTTTTGTGCAGATGATGCCCACCCTATTATGAGATTTGCAGGAGATTTCACTGTCACTTTCCCGATGGATTTCTTACAGGTTATGGAGCATGCAGATCAGCGATGCTTCCATACGTGCCTATGGAGCCCATTGTCATCGGGATGCCGTGCTCAGACAGCGCCCAGAAGGTCCCAGCCAGTGGGATGCTTCTCAAACCTCCATTACACTTTTTTAGATTGCCTCACCCTGGTACAGAGGAAGGCACTCAGACCCAACATGGACATAGGTATCACACATGCCATCGTCATACTAGAGCACGTGATCCTCTGGCCCCACCGTCCCTTGGAGTCACTTGAGAGAGAGCCCGGTCCCTTCTATGAGGCAAATGCCCCTGCACTCACAGATCCGGACCTGCCACCTGGTCACATGGAGATCCAGGACATACTCCAGAGACATGGACCACACAAGGTGGACTTCATCACAACCATGCGCTCTGTCATGGAGGAGGAAAGAACTATTAGTGGAAGCAGATATCACATGGCTAGTTTGGTTGATGACATTGTATATGCATGACTCATATGGTATGTGGGTCCTGTTCTTTGGGTTCATCACATGGTACATGCAGGACTCGTATAGTACGTGCGCCTGTGGCTCTGGGAGAATTGGCCCCTATCTCATCTGTAGTGGGATCCCGACGAGTGGTTCTGGAGAGACCCCACTCTCCCACCCGAGCACCCAGGATTTCCTTTTTTCAAGTATTCAGTCAAACTGGGCAAGTAGATCCAGCTTGCTGGGATGGAGGATACACCAGCTACAGAACGACATTGGAGCTCTCATAGTATTTGCTCTCCAACATTTGGAAGCAGCTTTGGGACAGTTTTCAACCTAGGAAGGTCACTCTTCTTTTGGTTACTTGCACATAGCGCCTCGTGGTAGGCACTTGGCTGGCTATCGGTGGATGGCCGGGAACTTATTACTCCAAGTGTGGTTTCCACCAGGAGTCTCAGTGTTATTGCCTTTGGGATTGCTGAAAGGCACAGCAGATTTGGGTGGGTCTTCTGCCTCTTAACAGCAGTTTTTGGGACTGCCCTGACTGCCATGTGTCAACCATGGAGGCAAGTCCAGCTCTCTTGTACGAGTCGTCTTGCATGAGGAGGATGTCAACGTCATTGCTCTTCAGCCATCACAACTTCTATGGCTCCGGTGCCCCGTGGATCCCTGACACCCACATCGATGGATGGTTTGCCCATGGTCATGGATGTGGATGGTTTTGTGTGATTTTGTGGGTTTATGAGCTTGAGGAGTGCCCCTGGTCATGGAATAGATGGATGTAGATGGTCTGTGAGCGTTTGTGGGTATATGAGCTTTAGGAGTTATCCCCCATACAATTGGAATTGTATTTCCCACACCCCACCCCCCAAAAAAATAAAATAAAAATAAATAAATAAATAAATTGGAATGAAAGACATCACATGGCTGTTGCCTTGTTTGGTTTTCACATTGCATTTCTAGCAGTTGGTTCTAGTTTATCAGTTCATTAGCCTTCTCGAACCTTGTTTGTTGAGTCATCTACAATGCCAATCTTTGTTTCTTATGTTTAACTATGTTTTTTTTGTATTGATTGCATATTCAATCTTTGTTTGCTTTTTCTTTCTTTCTCAAGTTCTAGTCTAAATTTTCTATCAATAATGGATCGACAATGAACACCATGTATGTCTGAATGCTTTGATGGTCTGGTATTTTGCAGGTATGCCAAGGCTAGAGGTACGATCAAATGAATGAATCGTTTTCATCTTGCAGTCACTTCTCATATCATTGCATTGTTACTTGAGAATCATACCACATAATGCATGCTGGTATGTACTCTGAATTTGAATTTACCAGCTGATGAGCTTTCTGTAGTGAGATCTTTTTGTCCACGCTGAGAGGTGAGGTGTGTCCAGTTCCTTGAGAAGAAATGTCTTCTGTTAAATATATATAGGATATTAATAGTAATAGTAAATGCACAAAAATTTAAGATGCCTTTTTCTAGCAGCAATATCTTCTCTTGATGCTGGCTACACTGATGCTAGAAGAGGCAGTTATAGTTCGATTACTGTGACAAGGTCATTTCTTGGAGTTGAAGACAGGAAGGAGACAAAGAGACATACAGAGGAGCTGCAATGGTAATGCTCCAGATGGTTATGAGGTCGACAGTTAAAATGTGATAGAGCATGTGGCTCCTCGTGACGATTTAGATGATGCACAAGAATATATTGCATGTGATAAGGAGTGCGAAGAAACACCTCTAGGACCAAAGGCTCTAGATGATGCACACAAATATATTGCAAAAGGCTCTTTCCCATTTGACTCCTTTAATTAGACCTTTTCAGCCTCTTTGGATGTCACCACCTTGATCTGTAAGTTTGTTGGCAGGAAAACCACCTGTGGCCAGATGCAAGACCTTGTGCAAGCCGCCCTTGTTGCGGAGCAGAAGTGCATGGCTGACATACATCCGGATCGAGTTCGACTTTGCCACCCTTGCGGGTAGAAGATTGTGGCACGATTTGGTTCTTACCAGCTACCCCTTGCCACTGCTCCACTCTCCAGCCTCTTGTGGGCAGGTGGTGCCTCCCATTAACAAGTGGAGGCGGCAGGAGCAACAGACCGCCACTTCAGCTGGAATGACAAGTGCCTGGCCGTCTCAATGCCCAGCAGGCTAGATGGAGGGGGTGCAGCTCTCTAGGAACAGAACTCAAGGTAACGGTTCCTACATTGTAGGAACTGTTACTTGCATTTATCAGAGGAGACTATCTGAGCAACGAGAGGCAGAGGTTTTAGTGGGCCAAGTGGCTGTTCTCACTTCCTCAGAGTGGTCCCCTACGAGCGCCTCCGCCCCCCCCCCCCCCCCTCTTCTCCCCGTCCTTATCCTGGCGGGCTCTCGTCAAATATCTTGACTGCTAACTCAACCCTTCACATTCCTCAGCCACCAGCAAATCCTTCAAACGTCAATTTAGTGATTTTCTGATCACACGGAGACGATTAGCGCCTCGTCCCTGGTATCGGCTCTTCTTGGGGAGTCCAGTAGCCTCAATCCGAGGGCGCCCGGTGAATCGCAGATTCTTCAAGTGCCTCCTGGTTGAGACGAGAGACTTCATTGAGATGGTTGCCCCTGTTCATGTTTCTGTAGTTGCAAGATGTTGGGGCTGCCATCTTTTCTTTTCTGCTTGCTGCCTTTTGGGAGGTAGGTTTGTGTTTCACACTTTGGCAATCACTCTTTGGTATATGCCTTATGGCCTCGAATGACTATGTTGGTTATTTTTTGAGGCTGAATTTGGTTCATGGTGAAGCTACTAAAGTCCAGTCCAGAGTTGTTTTTTGAAATGCATGTCAAACGAGGGGAGAGTATCCATAGGGTTCTAATGTATGAAGTCGCCCCAAACAAGGATTCGTTGCAGCTCCTCCCTCCCTAGCATCTTGTGGTAGGGGCTGATGGCACTGCCAAGGCTGCAAACATTGCTTGAGATAATCCGCACGGCTAGGAGAATAGATTGCAGGCCCTACTTGTGTCCTCCTTTGCGCATAGAGATTTGGAGGCTGCTTTGGTTGGGGGATAATGAGTGTGCATCCTAATGTGGAAGCTCTGTATGTGGGACCCATATGCCCTGCCATGTAAGACTACTCAACACAAGCAAGGCTCTTGGTTGAGTCCAGGTGGTCAACCTCATAAAACGCCTTTCAGTTGGTTTGAAACGGACTAAAACGTTTCGTAAAAGTTTCATTCACTGAAACAAATTTTTTATCCGACCTTATTTCCCAAAAAAAACATCTTATCACTTGTGCCGACTTTCCGTTCGCGGCACACATTTTGAGTAGGAGGTTTGAGCATCGGTTCCGACACCCGACTCCCGCTGCTGCCGCCTGTGTATGGGTGGCCGACTGGTCACGACTCACGACTGCTGGCCACCCTCATGAGTCACAACGACTGCTGGCCGACTGTTGTCGACTCTCACGACTGCTGGCCGACTGGTCACGATTACTGGCCGATTTCTGTCCACCCTCACGAGTGCTGTCCACCTTCATGAGTCACAACAACTGCTGGCCGACTGGTCATGACTCACGACTCACGACTGCTGTCCACCCTCATGAGTCACGACTGGTCACGACTCACGACTGCTGTCCACCCTCATGAGTCACGACTGCTGGTTGACTGTTGCTGACTCTCACGACTGCTGGCCGACTGGTCACAACTACTGGCCGACTGCTGTCCACCCTCACGACTGCTGTCCACCTTCACGACTGCTGTCCTAGCTTGCTGCCAAGCCTCAAGGTGTTTTATTTTCCTTTTGCATATGTTTCTATACTAATAACTATAAAGGTTGCTCTAGCCTACTGCCTGCAGCGCCTTCTGCCCTTTTTTTTGGGCATATGCTTTTATATATGTGCAGTTGTTGTACATTCTATATTAAAAAATATATATATATTTGCATTTTTGTTTGAAACTTTTTTTTTCTGTTTCAAAAACATATGAAACTTCTGAAATGTTTCTGAAACCCGTTTCAAATCAGGCATTTCTGAAACTCATGGTAACTATGGTCAGTCTTGTGTTGGAGGTACATGTAGACCTCTGCTCAGAAGCTTATGTAAAAGAAGGGAGGAAGAGATGGGCCTTTCTTGCCTCCACCGAGTAAGACCCTTTGGCTGCTAGAACCATCAAGCTCTATCCTTGTCAGACCTGAGATGATGACATCCGTGACTGAGAGGTTACCAAGAAAATAGGAGAACCAGATGGCGGCCTTGTCCCAAATTCCAATAGTAGCCTCCACAGAGGTGCAGACCTGGGGTGGGGCCCCAAATCAATGAGGGAGCTTGAGTGGATGGGGAGGCATCTGAAGAAAGCGTGGTCCATGTGGTCCACGGGATGCCCCATGAAACGAGGTGGGCCACCTGGGAACTGGCGAACAGGCAGTGATTGTCTGCATAGGGTCTGAGAACTGTCGAACAGAATGCTGCCTTGGAGGTTCTACCAGATCAGGAGCTGCAGGAGGGTGAGGGTTATGAGGAATTATTGGGACTGTCACTCACCAGGAAGAGAGGGGGGGGGGGGTGGGACAGGACTCCACATTAATGCAGAGAGGGTGTGCGGGGGTGAGGAGAGGCAGTAGGCTGTGAGGAGACCTCAGCACGGTGCTGGAGAACTCCATGCCCATGGGGCAGGGTGGGTCTTGGAAGTGGGGGGTTTTACAGTTGGATGGGAGAGGCCACAGTTAGTGCAGTGGGTCCCATCTAGACTTGCTGGGGAGGCTGATTGGCTTCCCCAATTTGTGGGGTGCTCGGGAATAATCTTGGGTGATAAATACTTGCAGGGAGATGTGGAGGTTCATCACCAGAGCAGCGACTCAAGTAGGAGCGGGCCAGGTGTCCTATTCGTTGGCAGACTGAACACTGTCTGGGGAGACTTGGAAATTCATTTCTCAGCCACTAGTATGAAGTTTGAACTGTCCAAGGAGAGGATCAAGAGGACCGAGGGAGGTCCTCTGGGGAGTGGGCTAGCACCCTCAAGGTCGAGAGACCCCATGCAGGCTAATGCTGCCATCGCAGTGTAGGGGTATTCAGCACCTGGCCAATGGTGCATGCAATCGCGGGGAGAAGCTTGAGGTATTCTTTTGGCAAGCTAGGGAAGGACAAGGTGACCGGGAGGCCTGTTGCATCAGCCAATGGGTTGGAGTCCGGTGATAGTCCAAGGTACACATGAGCACTGCTGCCACGGGGCTGTGCATCATGACTTTGTCTGTGAGGGTGGCCGAGTCGAACTCAATCTGGATGCGTGCAAGGTCGAGGTCAGATGCCCGAGATATGCGTGTGCTCGCCAATAAGTGTGGCTTGTAGGTTAACTTGAATCTAGCTTGGCAAAGGTTTGCTTCTGATAAACTTGCAAACCAAGACGGTTTCCTCTAAGGTGGCCATGGAAAGGACAAAAGTGAACTCCACATAAAAAAACTAGCAATTGAGAGTGGGCTTGCTAGCTGAGGAGTAGGGGGGTCCATGAAAGGGAAAGAAAAGAGCATAAAACAGAGAAGAATGGTAGACAGGAATAGGGAGTGCCAAGAATGGAATGAAGAGGAAAGGTAGAGGCGGGGCGGGGGGGGGGGGGGGGGGGAGAGAGGTGCTTGGAGGGTGTGTAGGCGGCAATGATATGGGACCACAGATGCTTAGGTAAGGGAAGGGGTGCGCACGGACTATCGAGGCTCTAGCTTTGGAGTGGTGCCGGAGTGGTGCCGTTTTTCCCCCTTACGGGATAGTTATGGGAAACAAGAACAAAAAGGGAAATGGAAACGACGATTTTTTTTTTTTCCAAGAAAAGATCCTTTCATTAGTTATATAATAAAAAACGCCCGTAGGGCTACAACAGATCTCTCCTGCTCATAAGAGAAACAAAGCAGTGAATACAGCATGGCAGCCCGGGAGACTCTCCCTAGGTGCTGCAAAATACAAGCATCAGTACAAAGGACTCAGAGGCTAAATCATACAATAGGGGGGGGGGAAGAGCCAAATAGGTGGCCTGTAGTGCCAACGGGGGGATCCCGTGTGTAAGGTGTAGAAGGGGCCACAACGCCAAGTGGTGTGAAAGGCCTGGCGCCGCAAGATCGCCTCATCCGAGTCTCCCCGGATGCGGTCGTACTGTCCTCACAGGGTGTGGATCAACTCCTGCCAAATCCCCCGTACAGTCTCTGCTGGTGGCTCCAATCTCCCCTCAAAAGGCCGTAAAGCACCGGGCCCTCCAGGTGAACCAGATGGTGAGGCTGCTGAGGAGCTCCCATCGTAAATCCCACTCCTCGGTCCAGCTGGCGGACGAGAAATCCGGTGCCGGAACTAGGCGAGGCTGGCCCCTAATAAATCTGATGGCCTGACTGCCCTGCTCCGTCTCATAGCCCATAGCAGGCCCTGACGAAGTCGACCAAGCAGCGGCACCCCACGTAAACATACCCTCTGGAGAGAGGGGAGCCAGAATACGCAGCATCCGCGGCCAGATCTGCTGTGCCTGAGGGCAATCCCAAAGGCAGTGTCTTTGTGTCTCCATAGGGTGGTCGCATCGGACGCAGGCCGCCGGAAGACCGCTGTAAACAAGCCAAGTGCCAACTGCTGAGCCCCTGTGGGCGACCAGCCACTGAAAAGTCGAGATCCTGCGGGCCTGTCGACTAGCCCAGAGCCGAGCCCAAAAATCCTCCAGGAACTCCTGTGAGAGCCCCTGTAGCCGCCAATGCCCCGCTGCCGCTGGAGAGACCGTCCTCCTCGCCGTCAAAATATGCCGCCCCAGCCGAACAGTATACTAGAAAAAGGTAATCTCTGTGGCCTCGAGGGATGCATAAGGATCGTGCCACTCGTACTCCCCGGGGTCCCACTGTAGCCGGGCCAAGGGGCGCGCTACATGTGCTCATATGCGCCAATCCGGGAGCACATCAGCAGGATCGGGGTCTATATGCCACTTTCGAGAAGCGGCGGCCACTACCCTAATCCTCTGAAAGGTGCACTCTGCAACCAAAGGTGACTCCACCTCCACTCGCTGGAGTCTGCCCTCATCCTGAATCTCATAGTAGAGGCAACTGCCATCCTCAGTGCAAGCTCTGACAGCAATCAGGATCTCCAACTGTGTAAAGGCTCCCATCCACCGTGGGGTCACTGGCTTGAGAGGCGTGAACCACTCCTCTGTGAGTGCCTCCTGAATATCATCTCTCATAATCAACCCCCCTCTGAAGTGACTCAGCCTCTCCACCTGGATCTCCTCTGGGAGACTGCAGAAGGCCTGCCAGTCTCCAAAACTACGAGCTTGGCCTGCCGCTAGAGGCCCCCAGGCTAAACGAGGCCGAGAACCCAGCATATGACCCTGCTCTGTGCGAACCGCTGGGCTCCAGATGAGCGGCTGTCTGGCCCGCTCCTCAACACAAGGAGGAGGTCGCTGAGAGAGCCCCGGTCTCAGCAGCTCCCAAGCTCTCAGGATACTCAAAGCAAATCTGTCCTCCCATCCTCTACTGAGGCCTGTCCTCCTCATCTCTATGAAGATCCAGCGAATCTCTGGTGCCCAAGTGCCCCCTGCTGGGGGCGCCCGAGCTTGTAGCCGCTGCAAGAGGAGCTCTTTCCAAGGCTCTGCGCCTGGAAGCAGCCCCCGAACAATAAGCTTCCCCAATAAGGCTCTACTCTGATCGACTGGATCTATAATGCTCAAACCTCCCTGAGCCAGCGGAAGTGTAATAACTGCCCATGCAACCTTTGCCCGAGCTGGCTGACCGTCCCGCCCAGACCACAGAAAGTTCCTGATCAGCCTCTGTACACCTGGCTGATGCAAGAGCTCGAGAAGATCCAGCAAGACGTAATGTACCACATGGTCGCTAACAGCACCTGATTTGCCACCACCACCCTCCCAGCCAAGGATAGTCGAGCTGTACTCCAATACAAAAGCTTCTTCCGAATGCTCAGAAGAAGCGGGGCAATCTGCTGCTCAGGTGACAAATCTAGGCCAATCTGGCATCCCAAATACCGCACTGCTGTGCCTGGAGGAATCCATCTAAAACCGGGGTCCGGGCTCCATGCCGGAGTGGGAGCACTACTGATCCAAAAGGCCACTGTCTTGCGCCAATTGATCAATGCTCCCGAAGCTGCACTAAAAACCTGGAGCGGTTGCTCTGCCCGAAGGAGATTGGCCTCTTGGCCATGCAAAAATAAGCCCGTGTCGTCTGCAAACTCAGCATCAAGCAAGTCCTCCCCCCGGACTGGGAGCTGAAGTCCTCTCAAACCAACCTCCTCTGCCGTCAAATACATGCTCATAGCCTCCGCAAAGAAGAGAAAAAGAAAGGGGGCGAGGGGACACCCCTGACGGACTGATCTGGTCAGCTCAAAACTCGGCCCCCGTCCTCCTGCAATCAACACCTGGCTGCGAGCTGTGGAATACAGAGCCGCCACCCCTCTGATCCATCCTGGCTCAAAGCCCAGGCGAAGCATAGTGCCCTCTAAGAAACCCCAATCAACTCTATCGTATGCCTTCTCAAAATCGAGAAGCATCACGACCAAGTCCTCGCCAAGAAATCTAGCTCTGGCCGTCGCCTCCCAGAAAGTAAAGATGTTGTCAAGGATACTGCGCTCCTTGACAAATCCTGTCTGAGTAGCATGAATCAACTCCCCCAGGAAGGGCTGGATCCTCAAACTCAAGGCCTTTGCTAAGACCTTGTAGACAGTATTGAGGATCGTAATAGGCCTCCAATGCCGAATATCATGTGATACTCCCTCCCCCTTGGGGATAAGATAAATCAAGCCCTCTGAAAAGCTCTGCGGCATCACCCCAGTGTCCAAAACATGCTGAAAGCCCCTGCGGAGGCCTGGCCCCAAAAGGTCCCAATAGCGCATAAAAAAGGCCGGCGTCAGTCCGTCCTCCCCTGGGCAACTATGTCGCGGCAGGACCCTCAAGGCCTCGGCAAGCTCAATCTCTGAAAGAGGCGCACCAAGAACTTAACGCATACGATCTGTGACCCTCCTCTGCACATGGGCCCACACAGTCTGTCTGCAAGCATCTCTGCCCTCAGTGGCTGGCTCCGCTGAAAGCAGGTCTCTATAAAATGCAGTGGCAATGGCTCTGATCTCCCCGGGCTCAGTAGCTACCGAACCATCCGGTCTACCAAGCTGGCGGACTCCTGCCCGAGCATGGCGGGGTCCAGTGATCTCAAAAAACTCACCAGTCACTCTATCACCAAGCTGCGTCCACTAAGAGGCCTGACGACGATAGTAAAACTCATGTCTCTGCTCCTCTGCCTCTCTGCCGATGCTCCCTCTCGTGAATCTCTCCCAGCCGTGTCAAAGCTGCAGCGTGCAGAAAAGAGCTAAGCTCGATGAGTCCCTGGGCACACTGGCCTCCTGCATCCTGGTCAGAGCACTGACTATCATGCCAGATCCTCTCAATGTCCTCAGCGAGACTGGGATCTGTAAGTACCCTCTCTGGGATCCTCAATTGCAAGCTGGGCTCCCGTGTCCTCTCCTCCCATGTCAGGATAACTGGCGCATGATCTGAAAATGAGGTGCCAGCGAGAATGCCGACGAAGCCCCCTCGCTCCCCTAACCAGTCGCCCACATAAAAGCGATCAATCCGTGATAGATTAGTCCCTCCCTGTCGGCGATCCGACCGAGAGAAACTAAGGCTGTCCTGAGAACGGGAGAAGGCCCCATGCTGCCATGCATCAGTGATCCTCAGTGTCATGCAAAACCGGTCCCAAGCTGCAAGCTCCGTGCCGTGCACTGTAACATGACTGCCTCCCACCCTATCGGCCGGGTCCTCAAGCATGTTGAAGTCTCCCCCGACACACCAATGTGCGGCCTCTGGCAATGCATCCGTAACCTGGGTCCAGAACTCTGCTCTGGCACTAGCATGATTAGGCGCATAGACGTTGAGCACGCCCAATAGCTCATCATGCATCCTCAGAATGACATACTGTGCTCTACCAGGCACAATGATCCCTCGATCCACAATGGCCTGCCGCCATACATCTGCAATGACCATGCAAACTCCTCCCTGTCCACCCAAAGGACCAAACCCTGCAGACCAAAAGGTATCCCATCTACCAGGCATCACCGAACCATATCTCCGGATCCTGCTCTCACCCAAGTGGTGCTCCTGCATCATCAAAATATCAATGCTGCCACCAACCAGGCATCTCTGAAGCTCCTGCCGCAAGCAACCTCGATAGCGTATAAAATGTGCTCCGCCCAGGCCCTGTACATTCCATGAGATGATCCTCATGGATGACCTGCTGAGGTAGATGCTGTCTCAGCCGTGCGGCGGGCCTTCGCAAGCGGCTTGGATGGAGAGTAGTCCCCATCCGAGCGGCTGCGAATCTGCCCACCCGGTGTAATGCAAGAATCCCGGATCAGGCGCCAGAGGTGGCTGTGGCCCATGGCTACTGCCTCTCGCTCTGACAGAGCAACCTCGTGTATACATACATATCCAGGGTCGCGTGCTAAGTCTGCCACTATACGCACGACCAAATGACGAATCCCTGAGGCATCCACACTCCCGGGATCCAAGAAAAAATGAGCCAACTCCCAGAGCCGACCTATCACATCTGTCACCTCCAGGTCGCTCACATGATGAGAAAACTCAACTGCCTGAGTCTTCAGAGTGCTAATAGGGAGCTCTAGAGTCCACTCCCGGTCGCAAGGGCCACAGAGAGGGAACGAGAAGGCCACTGCTGAATCAAGTGCCTCCTCCCCGCGGGCCGGCGGTATCACTACATGAACTCGGATGGGAGCTGGCTCATGGGGGCCCTCTGCTCCAAAAAGCCGAGTGAAGGCGTAACCGAAAGCATCCGATCGCTGTCTAACACCGAGGTGACTCAGCCGACTGCGGATAGATGATATCCGTGAAGCCCGGATCGGCATGGTGGGTCTCCTCTGTGGTGCTCGAGCGAGGTCGGTGCTCTGCGCTCTCCGGACTGCGGGCGAGCGCCAGGGGACTGCCAGGGTCTCCCGGGAAGGCGAGGCGGGTGGGGGAGGAGGAGGGGGGGGCGAGGGGGGCGGAGAGGGAGCCGCTGCCGAGACCGGAGCGGGCAGAGGCGAAGGTGGAAGCGAGGCAGTGGGAGGGGATGGGGGTGGGGGTGGGGGGGGTGAAGGAGGGGGTGCTGGCATCTCCTGGTCCTCAGTCGCTGCAGGGGTCTCCTCCTGGAGGGGAGCAAAGCTGTTCCTCACGGGAACTTAGTGAGGCTGAGACTGTGGCTGCTGCTGCAGCGGTCTCTGTGCGTGCTGCTGTGACTGTCTCCCTCGGCGGCGCCCCTGTCCAGGCTGCCACTCCGAGGTCTCTGTGGCCTGGACAGGTGTCTCGGAGGCAGCCTGCCGTGCCGCATCTGTGGGCGGGCCATCAGGGGCCTGCTGCTGTGGTGAGAGGTCTCCTGCGAGGGCAGGCCTTGGCCAGATGGCCGACCTGCCTGCATATGAAGCACTGGTTCGGGAGCCCCGAGAACTCCACTCTCTGATCAATCCATCCCCCCCCTATCCTAGGTAGCTAAATGACCTTAGGAAGGGAGGAGATGTCAGACACCAAAACTCTGACGGAGGGTAGCCCAGCTGCTCTGGCCACCACTGAAGCTGCTGTGGGGCCAGTCTCGAGTACCGAGCCCACCAATGCTCCTAGCCGAGAGAGAAGCGGAAGATACTCCCGGCGGAGTCCAGGGAAGCAAACTGTAACATGAAAAAGGCGCTCTCCCTGCTCAGCCCGCTGCTGGATCAAAGCCATGCTGCCAAGGTCTGAAGAAAGCCCGAGCACCCCTGATGTCAAGGGGACTCATGGCAAGGACCTTGGCCACACTCTGGGCGGTCTCGAACTCGATCTGATAATGTCCCCGGCCCAGAAGCTGTACGTCCAGGATCTTGCCCACATCTGCAAGAAGGCGGGCCTGGAGAAGATCCCGGATCTCCCCTTTGTTGGGGCGAGTGCCGACTATACGGCAGATGGTGGAATGGGCCTGAAGGCGTTCCACCTCTGCGGTGAGGCTCGCTTCCTCTTCCGGCGAAAGAGAAAGCCTGATGGGGGTGTCCTCGGGGGCGGGCGAGGGGGCTGCGGATGAGTCCCTCTGAGGCGAGGCGGGAGGAGTCTCCATCAGAGTCTGAAGCTCAGGCGTAGGGGCTGCGGATGAGTCCCTCTGAGGCGAGGCGGGAGGAGTCTCCATCAGAGTCTGAAGCTCAGGCGTAGGCGAGGCGAAAACGGAAATCCTGCAAGAAACGGGATGCACACAGAGAGGCGGAAGACCGGAGGAAAAAAGAAAAGCAAAACCCCCTGGGGGGCGGAAAACAGCACGAGAGGGAGGGGGGGGGTAAATTAATTAATTAATTAATTAATTAAAAATAAAAAATAAATTAAAAAAAACGGGGGGGGGGGGGGGGGCAGCTGCGCGAATGAGGCGGGGAGGAGAATGCTGGCGGAGGGGGGTTAGGGCGAAGCAGAGGAGAGAGGGGCGCGAAGCAGGGAATGGGGCGAGAAGACGAGGAGGCGAGGAGGGAGGGGGCGAGAAGGCGAGGAGGGAGCGCAGCAGCGAGGGATGGGGCGCAGCAGCGAAGCAGGCGAAGGGGGGGAGGAGAGACGGGCGGCGGGCAGAGCAACAAGGGGGAGGGGCGCAGGAACTACAGCAGGCGGGGGGGGGGGGGGGGGGGGCAAGAGCAAGCGTAATGGCGGGGGGGGCGCTGGTGTGCAGGTCGCGCAGGCAGGGATGGGGCGTAGCTTCAGCGAGCAGCGTCTGATTCGGAAACGACGATTTTGAGGGGCCTGAAACGGGAAACACCACGTCATGAAGGGTTAGGTAAAATAAGGGGAAGGAGTGATAAGAAAAGGGAGAGAAGAAACACATGGAGATGTAAGAATTAGAAGAGTATATGGTTGGAGATTGGGGGAAAGAAGATTGGTTAGAAGGAACAAAAGAGAAGCTAATACTGCCCTGAAATTGGATGTTTTGGAGGGGAAACACCTGGTGTTACTGGGGAAACATTTCCCCTTGCTGTTTCCCCCCGTTTCTCCTGCCATTTCTCCAACAGAAACACGTCTCAGGCTGCAAGGAAAGGGGAGACAAGGTTTCATGCATGTAGGGATGCCATTTCCAATAACTATGCCTAAGAGCCAATGTCCTTAGGTGACGACGGAACATTTATATTATAAAGTGAAACTAGAGTCGTGTGATGAGTAGGTATGATTGTAAGGTAGAGAAATTAGCGGAGATTAGAAAGAAGAGAGTTGAGAAATTCAAGAAGGAATTAAATTGAGGAGAAGTCATCGTATCTAGATGCCTTTTTCTTAAGGCTGCAAATTGCAACTCTTCCATGAAAAAAAAAAATGTGCAAGCAATTTTAATCTTTTATGTTACTAGCTTCTCCCTTATTTCACTCTACAAAATTTTAAGTTTATGAGATGGCTTTTAATCCTTGCTTAATGATATCACACCTTCATCCACCATGAAATTTCACAGAAGCATCATTGACATAAAAGAATATCCTCTTATGTGATTGGGTTGTGTGATACTCTCCATATTGTGTCTATTTTCCATGGGGTCTTTCTGTTCACCTTAGTGTAGGATTCAGTCTCTTGCCAAAAACACTGTTAAGGGTGTTTTTGATTGTACATATAGGTAAAATAACATTCATTCTCAAGGGCGTTTTTTATTGTACCTGTTCAGAGTTTTTCTATGTTTTCAAGGTGGAGTGTTGACAACAACTTTTGAACTGGCTGTGGCCAGGTATCAAAGTTATGGCAGAGATTGATGTTCCGGGTCATGCAGAATCATGGTACGATTCTATTTGGTCATCAATCAAAGCTTATCTTGGATCACTACTTTCTTTCTTTTGGTTAATGTAATTTTTTTGAAGATTCAAATAGTAAACCTTTTGTGCATGACGTGTATGGATTAATGTCGCCATGATATATTAATGGTTCTAATGTGATATTTGGGATAAAAACCTGACAAACAGCCCTTCACACGCCTGAATAGACCGACAAAGATTTACCAAGACAGGTCTCTACATTGAGTTGTATAGGGTGCATGACAGAAATGGACACCACAACATCAACAGCGTGCAACAGCTGGAAATATGTAAGACTATTGTCCATATCCTTAGAATATGGCCTTATGCCAGCAGGCTTTAGCTTGAGTGGGAATGCCTTTCTTTAATGTGCAGGTCCAAGGTTCGAGCCCTAGCACCTACATATCATTGATCTCTCTCAAAAAGTAAAGAATATGACCTTATTCTAAATATGAAGCTTGCATTTTAGGAAACCATTGTAGGGAGACTATAGACCGAAATTCTGCCAAGGCACTAAGAGTAGCATGATACAATAAAAAGCTGTAGGTATCCTGCTTGAAGATCCTTGGATGTACTTGTTATATGCATGCTCTCAATGAGCAGATTGAAGCTGGATACGATGCAGGTCAAATGCATCTTTGTTGGATCTGATTTTCAGCGTGATCTATACGGAGTGTATGACGTAAAGAAGAGAAACATGGTTCTTGATAGAGATGGCATCTTTTATTAAGTTGGTGAAGGAGAACCAAGGACGGTCATAAGAGCCAATGCAGTTGAGGATACCTTTGTCCAAGAGGATGCTGGTTATGAAGACGAAAAAGATGAGAAGCTAGTTGACGGAGACAGATGGAGACTCAAGATCTTCAACAATCTGGAAAAGTAGGTAAGTTACCCATACGGTACTAAAACAAGTCAAAGGATGGCAAGTTGATGGCTTGGCCTGGCAGTGGAGGAAGAAAGGAGGGTGCGACTTCAGTAAATGAAGACCAAAAGGGGTGGACAAAGCAAAGTTTTATTAAAAATGGATGATTAGGCGCCCAGGTCCTGTTTTTAAATAAGTGAGAGCACCTCAAATTTATTAAGTGCACGGGCGGTCATAAGGTGTGGACTTGCAAATCAGAAACTAACACAACAACATTTGTGCTTGTTTTGGGCATAAAAACCAAATAATCAGGGGTATTTCTTGCGCCATTTCCACTCCAGCTCCCCAACATGGGACATCAACATAGTTGGGGTGGACAAGAGTCCTCTCCCCCAATTACAAGCTCGTTGAGCACAATCCAGGAGCCATTACATAAGGAGATGAGTCAGTAAACCCTTGTAGAAGTAATGAAATAAAATGACACAGACAATATAGTTGAGTCTGATTGATCAATAAGTTTAATAGATGTGGAAAAAGGTTGGAGTCTTGATCCTTGATGAGTTAAAGTTTTCATAAAACCTAAGCTGTTTATAACGAGATATCGAGAAGGATAAAGGATGTTGCCCAAACTAGGTATCCTTCTTACGATCCTTGAAGAGATACGTATGGTCTAAGTTATCTAAGCCAAATGAGTTGAGTAGTCGTTGACGGGGGAGACTAGAAATAGAAACCCTTTGTATGACTCGAAAGATTGATGTGATAAGATTGTTTGAAGATAATGGTTGAAATAGATCCTTGATCTCTGAGCTTGGGTCTAATCTCAACCAACTCCAAGGGAGAATGGACAAAAGAAAATAGTATCTTGATAACTAGGCAAAGAAAACTCTAGTTGTGATGTATCCGAGGAAAAGAGATGTGCATATGCTGTTAAGCAAGTCCTCAAAAGATTGTCCTTAAAGATGCTTTTGAGTATGGCTTTAGTGTCATGATTGTGGTATAGGGGAAAGACCCGGAATTCTTGTCATTAGACGAGACTCCCATCTAGCAAAGGAAATGGAAAATATGAAACCTACTTGCAATGGTTTTCTGTTGTTTGATAAACGATTGATTGATGTAATTGCGTGGGAAGCATTGCTTATTTTTGGCGAGAAGTACCTTGGCCTGAGTTTTAAATTGTGTTAAGATTTTAAGTGATTGCCGACAGAGGCAATAAAGGAACTTCGCCGTAATGAGCCATGTGAGTGTCATCCGGGTGGTGCCTCACGTGGATATGACTTCGGAGGTCGTTGTTGGAAATAAGTGCACACTAGGTGTACTATTTCTAGTCTAGTTTCACTTAAGTCTTTGTGTCTTGAGTCTAGTGCCATGTGGCATCTCTACATTTATCCCATAAGTCAGTCTACTCAATCTTGTACTTCTCACCTATATATTGTAGGTGTCACATCAATGAAAGTATCAATCTTGTGTCTTGTCTACACTCATCTCAAGGTAACTCTTTGTATTTCATTTGTTCTTGTTTTATTTCTAGTTTTGCTCTTGCTTTCATATTTCCTACATGGTATCAGAGCTGTATTGCCTGCCATAGCTTCTCCCTAGCTGCGCTCAGCCTGTAGGACCAGCCTACTCACACTCTGCACAGGCTGCGCCGACCTGAATCTGCTGTCCACCCTGCGCCGGCTCCACTCATCTCAAGGCTGCGCCAACCTGAATCTGCTGTCCACCCTGCGCCGGCCTGATTTCAGTAGCTGCTGCATACTTCTCTTGTTTTCGTGAAGCTGCTACTGCTCTCTCACTTGGAGCTGCTGCTGCCCGCCATACTGTTGCAGCCCTTCTTTGGCTGCCTTCTTCATCAACTCAAGGGTGCGTATCATCTCAAGGAAGCTGCAGATCGACTGTCCTCCTAAACGAGCTATTTTTGCTGCATTCAGTTCTGTCATTGCTTCTTCTTGAAGAGTCTACAAGGTAACTGTGCATTGTCTCCATCAGTTTGCTGGTTAGTCCTTTTTTATCTGCAAAGTGCTAGTTCCTCATGCTTCAATGGGCTGTCAAATGCTATGGCCTTGACAAGTGGTGAGAGAGCCGGCTTCTAAAAACAGTTTGGATCTCTTCTTTCATTCATTTCTGCAATCTTGTAAGGGAATAGACACTGCCCTTGCATTTTAGCAAGAGGTAAGACCTTCCCACATGGCCTCTTCTACTCATTCTCTCATGTCTATCGACAAATTCAATGGGTCCAACTTTCATACTTGGCAAATCAAAATCAAGTGCCATCTTATGAAAGAAAGCCTTTGGGACGTTGTTCATCCTGCTGCTCCCGAAGATTCCGACATTGAGCAAGTTATCACTTATGCTCCCACTGCCAAGAATGACAAAGCCTATGCTATCATCTTGCTCGGTCTTGGAGATGATTACATTCATCACATCTCCGACATACAGTCTGCTTCTCGAGCATGGATCACTTTGGATACCCTTTTTGGACCCCGCTCTAAAAATTCTAAGATTGCACTTATGATCTCATTCTTTGATCTATATATGCAGGAGGGAGCTACTATAGCCTCTCATGTCAATTATTTTCGCAGTCTTATGGTTCAGCTTGCATCAGTGAAGTCCCCCATCTCCGAAGATATTGCTATTGCTGTGCTTCTCAAAAGCTTACCTGACACCTATGCTACTCTTGTCACTACCTTCAAGTATCACAATAATCCTACTCTTGAAGGTATCATCAATGCTCTCCAAGAAGAGGAAAGAACAAAACAACAAAAGGTAACTGACACTGCATTTTTAGCAAAGAAAGGAGGATCTAAGGTAAGAAAGCCTTGCACCCATTGTGGAAAAACTAATCATTTGGAGAAGGACTGCTTCAAGGCTCATCCATGCACCATTTGTGGCCGTGATAATCACCGGGAGAAGGACTGCTACTCTAAAACCTCTACATCAGCCCCTGTATCTACCTCAGCCCATGTTGCTACAGCATCTACATCAGCAAATCTTGCTGTTCATTCCTCACATGATGAGGAATGGGCTTTCTGATTACTTCACCTTTCTTGTCTACCACTTTGACCACCGATGATGTAGGTCAAGGGGTTCTAGTGTCTTACTCAGGACCTAAAAAATGTCTTCAAGGTCCATCTGTTTGTCTACAGTCAGTTCTACAGTCAGTCTTCTGTCTATCTAGTCTTGTCTGTCTATCTATTTGTTGTCTGTCTATCTGACTATCAATGTGACTGTGTCTTGTTTTAGATCCATCTTGTCCCTACCCTTGTGGACCCATATGAGGATATCACTTGAGGAGGGGTGTCTCAAGATTTTTTTGTCTCTCATGTCTAGTCTCTCAGTCTATCAGTCTTTATGTCTATCTTCTAGTCTTGTCTTTTTTGTCTTCCTCCTAGTGTCCACTTAAGGAGGGTGTTGGAAATAAGTGCACACTAGGTGTACTATTTCTAGTCTAGTTTCACTTAAGTCTTTGTGTCTTGAGTCTAGTGCCATGTGGCATCTCTACATTTATCCCATAAGTCAGTCTACTCAATCTTGTACTTCTCACCTATATATTGTAGGTGTCACATCAATGAAAGTATCAATCTTGTGTCTTGTCTACACTCATCTCAAGTAAGTCTTTGTATTTCATTTGTTCTTGTTTTATTTCTAGTTTTGCTCTTGCTTTCATATTTCCTACAGTCGTGACCCTCCTTGGAAGGGCGTAGCGTGTGCTCCCGGCAGCCTGGGTGAGGAGTGTGGAAGAGACCTCTGGGTAGATGGGTTTGGTGATGATCTAGCCATTCAATGCGCTTGTTGTGGGCGTGGTCCTTACTCAACACAGTGCAGAATACAAGATGGACAGACCAATCTACTATGCCAGCCGCCTCCTCACACCCGCTGAACAAAACTACAACACCATTGAGTGGAAGGTTTGGCTATAGTCTATGCTTGCCAAAAGTTCCAACACAATCTCTTGGGCTCCCACTTCATCATCTCAGACCACCATGCTCGTCCCAAGTATCTCCTCAACAAACCCCAGATGCTGGGTCGTGTCTGGCGGTGGTTGCTGCTCTTCGAAGAATACGATTTAGAGATCCTCCTTTGAGCGGGCAAACATCATGTCATGGCGGACCACCTCTCCCGCATCAACACTGGGGTGCCCCTTGCCTACTCGCCCCTCTCACCGCAGCCCAAAAAAATTTGAAAAAATGAAAAAAAAAAGAGGAAAACAAAATCTCTCCGTATTTTTCTATTTGAGATCTTTCTCTTTAATTTTACCTCACCATTCACTTCTTCATCATTCCATCATGATGGACGGGTTACCTACCACTCTTGTGCCATACAAGCACTCCATTGCTTGCTTTTTACGACTAGTAGGGCACTCTTCCTCTTCACAAGTGGCGCCACCCTCTCATGAGCCTCCTCTTGCCCATGTACTTGTGATAGCTCCATCGGCAGGTGCTGACTCTCTTGCACCACCGTCTCCTCCTACCTCAGCTGCTCCAATCACTATGGTTCATAGGTAACCTTTCCAAGGACTTCTTTGGATTCTTCAGACAACTCCTCTTCCACATCCTCTTCCGATAGAAATCCTCAGTATGTTTCCTTTGAGGATGACGCTGTCACTCCCAACCCCATCCCACCCCCCCACGTGCCTTTTCGCCACCACTTCGCCCGCGCTGCATCTTCTTCCCCTACTTCTATCCATCATTTCCATCTGCCTGCCTCCACCTCCCGGACCACCCCCTCACCATTAATTTCATTGACCCCCACCCCAGCTTCCCCAGCTTAATAACCTTACTTACTCCTACCGAACTAGCCACCTTGGGTCTGCAAGGTCTGGCCTCTATTCCGGCTTTACCTGACCTTGATGTCTCCCTCTGCGCTGCCTTCCTCTCACCAACATTCCTGTGATGCCCAACGGGCAGCGCCTCATATCTGCCTACCTTGCCCACTTCATTGGCTCTCCCTCAGTCCTCCATCGACTTTCTGATACTTGCATCATTGATATTCCCCCAACTGAGCTTTCTGCCACCACAATCGCTCTGCTGCTCCTACCCCTTCACTTCCTAGCCAACGTACAATACATCTCTATGTCTTCTTCCCTTACTACATCCTCCTCCGAGAGATCCCCACTGCTCCACTGTCGTTCGTCTCCACCCACTACACAGAGGCATTCCACTGTTTGTGCACAGGCCACCCCTTTCCCTTCCATCATCTCCCATATGAATCCCTTTGTCTCTGTTGCCGCCGATTTTGGACCCAAATTAATAAGCCTAATATCGCTTCCTTTACTTGGCCCTCTACACGCTTCCTCACCTATCTTCTACAACATCCTTCTATCCCACTTACCTCTCCATCATCTCACCTACGGTTTCCCGACCCTCTTGAGCAGCTATCTTTGCCTCATCCCCGTTGAGCTCGTTGTATAGTTCGAGGTATGGACTTCTTCTCGGCTGATCTCCGCATCTACTCCACCTATCTCACTGACTACATCTTTGAGGTCTCCAGTGATCTCCGTTGCCAGAGGTATCGCACTCGCCAGGCTGCGGACACGATCTGAGGTCTTTAGACTCAGGTGTCCACATTGGAGGAGCGCCTGAAGGAAGCAGAGTCAGAGCTCACCCACCTCCGTCCCTCCACCCTGTCCAGTTCCCTCTTTGGTCCTCCGACTTCTTCAACTACTGGAGCACCTAGTACTACATTTGGCAGCACTTACAACCTTCGAGCACGTAGTAGTACATCTGGCAGCACTTTGAACCTTCGAGAAACATTTTCAGTTTTATGCTCTCATTGTATATACCATCTTTTTATGATGTTAGTACTTTAGTTTTGCACCATCTTTCATAATGTAAACAACGCATAATGCATCTTTCAAAATGTAAACGGTGCATACGGTGCATAATGTGTCTTTCATAATGTAAAAAGCGCATTCATTGCAAAATATTTCCTACCTTCCTCAGACTTTAAATGTCGAAATGAAAATTGTTGAAATAGTGATAATACTTAGCTCACTTGATGCGCGGGAGCAATAAAATGTCGTCGATGTGCTTGAATTTGAGAAGTTGGCAAAATATTCGAAGTACAGCTTGTATGTTGAAAGATAAGTGGCAGAAATAATTTTTTTGATGTTGATTAGTCAACAAAAAGCCATGGCTCCAGAAGTCTTCAAAAGCTCGAGGATATTGCCGAAGAAACGCGTCCGACGTAGAAGATAGCTAGCAAAATAACTCTTTATGAAACGAGAAAGTACACGGGACCTCGGGAAGCATGCCAACAGAAAAATACAGACGTGAGAGAACACTAGATTGGGTCCCAATTGCACCCCAAGCGTGTGCCAAAAGCATCCCCACTTGAGTATTTTTGTAGTATTTTATTCCATCAAAAATAGATTACATGGCTATTGTAGCTCCAAGCTTGCTCTACAAGCTTTCTTTTTACAAAAAGTGGATGATAAAATATTTCAAAAATCTCACACCCGTGATAGTCCTCCTGGTTTAGGAGACAACCATCCTCGGTTGTAACTATCAGAACACACGAGTGATCAAACATAATAATCATTCCCACATTGGATTCACTCACAATGTCTTTTACATAATTAATTGGATTCACTCCCAATGTCATCACACGTTGTCGTGCCACGACACGTCTATGGTGTGAAACCATGCATGTGAGGCCATTAAATGCAAATCCAGATGCATGGGATTAAGTGCCTGTGTACATATGGGATGTATGGCGTGTGGAGGGTTTTGCTTTTGAGGGCATTGCCAGGTGTACAGGATGGATGACTTTTGTTTTAGACCTGAGTGTTTGCCTGCCCGGAGTAAGCTTAGATGGAGGTGATATCAGCTGCTCGATGGCTTTGATTGTGGGCGCGTCAAAGAAAAGAACGGGCACTTGAAGCTGTATTGAAGTGTGTAACCTTACAAGAAATAATAAAATGATAATAACCTGGCCAGCTGGAAAAGGGATGCGTGGAGGCCTGAGCAGCTGCCACCGCATATTCCAGAAGGAAGGTGTGAAGCCTGAAGAGGGTTGTAGCTGCAGAGACGAAAGCTAGGAGGCTTTCAGGCGTAGCCCCGGATAGAGACAAGGTGAGCGTGAAGCGCAGCAAAGAGGTAGCTGCAGAGGGCTGGTGGGGCTTCGCAGTGTGAAGAGGTGAGCGCAGCTGGTAAGGGCTGGAGTGGCTGAAGCACCGGCGGGTGCTGGCAAGGACAAAAGGGTCGCCTCGTAGAAAGACAAGCGGGCTGAGGTACTGCAGTGTGCCGCTCTGGGCGTGGGCAGCCACAGGCGTGCAGAACAAAGTGGCTGGTGCAGCCGCAAGCACAAAGGAGGAGAGCAGCGTGCTGGGCTTGCTACGAGTGCAGAGGAAGCTGCTGGCGTCGACTGGCAGGCTGGTGTGAGCTACCTCCGGCAAGAAGAGAAGGGAGCAGCTGTGCAGGTTCTAAAGAATGGAAGCTAGAGGGCTGGTGCTGGAGGTCGCTAGGGTGACAGGTGAAGCCGACGAGCTGGCACAGAGGACTGGAGCCGCTGAGAGCACGTGAAAGTCGCCGGGGGGGGGGGGGGGGGGGGATACACCTGGGGAGCTAAGGAGAAGCGCTGGAGCGCAGAGTGTGACCGCCTTGGGTCAAACGGCGGGGGGGGGCTCTGATGGAACTGCGGGACTCCATAAAGCGGCACCTGCACTTACCTCAAAGCTATGTGATGGAGTATAAACTTCATAATGCCTCTCTGCGTGATAATTCCTCATTCAGAAACACATGGTTAAGGGGATGATTTGGCATTCTGAAGCTTCTAGTTGTGGAAGACTGCTCGGGTGATTGAGCAGCAGCAAAAGGTGAAGAGTGCCAACGATGAAGTGGCCGTGAAATGAAGCTGCAGAGGACAGACGTGAAGGGTGAACTTGCTGCTGACGGCGACTGAAGAGGCGAGTGGCTGACGACTGGGAGCAGCGAAGAGGCCTGTTCGAGTGTGGAGTCGGGGTGTAGATGAGCGGAGGAGATCGCTTGCAGAGGTCTTAATGTCATAATGTTATTTGTTTTCTTGGGTTTTGGAAATCATGTGAAGATGTATATATGCCATATACCATCTTTTGCTTTGTGAGTTGTTGGAATCTGAAAGCAGGTCTTCTTGAGATCAAGAGTCATCTTGAAATGATGATGTTGACATTATGTGAAACATGTGATGTGACTGGTCACATGTATGTTGAAATCTTTTGAAGATTGTGTTGTTCCTACATGTGTTATGTATGAGGCACTTGGATAAAGAGTCAGGAGATCTATGCTTGGAACTGGCCATGCTCTTGACACACAATTTATGTGCAATCATCAAGCTGAATTTGGGGATGTATTGAAGTGAATTGGCACATGTGCATGTCATAAAAAATGGAGATGTCTTATGCTCCTTGAAGAGCTATGTGTTTGTGTTTTCTTGCTGGAATTAGAAGCTACTCTCACAGCTAGAAGTCTCGCACTTTCCCAACGACACCGCCCACGTCACGACAGCTTTTTGGTGAACCCGACGTGAAACCGCTGGGGTGAGAGTACGTAGAGATGACTAGCAAAATGGAGCATTTATATGCAGAGATGAAAGAGCTTGAAGAGCAGTTCAGAAAGATTGAAGAAGAAAAGCGAATTCAGGAAGCGGTGGATATTGCGGTGCAATTGGTATATGACAGGGTCAATATATTTGATGGTTTCGATCTAGAAAGCTATCTAAGGTGTTACGAGACAGAGATGAAGAATCAAGGGGTTCCAGAAAACATGATGATTGCATCTTTCGCACACCTTATAAGTCCTTATTTAAAAGATGAAGTGCTGGAACTAGCAGAGTATCACTCCAAACGATGGAGTGATTTTGCAGATGCACTTATTTATGCGAGTTCCATGAATCTAAAGCAGGAGCAACTTACTTGGGAAAAGAAAAAGCAAAAGGGTGATGAAATGAGGTATAATGTGAGCTGTGATAGTGTTCCAGCAACAATCCGGGCCAATTTAGAAGCAGTCGTGGAATTATGTCATATGGAGGATAATCAATTGCTATTCAAGACTGATGCAGAGATCATTGAGGCTGTCTATGCTAAATTGGAACTGCAAGTAGCCGTTAGTGAACAGCAAGACATTCACAGTGCTAAAAGGGATGCTTTGCTGCAACCTAGAAAGGATACAGTGGATGAACTCTCATGTAAGCTTTCTACACTCGAGGATTCTCATGACAAAAGCACCCATTCAAAGGGTATTCCTCAGGTGACATATCGTATGTGCGAAGAGCTACAAGAACCAATGTTTTTTGCTGAAAGCATGATTGCAGAGTTTGAAGATCTAGGACAAGAAGAAGATGCTATCATTACTGCATTCTTATCTGGTTATGATGCTTATAAGCAGGATGATGTGAGTGGCTTTTGTGATGAAGGTCTGGATCAAGATTTTGAACTTGAAGACGAGGGACCAACTACTTTGCTAATTGAAGAGCAGGTTTTAATAGAGGATATACATGAATATGCATGTGAGGAAAATAAAATATTACAAGATGGGCCACAAGTATGTGTGATTGATTTAGAGGGTGTGAGTGATATGGGTGATTCCAACAGTGATGTTGCTTCTGAAGCTGGTTGCCAAGGTTCTTTGGATTTGGGTTATCCTGGAATGCTAACTGGGTGTTCCAACAATAAACAGGGTGATGCTATGTCATCAGTGTCAGGGTTACCTTGCAACCACATTTGTGAGCAACAATCTCGAGCTTGGAAGCCTGCTTATGACGATGATTTGGAGAGGGAAATTGAATCTGTCTTTTTGGATCATACAGGGTTCAATGACATACAGATTCAAGGGTACTCGGATGAGGGACCCATAATTCTAAGCCCATCTGCAGACAGGTATCAAGAAATACTGGGAGATAACATGCAGGATATGCAAAGTGTGGTCACAGAGCCTCATGAGGCTGCATATGAGCAACCAAATGGATATAGCTATGGAGGTATGAATGTTCATGATAATCAACATGTGGGATTGCAAGATGATAATGGCTTCAATGCGATTGATCCTGAATTGGATGCTATCCTAGATGATGCATTGGATGATTTCATGATATATAATAGATCCCCATCAGCTTTGGGCTCTTCTATGCTTGATGCTAGTCAACTGTCGGTTGCAAGTGAGGACGTGCAGGTGTTATGTAAGCCAAATGATTGTGATGAGATTGATTCAGAGCTGGAGGCTATTCTCGATGATGCCTTGTTGGACTTTGTATGTGTTGATGGTGTGGATGCTTTGCATACTTTGCAACGGCCTAAAGAAGAGGTATATAATAGCATAGAGGAAGCCAATGACGACCATGCTTTTCCGTCTTTGGATGAGAAGAATGAATGTTTGTCAGTGGGTGAGCTGGATCCAGGCAAGGTAGATTTGGATGGGATGTTACCAAGTGTGTGTTCCATGCTGTTAATGCAGTTGTTACTTGGTGTGGCCATACAATATGTGGTGCAAAGGCTTCAAACATGGCCTGAGGAAAATTTTGAAGGAAATTATTTTGAAGAGCATCCCACTTTGAATGATGAGGGTAATTATGCATATGCAGGGAATCTAAGTGAGGATAGGGCTTCATATGAGCAAAGGATATGGCACATATGCCAAAAGCGGTTGGTATTTGATCCAGGTGGGAAAGCAGAACCATTCAGATGTGATTGCTAAGATATAAATATCTTGCAGGCTAAGGGGGGTAGGTTAAGATGTCATGCTATGTTTCAACAAAGGATAACCCCTTGTGAGTGGCACTATGTATATTCTTCTACTGTTTCATGTTTACTAGGGTGATACCAACTGGGTCAGGTTTGACAGGGTTTAAGACGCCTAGTTGGATGCTTGTACATATACCAATGTTGGTGTGCAAATAATGCATGGACACTGAATTCCAGGACCTGTGTGGCACATACCGGAGGGTGTGCAGGTTTAGAGGGGGTGGATGTCGTGCCACGACACGTCTATGGTGTGAAACCATGCATGTGAGGCCATTAAATGCAAATCCAGATGCATGGGATTAAGTGCCTGTGTACATATGGGATGTATGGCGTGTGGAGGGTTTTGCTTTTGAGGGCATTGCCAGGTGTACAGGATGGATGACTTTTGTTTTAGACCTGAGTGTTTGCCTGCCCGGAGTAAGCTTAGATGGAGGTGATATCAGCTGCTCGATGGCTTTGATTGTGGGCGCGTCAAAGAAAAGAACGGGCACTTGAAGCTGTATTGAAGTGTGTATAGAAGGAAGGGCAATTAATAGGTGAAGGGGACAAGGTTGCCTTATATCTAAAAGCATTGGTGTGAAAAGGCATATGGTGACCATCTTGTAGACCTTACAAGAAATAATAAAATGATAATAACCTGGCCAGCTGGAAAAGGGATGCGTGGAGGCCTGAGCAGCTGCCACCGCATATTCCAGAAGGAAGGTGTGAAGCCTGAAGAGGGTTGTAGCTGCAGAGACGAAAGCTGGGAGGCTTTCAGGCGTAGCCCCGGATAGAGACAAGGTGAGCGTGAAGCGCAGCAAAGAGGTAGCTGCAGAGGGCTGGTGGGGCTTCGCAGTGTGAAGAGGTGAGCGCAGCTGGTAAGGGCTGGAGTGGCTGAAGCACCGGCGGGTGCTAGCAAGGACAAAAGGGTCGCCTCGTAGAAAGACAAGCGGGCTGAGGTACTGCAGTGTGCCGCTCTGGGCGTGGGCAGCCACAGGCGTGGAACAAAGTGGCTGGTGCAGCCGCAAGCACAAAGGAGGAGAGCAGCGTGCTGGGCTTGCTACGAGTGCAGAGGAAGCTGCTGGCGTCGACTGGCAGGCTGGTGTGAGCTACCTCCGGCAAGAAGAGAAGGGGAGCAGCTGCAGGTTCTAAAGAATGGAAGCTAGAGGGCTGGTGCTGGAGGTCGCTAGCGGGTGACAGGTGAAGCCGACGAGCTGGCGCAGAGGACTGGAGCCGCTGAGCACGTGAAAGTCGCCGGGGCGGGGGGGGGGGGGATACACTTGGGGAGCTAAGGAGAAGCGCTGGAGCGCAGAGTGTGACCGCCTTGGTCAAACGGCGGGGGAGGGGGCTCTGATGGAACTGCGGGACTCCATAAAGCGGCACCTGCACTTACCTCAAAGCTATGTGATGGAGTATAAACTTCATAATGCCTCTCTGCGGGATAATTCCTCATTCAGAAACACATGGTTAAGGGGATGATTTGGCATTCTGAAGCTTCTAGTTGTGGAAGACTGCTCGGGTGATTGAGTAGCAGCAAAAGGTGAAGAGTGCCAACGATGAAGTGGCCGTGAAATGAAGCTGCAGAGGACAGACGTGAAGGGTGAACTTGCTGCTGACGGCGACTGAAGAGGCGAGTGGCTGACGACTGGGAGCAGCGAAGAGGCCTGTTCGAGTGTGGAGTCGGGGTGTAGATGAGCGGAGGAGATCGCTTGCAGAGGTCTTAATGTCATAATGTTATTTGTTTTCTTGGGTTTTGGAAATCATGTGAAGATGTATATATGCCATATACCATCTTTTGCTTTGTGAGTTGTTGGAATCTGAAAGCAGGTCTTCTTGAGATCAAGAGTCATCTTGAAATGATGATGTTGACATTATGTGAAACATGTGATGTGACTGGTCACATGTATGTTGAAATCTTTTGAAGATTGTGTTGTTCCTACATGTGTTATGTATGAGGCACTTGGATAAAGAGTCAGGAGATCTATGCTTGGAACTGGCCATGCTCTTGACACACAATTTATGTGCAATCATCAAGCTGAATTTGGGGATGTATTGAAGTGAATTGGCACATGTGCATGTCATAAAAAATGGAGATGTCTTATGCTCCTTGAAGAGCTATGTGTTTGTGTTTTCTTGCTGGAATTAGAAGCTACTCTCACAGCTAGAAGTCTCGCACTTTCCCAGCGACACCGCCCACGTCACGACAACGTGTCGCACGTGTCTTAGAAGTTAGAGTTAATCGGATTCACTCACATAACCTTTACACACGTCACACGTGTTTTTAGAGTTGATCGGATTCACTCACAATCAAACTCTTACATTGGATTTACTCACAATGTTTTCATACACATTGCACGTATTCACAGAGTATACCACACGTCTCACACGTGTCACAGTTGATTGGATTCACTCACAACCAACTAGGGTCACTCTCTAAAGAATCAGATTCACTCTCGATTCGTATACCACACTTGGTCACGGGAGTGAGATTTTTGAAATATTTTACTATCCACTTTTTGGAAAAAGAAAGGTTGTAGAGCAAGCTTGGGGCTAAAATAGCCATGTAATCTATTTTTGATGGAATAAAATACTATAAAAATACCCAAGCGGGGATGCTTTTGGCACACAATTGGGAGAGCAGTTGGGACCCAATCTGGTGTTCTCTCGCATTTGTATTTTTGTTGGCACGCTTCTTGAGGTCCTGTGTACTTTCTCATTTCAGTGGTATTACAACCCAGGGTACGCTCTGCCAAAAAAGTGTATGATTGGGGCACTCAGAAGGCCCAAGACTTGAAGAACGATGACACAAATCCCAAGTTACGAGCGCGGAAAATGACTATCACAAAGCGCCCGTGAACGGACTGTCCAACAACAACAAGGAACCGGCCACAATAGCATCGCGGGACCGGCAAACAGTGACTGGCACACACCGACCCAGTGAAGCGTGGATGTCTCTTGAAGAGACAATTATAAAAGAGCCCCACATTTCTCCCTTATACCTCTTGCGCAAGACCGTGAAAACGTCATGTGGGATAAAATGACCGCTGCCTGGCAGCGTATCGTGAATTGGGGGTTGGTTTGCTGATAAACGCTAGCCAAAGGAGAGGCAGCACAACAACAAGGCATGGCCATCTCCTTGGTTTGTGGCTGGCGAGAAGAGAGAGGCAGCGTGGGAAAAAGCAAGGTGTAGACTGGGAGCACACGACAGCATCCAACAACCAGTTGCAAAGGCTAAGAGAAGCATATAGCGGCCGCAGTAAGCCAAAGCGGGCATAGCAGAGGCTCGAGAACGTGGTGCAAGGGTTGGGCGCACGGCAATAGCCAGCAGAGCTAGTCGCCATTCACAAAGGCTAAGAGAAGAACATAGCAAAAGGACAGCCAAAGGGTGAGTTTTTATCAGCGCATGGCATGCTTCTCGAGGTCCCATGTACTTTCTTGTTTCACCTTGACGCTGAAATAATCCAAATAATAACGCACTAAAGGAGTCTTGAAAAGGCTCGTAAAATTTCATAGAAGAATCCTCTGTTAAGTTTTTTCCACTTGCTGAAATTTGCTGGCGAGGCGAAAAGAATAATTTTTAGGGTTGGATCATATGATATTTGATTTGCCGAAATATGCACAGGAACTGCTTCTATGCAATTTGTAGAAGAGGTGGAAATTTGAAACTTTTGGAAACTTTGGGTGGTTCAAATTGATGCGACTTAAAGCATTTTTTTTGAAGGCTTTATGACTTGGCCATATAAATCGGCCAACGCATAGCAAAAATAAAGAAGAACCCTTGGCATCTTCTAGAGTTTGCACCCAACCTCAGGAGTTTGTGTTTTTGTAGATCCGACAGGAGGAGTTCTGGCCCTAACCTCTCTAGATTAGATCGGTTCTATGTAGATGAGTGGGCTTGTGGTCGTGGTGGCATGAATAGTATTTGGTAGGCACTTCCTTCTCCGATCATGTACCGGTTATTTTCTCCGTAGAGTACCCTGGAAGGTAGGCCAAACACTTGATTGCCCGGATCCTAGAGAGCCTCATCCAAGACTTTGAGATTTGCAGCCAGATAGAGGAGATTTTGGAGAGGCTAGATTTTCACTCAAGAGCAGCAGGCGCCTTGGAGAGATTAGTAATTTATTAAGGTAGCGTAGAGCAGATTGGCTGGCTCCCAAGAGTAGGAGACGATCATTCACCGGGGAAGAGAGTGCACCATATAGCCCTTGGATTGAAAGTCAATTGGTTGCCGCTTGTACAGTGCTCAAATCCATAGAGGAGTGGAGGGTGGAGTACAGATACCATGCCAGGCGGGAGACAGGGTCATTGGGAATTTCTTTGAGGTTGCAGACCCACACAGGCAGAGAGATGGTATCCGCGGGTTACGAGGCCAGGATGGATCCATATTTACGCCCGCTGCCCCCCCCCCCCCCCCCCCCGGGATGTGAGATCCATTGCCATGGATTTCTTCAGCTCTCTTCTCATGGGTGCCCCCATGTCCTCACTGGTGCTAGATGTGCATGAGTGGGTTTGGCAACATACGAGAGAGGTGGTCCCTCATGCTCTTCAGACTTGGCATTATGTAGGGAAAAATGCTTGGGAGAGGACAAGCTTCAATTCTTCTTATTTCTCCGTTATTGGGATCTCATGGAAGTCGGTCTTAGAGCTTCCTTCAATGAGATAATGGTTACGGAAGCCATGCCGGAGAGGTTATAAGAGGTATTGATCCACTTGATTCCCAATGACGGTGGTGACAGATTGATTCTAGGGACCTACAAAATTCTAGCCAAGGCCATCAACTAGCAACTAGCCCTTCCTCTCTAACTTGATACATGGTACAGAGAAGGGTTTCATTCAGGATCGAAGCATTTTGGACATCATCTTCTTCTTCTGGGAGGCGAGCGGCCAGGATGCGCAAGCAGGATCTTATTCTTCTTCTTCTCGATTTCAAAAAGCCTATGACAGAGTGGATTAGGGCTTTCTGGAGGGAATGATGTGTAGGATAGGATTTTTGGAGGAGTGGGTATGAGGTATTCTTATTGAGGGAGCTGGAGGCGACAAATTTTCGCTTTTCACTTGGTCCAGCACCTTATCTCTTCTTGGTTTGTCACTGAGGCCTTGAGTAGTTTTTTCTCTGCCCAACAAACCGGGCTTCAGGGACTGCATCTTCCCATCTGCGCGCAGAAGGAGCTGCTTGATTCTGAGTTTGCTGATGACATGGCGGCATACCTACCGGGGGGGGGGGGGGTGGATGAGGGGAACCTTCAGAGATTTGGTGAGGCGTCTCTTGTGCATCCGAAGCGCAAATCAACTGGCACAAGTCATGTGGATTTTGGGTTGGCTTATTGCCTGCCCGGTTCGTTATCTTGGATGCCAAGTTGGCATTGATATCTCCCCTAAGCAACATCTATCCCCTCTTCTTTTGAGTATTCAGAAGAAGCTACTATACTGGAGTTTAGCTAGGTTGGCTTTAGCTGGCCAGGGTGTGGTAGCGAACTAGTTTGCCATGAGGTCCAATAGAGAAGGTGATTAAGGCGAAGCTCACATCCGTACCATGAACTACCAAGGGTATATCATGCCTAGTGAACACTCCCAGCCACTTCGGAGGGTGGTCCGGGATTGGCGGGGCCAGCCACTCCAGAGGGATGGAACAGTTGATGTCGAGGCTGAGTTTGTCCCTGCCCCGGGTCCCGGTAAGGCCCCTCTCCTCGGCCTCTGGGGAAAGCCGTCTAAATGTAAGCCAACCTCCAAGTGACCAAGTGGGACCCTTGCTCAAAGCTCTGGCATACAAGATAACGAATTGGAGTGCCTCTTTGGTCCACCGAAAAGCCTCAACTGGACGCCTAGTCTGGGCGGGCGATGAGCCAACCCAAAATAAACACGACTTGTGCCATTTGATCTGCGCTCTGGATGCACGATAGAAGATCTCTATCGCCTCGACGAATCTTTGGAGGTTCCCCTCGTCCCCTTATAGGTATGCCGCTGTGTCATCTGTAGACTCAGAATCAAACAGCTCCTCCTGCGTGCGGATGGGAAGACGCAGTCCTTGAAGCTCGATCTCATGGGTAGAGAGAAAACTCCTCTTTGCCTCGGCTACAGATAGAAGGAGATAAGGTGCTAGTGGGCAGCTTTGCTGAACCGAGCGCGAAAAAGCGGAAATCTGTAGTAGCCTCCAGCTCCCTCAACGAGAACTTGGCTGTTGTATAAAGCCAAGTGGAGTCCAAAAACACCTCGAGGCTCGGACCCACTCCTCTGCAAATCCCAGATTCCCATCTTGCCCATTGTCCCCTCCAGAAAGCCCGAGTCTACTGTGTCATAGGTTTTCTTGAAATCCAGAAGGAGAACAATAAGATCTTGGTGATGCTTCTGGCCGAATCGATTGCCCTAGAAAGTGAGGATGTTTTGTAGAATGCTCCGATCCTAAACGAAACATGTTTGTGTACCATGTATCAAGTCGAGGCGGAAGGGCTGATGGCCTTGGTGAAAATTTTATAGGCGGTCCTTAGGAGAGTGATAGGTCTCCACTGTCGAATCTCCAATTTGTCACCACCGTCCTTGGGAATCAAATGGATCAATCCAGAAATTCGCTTGTGGAAGGAAGGAACGAACTATACTCCAGAAGGTGGCTCTACCTGTTGTGGCGCTCAGCACATACATTCAGAAAGCTACTTCGACGGGGAGGCATTGGAAGAAGCTGTAGTGAACTGGCTTCCCTAGCCCCATGGGGGGGGAGGGGGGGGGGGTCCGATAATGTTGGAGCGGAAGGAGTTGCAGGGGAACAACTGGAGCAAAGGGCGGGTGTCGGAGGCTCTGAAGGGTCAGAGAGCCTCACTGGAATCTGAATGCATGGAGACGAGTCTCGACGAGCTCACGGTCTCTACATAGGGGGGCCGAAGGCGGGTTCCTCGAGGGTACCAGGGGTGGCCCACTGTTGGAGTGCTACTGAGATAAATGCTCGTAATCATTCTCTGACACAACCGTATCCTCTTTTGTCTTGGTAGCCTAGCGCGCCTAGCAGCACCACTCTGCTCTGGAAGGCTGTTGGACGTTCTGCCTCGGGCCAGTGGTTTGGCACTTTCCTACACCGGGATCGACCGAGGCCGGGTCCAAGTGCTCTGGTGCTTGGGGAGGATCTGAACTGGAACGGGGAAAAGGGGGGGGGTACCATTGGAGGCGCCCTCTTGGACTGATGGCAAGGACAAGCTCTAGCGAGGTGTCCTATCTCTCGATGGATGAAACATTGCAAAATAGGGTCCTCCCGGAGGCAAGGAAGCGATATGCATGAGGCACTGACTCCGGAGAGGCTATGTAGATATGCAAGGATGAAATCGCGGCTGTCCGAGCAAGAACCGAAGCGGTGGGGCGGGGCTGGGGGGGGGGGGGGGGGGGGGATTCCATGGCCCTCCTGATAACACCACCAATCACTGGGAGGAGAGGAAGGTATTCCTTTCTTGAGACCAGGAAAGCACCGTCATGGGAAAGCCCGAGACGCCAGCTCAAGGGTCAGACGTTGGGTTGAAGCCGTGCTGCCACCTCACAAAGAAGGCCTGGGCCATCGTACATAGTGCGATGGGGCTACATGACTCTGTCCGAAGCTTGTTATGAAAAATGGGGGAGAGACAAAGATAAAACTGAAACTGAAATGAGAGTAAGACTAGAAGGAAACACAAAGCATAGACATACCTTGAGATGAGTGTAGACAAGACACAAGATTGATACTTTCATTGATGTGACACCCACAATATATAGGTGAGAAGTACAAGATAGAGTAGACTCAAATGACTTATGGGACAATTATAGAGGTGCCACATGGCACACACTCAAGACTTAAGACAAAAACTGAGACTAGACAAATGTAGACTAGAGAAATAGTACACCTAGTGTGCACTTATTTCCAACACCCTCCTTAAGTGGACACTAGGAGGAAGACAGAAAGACAAGACTAGAAGACAGACATAAAGACCTATAGACTGAGAGACAAGACATAAGACATGACAGACAAAGATCCTGAGACACCCCTCCTCAAGTGATATCCTCATATGGGTCCACAAGGGTAGGGACAAGAGTGGATCATAGACAGACAGAGAGAGACAATCAGCCAGTAGAGTGGTCCCACAGAGAGAGAGACTTTCAGATAGACATGAGAGAGACTGACAAATAGAAGATAAATGGGGACATAGACAAAATGCCAAAGACATGTGGGTAACTAATCCACAAAAGATAGGCATATAGACTGATAGACAGAGTGTCAGGGACATATGATTGTAAGATCACACAAGATAGACACATAAACAGAGAGACTGACTGATTGTAGATAGACAGAGAGATGGACCTTGATAGATAATCCCTCCTCAAGGGCAATCCTCCTACTAGAGTGAGTAATGCAGGAGTGCCTCTTGGATAGGGACAAAGATAAGTCCATGTAGACAAATAGACATGACATTACCCCATGATCTACATCATTGGTGATCAATGGTGGTAGATAGCATGAAAGCATAGACAATTATGAGAGAGATGGGAAGGTCTTACCATATTTGGCAGTGTCTAATCCCATACAAGATAGAGAAGTAAATGAAATTCAGAACTGAGATTTTTGATTTTTCAAGAAATAGAGAGTATGAAGAGGAAATGGGAAATAACAAAGGGGGAAATGCCTTTTGCACAGATGTTGCAAATCAGGTCCAAAATCAGCATTGGAGTTTGCCTTCACAAAAGGAGGTGTCGAGCTGATGTCGAGAAGGACCAGAGATCCAAAAATGACGAGTTGTTGCATGAGTTGAATGTCCAGGAGGTCCACGACTTGAGAAGACATGTTGATGAAGAAGAGAGTGCGGGGGTAGCTGCTGCATGTGCAGTACTAGAGGACAGGCCGGTAAGCTCAAGTAGAGAGGCGGCAGCACCATGATGAACCCCCGTAGCAGCAAGAAGGAGAAGACGGGCAGTTGTTGGCGCAAATCTGGAGTTGCAAGCTGGAGCAGAATCAACAAGCCGAGCAGAGACAAACGGGGCAGGTTGGTATGGCGGGCAGAAAAAAACGCAGCTATGGCTGCAGCAGACTGTGGATAGGCTGAGGGGAGAAGCGGGCGGATCCAGCAGAAAATGGCGGGGCAGATGGCGCAGAGAATGGCGCAGAGAATGGCGCTGCTGACTGATATGACGGGCTGCAGAAGTAAAACGCTGGCACACTGCTTGAGAGCTACGCAGAAGGGATGCTCTGATACCATGTTATGAAAAATGGGGGAGAGACAAAGAGAAAACTGAAACTGAAATGAGAGCAAGACTAGAAGGAAACACAAAGCATAGACATACCTTGAGATGAGTGTAGACCATAGTTACCACGTTCCGGGAACGTCGGATGCTGGAACAGGAGCGGGAACGGGAACGGGAGCGGATCGGGAACGTCGCGGAACGCCACGTCATATGACATGTCAGCATATAACATAAAATGACAAAACATTTCAAATATCCAAGATTAAACTTTAAAGTCTTAAACATTAAAAATTTGAAGAGTCCAGACTCCAAATAGAAACTGAAAAGAAAGTACATCGCATGTGGATATATAGAAACTGAAAAAGAAAGTACATCGCATGACAAGTACAAAACTAGCCTCAAGGGCCAAGGTAACTGGTGAGTCAAAGACTAGTTAGTCATCAGTAAGTGGGATCTCATCCTCCTGTCCAGGCTGTCCCTCATTCTGCTCATCCTCATGCTGCTCCACATCATCCTCTCCCTCTGGCTGATCCTCACCATCATTTTCATCAAGATCAAGGCAAAATCCAATAAATGGCTCTGGAGTACACTCAGCCCTGCACTTGTTAAGCAAACGCAAGTTTGCATTAACAAATACAAGGTCATTTGCCTTCTGGACACCAAGCCTGTTCCTCTTCTTGCTTGCAATGTTCCCAAAACTGCTCCATAAGCGCTCACATGGCGAGGAGCTAGCACCCTGGCTAAGCACTCGAATGGCCAATCTTTGCAGCAATGGTGTATCTGCCCCATAATCCTCCCACCACTGTGCACTAGATATCTTGAACCTATCATTTTGTGCATCCTGCAAAGCGAAGAGGCCTCTCTTTTGTCGATAGAAGGAAAGGTCTTCACGAACCCTCCTCTTATTATCTGCACTGGGTACAAGCTTCCTCAAGATATCCTCCCAACCCTGCACAACCTCTGCATCTGTCTCTTGTCCTTTGCCTTGAAATTCTGGATCCACCACAAATAGAAGTGTAGTGCGCAATGCCTCGGATGAGGGTGGAGCATAGCCAGGTCCGAAAGAAGCAATCTCCTTCACCATATCTGCGAAGTATGGGTTGCGGGCCTTTACCAAAGGAACATCTGCAGCATAAAAAAACCGTGCCACTGATGCATCTACTTGTGCCCTCCTCCCAGGGTGCCATGATGCCACAAGACTAGCCTGCACTGGACCTCGTGAAGCAGGCCTGGGTCTGGGAAGCATTTGTTCCATGTGCGGATGGCTGTGGAGCAGCCCCAAATAATGGGGTGGATGCACTCGCTGAAGATGCCACGCCTGCAGGTGTAGCTGATGATGATGTACCTCGAGGATCAAGAAGAGAGGGCCGACTCCCTGCTGCATCAAGTCTATCTGCAAGTGCCTGCAATCGTATGATATCTGCTCCTGACACTGTAGGGCAAACAGAAATGCCTTTGCCTCTAACCCCCAACAAATGGGCTCGCACACGATCCGTGCCTCCAGTCTTAATGGATCCACAAAAGTGGCACTTCCACTTGCGTGACCCTCCTCCTCTTGCACTATCATATCTGGACACAAGATCCACCTCATTCCACCAAGGGGATCTGTTTTCTGCATCTATGCCAGGAGGAGGTGCCATTGAAATTGATAAATGGCTGAAAATTAAAAAAACATGCAAAATGCCCTTGCATGAGACATAAGTAAAGCGTCCACAAAGTGGAAAAAAACGCAGCCAACTAGAATCTCCAAAATCCAATGTTCATTGCGTCAAATTTTAAATCTTACCTGCTCAAGACTCGAGTGCCACCCGAGCAAAAGAAGGGGCCAACTTGCCAAGGCCCAAGAGGAGGGGCCAAGAGGAGGTAGGGAGAGTGTGCACTGTGGGGCAGCCAAGGCTCAAGGTAGGGAGAGTGTGGGGCAGCCAAGAGGAAGGGTGGGGTAGTAGGTGGAATGGAGAGTGTGGGGCAGCCAAGAGGAAGGGTGGAGTGGTAGGGAGAGCACTCAAGCAGCAGGCTCAGCCAACAAAACAGGCGTAGCAGCGAATAGAAGCCGTACGCTGGATAAAAACTGCCGCCGGCGACTTAGCGAAAATGCGCTTTTTTCGGAACGCCTGGAACGTGCGTTCCGCCCTATCGTTCCGGTGTTCCGACAGACGTTCCGCCACGTCCCCCGGCAATTGCGCCGTTCCGGCTCGTTTCCGCGTTCCGGAGTTCCAGGAAGGCGGGAATGCCGTTCCGCGGTAACTATGGTGTAGACAAGACACAAGATTGATACTTTCATTGATGTGACACCCACAATATATAGGTGAGAAGTACAAGATAGAGTAGACTCAATGACTTATGGGACAATTATAGAGGTGCCACATGGCACACACTCAAGACCTAAGACAAAAACTGAGACTAGACAAATGTAGACTAGAGAAATAGTACACCTAGTGTGCACTTATTTCCAACAAAGCTGCAGGTGAATTGAACTCAACCCTATAGTAGCCACGCCCCAAGGGATGAATATCAATAAACTTTCCAGGCGCACCAAGCAGGCTTGCCTGTAAAAGATTCCTAAGCTGTCCGCGTGCTGGGCGGCTACCCTCAATCTTGCATACCAAGGTGGAGATCCAAAGGTGTGATTGATGAGGCAAGGAGCTGGAGGTCTGGTTTTGAAAACGAGAGGCAAGGGACAGTGGCCTTGGTCGGGGACAATGGAGCGGCTGCCATGGAGTCCTCCTGGGGGTTCAAAGACTAGAAGTTGCCGAAACCTGCCGAAATGGGAACTACCCGAATGCAAAAAACCTACAGTGAAGAAGCACTGAAGGGGAGAAAGTGAGGAGGGGGCACAAGGAGCAAGGCAAGGCAAAGGGGAGCTTACACGAGGGAAAAGGAGCAGAGAGAAGGCAGAGAGGAAGGACTGCAAGAGGGACTCCAAGGAGGTGAGACGAAATGGATGCAAGGGTGTACAGGAGCAGGGCCAGCAGGGTGGAAAACAGAAAAACAGGATCGCTCTGGTAGCGGGAGAAAAGGCTGAAGGCAGGGGTGCACTGGAACAATGGCGGGCAGGAGGCAGAAAGAAACCCCCCAGGGGGGCAGCGTGCAGGAGAAGGGGAGGGAAGGAGAGGGCGACGGTAAGTTTAAGGGGGAAGTTGTAGGGGGGAAATAGGAACCCACTATGGGGCAGGTGGAAAGACGGGGGGAGTGACCCCATCTTGGGGAATGGTGGAATCGATGCTGACAATTGGGTGTGCCCCTCCCCCGGTGCAGGGTGGTGGGTGGGGGGGGGGGGGGGGGGGGGGGGGAGGGTGGTGGATCTTTTGGAATCAAAGCAAAGTGCTCACAGTCCGGGATGGGCCTGAGCACAAGCGACCCCATGCACGTGTTAGCGAGCACCTGGTGACCTGAGGGGCGGTGGGTGAGCTCGTTGCTCCACGTGAGGAGGCTGCCTCCTCATAGGTCGGTGGTTCCTGGAAGAGTGATGGGAAGAGAGCCTCCCAAGCTTGGTATAGGCTTGCTGCTGCAAATTTTTATGTGTTGTTTGTTGGAGGAGGGGGCAGGGGGTATGAAAGATTGAGTGGGATTCTTTCTATTTTGATTATTGTACAGTAATTTATCCCGCCTTCTCGCTAAGTTGTAACATTTGTGCAGGGGTTATGGATATCCAGAATTGTGGCCTTCTTTGGATTGTCGGGAGCCTCTTGATGTTAGCCAGAATTTCACGTTCGATGTTATTAACAGCATTCTTACTGGTAATGTTTCGTGTTAGATTTGGTGTCTGCTTGATTCATGATGTGTTTGTTTTCCGATGAACATTGTGGGCATAAGTGGATCCAAGGTACCTCAAATTTTAATCAAATTCACAAAAGACAGCCTAGTTTCTCTTGCTAATAGTGATGCTATGCTTTCATCGGGTATGCTTAAAGAGGATTCTATCATACAAATTGAGACAATTATCCCTTTGATCTACCTCCTATATGCTTGTTGGAAGTGTTGTCTCAGGTGATTGCTATGCATTAAACTTTGACAAGGGTGTCTAGATGCAGCTGACTATCTAGAATCATGATGAGGATTCCTTGAGATGGCGTTCTCTTAGGTGTGCTCTGGTTGGTCTCCTTGTGTTTTCTCCTCACACCTCTCTCTGCAGGTCGGCGGCATCTGAAATTCTGAAAAAAGGAGTAACGAGTGTTTGGCCATGGTCCTCTCACCTCATGTGCCCCCTTATTGATAGTGGCCTCAATAATGGTGTGAAAATAACTTTTTGTGTGGAATGGTCTCGTCGAAAGCCTGCTTGGCCAATGGCTCAGACCATGTCGCTTTGCTCAATCACTCACATGCTCCTTTACTGCTGATCCATATATCTTGGCCATGAGATGGCCAACCATGACAGTCTCGACTCTCCCATTGCAAGGGGTCTGATGGCACGTCCTCCATAAAGCCATAGTCTCCTATGGATTTCCCCCCTCCGCCCTGATGAGGAGCTGTGTTGGGGCTGGGGGGAGAGACTGCTGGTGGTGCTTGCCTGGACTGACGACGGGGGCATGCTCTAGCAAGATGCCCCATCTGATAGCAAATGAAGCATTGTCGAGGGAGGCCAGAGTAACACCGTACAGCTCGTCCGCAGGATGCAGATGCCAGAGATCAAGGGCACTCAAGCAGCAGGGCACTGGCAGTCTCTCCCTCCTCAGTTCCTCTCAGATTGTGGGATAGTTTTGACCACGAAAGATGCCTCTCTTTCTATGGCAGCTGGCGCATCTGAGCTTGGTGATTGGCATTTGGCTGGCCATGGGAGGTAGGCCAGCAAGCTATTCGATGTGTGGCCATCTACAGAAGTCCCAGCGCCAGTGCCTTTGGGACTGCCCAAAGGCTCAGTATGTTTGGCAGCGGATTCTCCACATTTTTACTATGGATGACTCCCTCCTGCACAGTTACTTGGGGCGCCGTTGCATGGGGCCGTAAGGCCGTGGCCGCTATGTCATATGAGGGTGGGGGACTTGCCCTCCATGTCTCTCATCGTGGTATTTCTGTAGTGCTAGTTCCAACACAGCCATCGACAATTGGACTCCTGGCTCCAACCAGAGATGGGAGATTTTTTGCAGCAATATTGTTGCGTCGCACATTTGGAGAGCTCGCTACAGTGAGGCCATCGAGGGTACCCTCACACCACCAGTGGAGTCCATCCGAACTAGGGGAAGCTTTAGGCTGGCTCCGACCATATGCATAAGTGCTGCGAGGCCCTCTTAAGGATTTAATGTCAGTGTCCCTTTCTCACTAATAGTGGTGGTGAGCCCACTTGGCACTATAGACCACCTATGTCGTCCGCTTCCCCCCAATTGTATGAGATAGCCTTCTCCTCCTAGAGCAGCTAACCGGAGGGGAAGAGCATCCTCCCCCCTTTTCAGTCTCTTGATTCTCACTCCCCTTTATGGAGCTGAGTTTGTGCTTTAGCCATTATGGCTGTTTTTCCCCAATAACTAATAGAAGGATCTTCTTCGCGGGGGGGGGGGGGGGGTTGGGCGCGCTATAGTCTCCAAAAAAAAAAAAAAGATTGATAGCGCCTGTTGCATTTGACCCCCCCCCCCCCCCCCCCCCCCCGCCCCGGCGACCTGGTGCGGCCGCTGCCCCTTCCTACTCTTTGCTTGCTTGTGTGGCTCTACATAGGTTTTCCATGCCCTGCACCCAAACCCCCCTCTCCTGTGCTTTTCACCCCTTTTCTCCCAAGTCCCCCTCCACTAGCCTTCCGCTGCCGGCCCATCCTTCCCTTGCCTTCCCCTCTTCTTCACCTATGTGCCTCTTTAGGGCCCGCCCCCTTCCAATTTTGGCCCCCACTTGCCATGTGTGCCGTCAGCGAGATACCCCCCTTTCCACACTTCGCTCCAACTCCTCGCTCATCAGTTGTCCCTGCTCTCTTCTTGTAGGTGTCTCTGGGTTGTTCTTCATCGGAAAGAGTAGGCACTTCTCATCATCACCCTGCAGCAAGAGGACTTCATAGAAGCCACTCCGTCGTCCCCAACCATGGCCGCCCTCCCTTGCCTATGTTTTCCCGAAGTGGACCTACAGCTTGCATCGATAGTCACCTCCCTAGAGGCCTCTCCCTTAGTTTGCAAGATTGTGGATAGCCGACTGACGCATGGGCAGATCAGGGATCTTTGCAAGCTGGCCTCATTGGCGAGCCAAGAAAGATTACTGATATTCATCCTCTTGGGTGCCCATACTACGAGCTAGAGTTTAATTCAAGTGCAGCATCAGATCGAATCATGCAACTGAGCCCCATCACACTGTGAATGGCCCAGGCCTTCTTTGTGATGCTGGAGGTATATAGAAGAGCCTAGAGGACTCATTTCGGACCGGAGTCGGTGTCAGCCTTCCGAATCAGTTTACAATCAGCTGTGTGTCAGCTAGGGAGGATTCAAGTCAGCAGGTTGTCAAATGAGGTCAGCTGGGCTATATAGGTGGAAGATCGGAGGTGTTGGAGGTTAGAGCTGTCACGTAGGATAGCTGGAGGAGTCAACTGAGTCTGATTGGAGATTGTTGAGGTGTCTGATTGTGTCAGCCGAACTGCTGAGGATAGGTTCAAAGTTGATTAGTGCCCTTGGAGTTGGGATCTTGGTGTCCCCCAGTTCTGATCCCCTTACGTTTTCTTCTTGTGTGTCTGTTGGTGGTGTTATAGAGGCCATCACCTAGCAACCTCACATGCTTTTGTGCCCCTACTGAGGATCAGAAGGTTCTTGTTTAGGGCTTTGTTCAGCAGGTTGGAATCCACTTGCTGATCAACTCAGGACCAATGGTTGGATTTGGATATGATGTGTTTAGAGGTGAGAAGGGTGAGGATGTCACTCAGTTTTTGATTGATGTCTTTGAGCAATAACAAGGATGATGATGCCTATAAGCTGAGCATGGAAGATTTGTTGTTAGAAGATGCAGCCAGGGAGTGGTTTGAATATGAGGCCACAAATGTTGAGAGAGGAAGCTCGGATAGGTTGAAGGGTGCCCTTCAAGAGAAGATATGGGAAAGCTGACAGCCAAGAGGACTTGTGGAGAGAGCTTCGTAGATTGAACCAAGGAGAGAATGAGGAAGTGTTGGTTTTTGTTGGCAGGTTTGAAGCTCTTTGGAGAAGAATTCTGAAAGCTTTAGGAGAGAATCAGGTGCCACCTGATTTTCTGAAAAAATACAGGTTCATTCGTGTGTTGCATGAGAGCATCAGGGTGAGAGTGGAGTTGAAAGATCATGACACATATGATAAGGCAGTGAGGATGGCAACTGAGCAGTGGAGGAAGAGACCGAGGAAGCAGGAGCTGACAAGGAAGGAAAGAGAGGCAAACAAGCTTATGGTTCCTATGGATGTGCATTTGGAGAGAGGAATCGGCGTGGAGATTCCAAGAGTTATGGAACCCAGTAAGGGGCATAATGGTCTGCATCAGAAGCTGATTGATCAGGTAGGGAATCTGAATATTGTTGTGCTGGGGATTCTTGGAGTTGATTGGAATCAAGAGCAACCCCGGAGTCAGTTTGAAAACGTGAATATGACTGGGACTATTATAGGAATGAGAGTCTTCTGATGGATCAAATGAGGAAGTGGATTTGGATAAAAGTCTGCTAGAGTCAGCCAGATAGAGGCACACAAACTAGGAAGAGGTTCTGAATCATATGATGGCACCATGATGTCTATGGATGGAGAAACTGAGAGGAGGGCTAATAGGAGGTTTGGTTGGATTGTGCCCTTTGATAGAAGCACAACACTGATGTTGTTTATAGGATGCTTGCAGGTTTCTGATCTAGGTGGGTGGATCAATTCAAAAGGATGGCTTTGGAGGATGGAGTTATACCCTTTTGAACCAGGAGGGTGTTGATATGCTGGATGCTGTTGTAGCTGTCAATGGAGTTGTATAGAATGGTTTGTAAAAGAGAGTAGTTTGAAGTACAAAGAAGAAAGTGAAACACTTGAAAGTGTTTCACCTAAAGGGGTGGGCAATATGTGAGGAGAATCCTGAGCCCAGCCTAAGCATGGTGTGTAGATAAATAAAATGTATATAAGATGGTATGTAATGGACCCAAGGTGGCAAAGGCAACGCGTGGCCAAGAGGATTTGCGCAGGTGCGTGAATGAAAAAAGAAAGTGCATGTGCAAACAAAGAAGATGGGTGGCGCAACGTTCGAGAAGAATCAAGGACGGCGACGAGTTGAAGAGGGAGAAGTGGTTAGTGCGACTCTCCAAGAGGGGATGATATATATACATACCTAGATGAATCTAGGAACATGCCCAAATTCACCTTTTAGGAACGTGCATGTTATATACTCATGGTAGTCAACCCACAAGACTATATAACTATCAACTCCATTATGCATAGTATGGACTAGATACTACAACATCCCCACTAACGTCATCAGTGCCCAATAGTGGGTGTAAAACTCTGAATCAAGATATGCTCTCACACACGCACTCCACACACACTTTTTTTTTTTTTGGTAATATCCAGTGCAGTATATTTATATGCTCATAAATTTACACGATGGGAAGTCTCCGAAATGGAGAGTATCCCAAATGTCAGAAACATAAAGAGAAAAGCTCTAAGCAAGAAGCATCCATATCACCCTCATGGCAGGCATCATATAAGGATTGCCGCAATGAGGCTCGGAAGGATTCATATGACTGATGATTCTGCCGACCCAAGTATGCCAAATTATGCTCACTCCAAATTGTTCAAAGAGCCCAATATCTCACCCAAGAGAGAAACAGTGAGTATTGGGACAAGGACCGCATAAATCTGCCAAAAAGCCAGAAATGTTTCCCAAATCTGTGACTCGGGAAACGGAGCCGAAGAAAATCTGAAATTCTCCTGAGGAGGATCTTGGAACAAGGGCAGTGCCAAAGCAGATGAAGAACAGTTTCTGAGGGAGCCTGACATCTTAGACATGTGGAAGGTGCAATGTGACGTTTAGCAAGTGTGACCCCCACTGACAATGTGCCTGTCAAACATCTCCAAAGAAAAAGTCTTTGTTTCAATGGCATTTACACTTCCACAACATCCTTAGATTCTTCCGCCACCATGAGAGGGGCTTCCTTATCTGCCACAGAGAATTAGCATGTTGGTGAATCCATGGGGGAGGCTAAAGAAGCCTGTAGGCTTTTATGGAGGTTAAGGCAGGAAGGGGAATAGGATGAATGCATGTAGTAGATGGCTCCAATTGCCAATCCATAAGCCTGTCTGTGTCAGCCATAGGTGGAATAGGTAAGAAGGGATGCAATAAATCAGCAATTTTCTTCCATGTCGACCTATGATGCATTCCCAATGCATAGGAAGCAGTGGCCCGGGGAAAGGATAAGACATATCCTCGATCATCTACCACATCATGTATGTACCTAATTCCCAATTTCATAAGATTGTATGCCCGAACAGATTCCTGTAAAGCAAGTGGAGTGTCAAAGATGGCACTCCAATGAATACTTTCTTTCCTCATCGAGTTTGTCCTCAAGCAATTATCAGGAGCCCATTTGACCTTAGAGAGAACTTGTTTCTAGTCAAGTATGAGGGCAGTAGAGAAAGGACAACCAGGTATCCTCCCTACAAATCTCCCAATAACAACCTCCCAATGATCCGTAATCCAATGACCATAAGCACAAGTCCTCATGTTGACACACATGGATGCTAACATACAAGTCCATGGCTGCTGTTGACGGAAGAAAGTATGCAACATTGTAGCCTTCCTTGCAAGTACATGATATCTTATATAAGGACATTAAGTCCACCATGCATCCTTGGGGAGCACACCATTTCCATCTTCATCAGTCTCAATGCTTTCACAGCAGTTTTTGTCTTCCATAACATCTCCATAGCTTGAGACATGAAAGCTGAAATATCCCTGGAGGACCAATGCAGCAAGGGCAAATAGAACTGGACATAGGACATCACAATGGATTGTACTATTCTGAGCCTGACATGAAGAGGCCAAGTAGAAATCTTCCAGTATTCCAGTTTATGTTGAAGTCTCTGGAAAATCCATTTTAACTGCTGCTTTCTGGTGATATGCCATCCTATGGGATATCCCAAATGCCTGACAATATCTCTGGAATGCACCACCTGACCCGGCCAAAGAATAGAATGCCAGTCACATTGTTTCAGGGGGAGTAATTTAGATTTGTCAAAATTGACATGCAATCCCGCTGCCAACCCATATAAAGAAAGAGTGGCCATAAGCATGCGAAGTTCCTGAGGAGAATTCTGTGGCATGAAGAAGGAATCATCAGCATATGCTTGTGCCAAAAAAGATGTAGCCCCTGGGATTTTAAGACCAGTCATGTGTCCTGTGTTTGTAAGATGATCAAGATACATCAAAAGAGGATGGGTCGCAATGGCATAAAAGAGAGCACTAAGAGGGCAGCCCTGTCTAACTGATCGGCCCAATATCCATGACCGAGACAGATGGCCCCCAAGAATGCACTGAGCAGTAGAGCCAGAATAAAGCCAGTAAACAGCATTTGCCATCTTGGGACCAAAGCCCAACTTTGTCATGATCTGAGAGATGAAATCCCATTGAACATTGTCAAATGCCTTAGCAATATCCACCTGCAATATAAGCACATCTTGATGCGAATACTTAGCATATTCAATTGCAGTCAAGGCATTGGATATATTATCATGGATTTGTCTTCACGGCACAAACCCATACTGATGAGGATGAAGTCCTGCATGCAGTATCTTGTGAAGCCTATGTACAATCATTTTGGCAATAAGTTTGTAAAGTACAGGCATCAAAGTAATAGGCCTCCAATCTAATATATGATCACACTGATGTTTTTTGGGGACAAGCTTGACTATACCATGCTTCCAAGAGTGCGGCAACTGATTTTTGCACTCCACACACACACACGCACACGCGCGCACACACACACACACACACACACACACACACATAAGAGCATATATTCACACAAAGCCCTTCGTACTGAGTTTTTGTCAAACCTCCGGAGATGCAAGGCAGACTCAGCCATAATGAAGCCTAGCACTAAGGGAAGTAGCAAATAGAAAGAATAAGTATAGCAATGATGCAAGAGAGGTGGCTAGAGAGACCACCACGGAGAGGAAAGAGAGTTGGAGTGACTGCAGGGGAGAGGTCCTGCAGGTCAGCTTTCTTTGATTGAAGTTTGCAGGCTAGAGTTCCTGTAGTTTTCGAAGATTGCAAAAGAGAAGACCAGGGCAGTGTGAGAAGATTTGTTTGGGTTAGAGCAAAGGGAGCGACGAAGACCAGAGAGTCGTCTAGGATGTGTGTTCCCTAGGATCTCTGTGCAGCATCTTTGTTAGAGACTTGGCTCAACTCAATTCATCCTCACCTGTAGCTGCTGAAGTCGATGCTTTGAAGCGTTGTCGCTCGGGTCTACCTGTGGGGGATCCTTGAGCTTTTAGTGTTTTCTTCTTATGTTTGAGTCTACGTCTCAGGGATATTGAGACGTTGATATGTTTTTATCTAGTTGATGAAGTCTGAGAGTTTGGGTTGTATCAGCTGTGAATGGATGCAAAGTCCTTTGTTTTGATGTTTTAGTTGTGGTATGTGTGTTGATTTGAAAGAGTTGTGGTATGTGTGTTGATTTGAAAGAGTTCATGAAGATTGAACCCCTGTGTGTGTTAGTTCGGTGTTTGGTGAGCTGATACTTAGTCAGTGCCGACTAAAACAACATCAGACGAGAAGGTACAGAGTCAGCCAAGGTCAGCTCAGCATCAGATATCATTAGCTGGTGTAAAGGGTTTGGTTTGGCTTGTCTGGAATTGACGGGGTGGTTTGTGAGTCAGAGCTAACTGTCAGAGGTCTGTCAAGAGTCAGCAATCAGCAGTCAGATGGGTTAGTGGGCTGTAGTGACTTTGCAGCCCCTCTGCTGAATCAAAAATAACAACAATAGGCCTGCCTCTTCCCCTTGGTTCGGATTGCTCCTCATCCGGGTTCAAGACGGCCTTTTTCTTCGATTAGCATCATGGCTCCCTCGGCCGGGCGAACCATTGTTTTTTCCGAAGCCGAGCTTGCGGTCCTCTACGCCGAAATCGAGAAAGACTCCAAAACGACCCTCATTGCCAGAATCTTTGGATCTCACCCTTCCCGTCTCCAGGCTTGGGATTGGGTCTTGGCGGCTCTGCCCTCCGACCTCGCCTCACACTTTCGAGATGTCAGGTTGCTTGGAAGAGGTTTCTTCCAAGTGGATTTTGATTCTGAGGATGCAGCCTCAGAGGTTTTGAAGGGCAGCCCTTTGCCATTGGGCCCGAGGAAGATATTCTTTCTTCCCTACTCCAGCCACTTTGACCCTGTTGAGGAAGATCAGAACCGTTTCCCGATTACTCTTAGATTCCAGGTCTTCCTGGCGCATATTGGCCTATGTTAGAGGCCATCAGGTCCGCCTTTGGGTTGGTTCTTCAAGTGCCCCCCCTCCACGCCTGGCCGACATCTTCTGCCCAGGTGGTCATTGCCTTGGCGGATGCTATCCCAAGGGTCATGGTTCTTGCCCGTGACATTGAGCTCTTTGAGGGCTATGTTTTGCTTCCGGGCCCTTGTGGCCCTTTGAAGCAACGTATGGAGATTGCAGGTAAACCCGATCAGTGCCAGGTTTGTCACCAACAGGATCACTTTGCTCGAGATTGCCCTCGGGCTCAGGGTTGCAGGAGGCCTCGCAAGTGTGCTTCTCAGGCGCCACCTCCCTTGGTTCCTTCCCGTCCTTCACTCCGCCAGGTGTGGCGAGTTGTCTCTCACAGCCGCCCTCCTGGTGTGATTGATGGGAAGGCCTCCTCGGATCATGTACAGATAGATGATGTTTCTGGTCAGAGGGATGTGTCAGCTGATGCATCTTTGCAGAGATGATATCTCAGATCAAGATGATTTTGTTGAGTCCTCTCTACTTGGAGGGGGTGATATGCAGGATGTTTAGTGCAGTGGGGATCATGTATTGCAGGATTTTCAGCATCATGCCATTGCCCTTGATGCCCCGCAGGGCAAACAGGTTTCTCGTACATATGTAGGTACTGTGTAGGGCCTCGGACAAGGGCATGTGAGTGGACTTTGCCCCATGGATTATCCCGTCCTCCAGCATTATGAGAGGCATCCTGAGGCTGCCCATCGTCTTCTTAGATCGGGGGTCAAACCCTCTTCTCTTCCATGAGAATCATCTCATGGAATGTTCAGGGCCTTGGAGGGCTTCCCACCCGTGGTAGGAAGCGCCTTCTGAAGGACTAGTTTGACCCTGCTGTTACAAGAGGGTCTATGGATGTACTTTTGTTGCAGGAACACAAATTGGATAGATCTCAGTGTGGCAAAACTGGTAAGATGCTTTCTGGCCACACCTTCTGGTCCTCGGCAGTTGGGACTAGATGGGGTGTTTGCATTTCAATGGCAGCATCTGTTATGCCTCATGTTATTGGGCACGGTGTTATCATCCCTGCTAGAGTGGAGTGGATTTTGATCATGCATGAGGGTCAATAATTGGGAATCTTGAGTATCTATGCACCTAATGTGAGAGGTGAAAGGGTGGCCTTTTGGGACACCATTACAAATGTCATTCCCCAGGTTGATCATTGGATAGTGGGAGGAGATTTTAATATGGTTGAGCAACCTTCTGACAAGAAGGGTGGACGCGAAGGGGGTTTACACCCTTTGGAGCGAACCTCAAGGGAGACGTTCACGCTTTCTTTTTTTGGCAGGGATTGCTGGACTGAGGATGACTTCCAGAGAAGGCCAAATTCCTTATCTTTCTCTTGGCATAACCACAGGAGCGGGGATGAGAGCATCTTTGCATGGTTGGACAGGTTTTATGTGGATGATTGGTCCTTGGACAAAGGAGGCACCATTGCTATTATGCCTGGCACCACCAAATCCGATCATTGCCCCGTCGTTTTGTGTCTTAGGGAACCTGGGGCTTGCTCGGCCTCTCTCTGTGTCCGTATCCGTGAATCTCTTTATCTAGATGCTGACATCTCCCTTGAGATCAGAGAGAGATGGAGATCTTGTGACGGTCCTGATAATATTGCGCTGGCTCTTGAGAGGACCAGCCATCATTATCATAGCACTGCCTTGTCCAAGAAGGAGGCTCTGGACAAGGAGAGAGCTATTAGGCGTAGGATTGCTGCTCTTCAGAGGGAACATGAAAACGTCCCATGTGACTAAGGAGAGGGGCCACCTGGAGACTCCGGGGGGAGGGCTCTCACCACGGAAGCAACGACCATCATTGCTACGAGCTTCGAGAAGTGATGAATCAGCTTGAGACGGAGCCTGCTTTGCGCAGTTCCTCCCAAGGTTAGGGGCTACTGCCGAAGGCGGTCGGCGGGAATTCCTTGGAGAGGCCGCACGGAGCTTGCGGGGGTGGGTGGGAGCGGAGGAGGCTCTGAAGGAGAGGATGGACAAGAGGCTGAGGGAGTGGGCAGAGAGTAAAGCACCGAAGTGGGAGGGCTTGGGGGGGTGCAGTTTGAGGAAGGTGGGGGAGGAGGAGGAAGAGGATCCTACGAAGAGGGGGAGGATGGTATTTGATCTGTTTGGAGAGGACATCTGCTACTGCTGAGGAATCATATCCTCCTGAGGGGGAGGGAAGGGCGGAGAGGTTCCAAAAAATCAGGAAGACTGGCACAGAACCACTCCGTGGAACCGGTTTTCAGGCGGTACGTGACACTAGGATCCTCTAGGGAGCGGATGGGGTCTCCGCTCTAGACGGATGCTCCTACAATAAATGCTTCTAAACGGTTCTCTCACATGAGCATTTCTGCATGGGCCCCTTCAAGCTCTCTCGCTTGGTGGCAACGTGCTACTTTGGCAAGCATATGGGCTGCCTTCGCCTTCTGCCTGTCGGTGTATTCTTGGAAAAGAGGCACATTGCTATGAAGATGTCACTGTTGCATGCTATGTGAGGGAAGAATGCCCCATTTGCTATGGTATTGTGATTTCTCTCGTGCCCTCTTGGACAGACTGTCAGGGAATCTTCTCACGCGACTCCCAAAAACTCAATTTAGGAAGACAATGTTGCTTTTTTCTGGAATTCCACAGCAATATACCGACTTCAGGGTATTCTTAGCGTGGACTATTTTTTGGGCACTGTGGACAATATGGCAAAATAGAAATCAGATGCGTTATGGACACATTCCTCTTGATCAATATGCCTACTTCCAACACTCGTTGAGACAGTCTTTACATGACTTCCGGAACTTGCAACAAATGGACGACTAGCAATACATGGCTTTCTTTGACTGCTTCTAGGCAGTCACATCCCTGGCCCCTATATAGGGGCCTCCGTTGTATCATGTTGTTTTGTTTGTGGGTTTTCACCTCGCTATGAGGTTTCCCATTGGTAATATAAGAATTACTAAAAAAATATGTTTATATGATGCCTGCCATGAGGGTGATATGGATGCTTCTTGCATAGAGCTTTTTTTTTATGCTTCTGATCTTTGGGATACTCTCCGTTTCGGAGACCTCCCATCATGTAAATTTATGAGCATATAAATATACTGCACTGGATATTACCAAAAAAAAAAGTGTGTGTGTGTGAGAGAGATACTAAACGTCACATTGCACCTTCCACATGTCTAAGATGTCAGGCTCCCTCAGAGACTGTTCTTCATCTGCTTTGGCACTGCCCTTGTTCCAGGATCCTCCTCAGGAGAATTTCAGATTTTCTTCGGCTCCGTTTCCCAAGTCACAGATTTGGGAAACATTTCTGGCTTTTTGGCAGATTTATGCGGTCCTTGTCCCAATACTCACTATTTCTCTCTTGGGTGAGATATTGGGCTCTTTGGACAATTTGGGGTGAGCATAATTTGGCATACTTGGGTCGGCAGAATCATCAGTCATATGAATCCTTCCGAGCCTTATTGTGCGGCAATCCTTATATGATGCCTGCCATGAGGGTGATATGGATGCTTCTTGCTTAGAGCTTTTCTCTTTATGTTTCTGACATTTGGGATACTCTCCATTTCGGAGACTTCCCATCTTGTAAATTTATGAGCATATAAATATACTGCACTGGATATTACCCAAAAAAAAAAGTGTGTGTGTGTGTGTGTGTGTGTGAGAGAGAGAGAGAGAGAGAGAGAGAGAGAGAGGCACTGATTGCACATGTTGATTTTCATTGTTGCCCAGATTTAAGAAAGGTTTTTCCTTTTGGCTTTTTCCATCTTGGTGGAGATGAAGTGAATACAGGTTGGCACTTTTAAAAAAAAATGCATGAACGAAGCAAACACTACCTTTGACATTATTGCAAGATGTATTAGAGCATTCTGTTAGGTCTTGTCTACATCAGTGTTAGGATGTGACTACGTTTCCATGTTGACTGAGTGAAATTAAAAAAATGTCATAAAAAGAAAAAAAAATAAAGATGACGGGGTGCAGTGTAAAAGACAAAAATCAACATGTGGTATATTGGTGAATGGTTTGGGTAGAAATGCACTCCTTGTGTTTGTGAATTGCTCGTGCTCCTTAGGTTGATACATTTTCTGGTTCCGTGGCAGATTGTTGGAATAACACTCCTCGAATCAAGCAGTGGTAAGGCTGGTGTGCCATTCTTTTCCCTTCTAGGTTTGTTTAAGTCCTAGAAAAGCTGCAATGGAGTGAGGAGTTTTGATGTGGGATGTTTATAGGGTTGTCACAGATGTCAAAATGAACATGTGAGCTATGTCCTGTGTGCAGGCTGGACGACAATGAAATGACAACACATGATGCATACGTTTACTTTGTATTGCGTGCTCAACAATTAGCTTTGTCCCATGGTTGGGAACCAGTCAACTGGTGCAGTTTAGGAAACCATTGCCACATTTTTGCACTCTCAAAACATCTTGAATAGCAACACATTTTTTTTCTCATTTAATCTTTGAAATGTTTCACTTCCAATGGTTTTCTCCCAGGGAGGAAACCTTCGATGAATTTGCGGACATGTTGGACCCGAGAACGATCGTTCATAATTGGTACATCCGCATTATTTTGTTTTTGCAAATTCTTTCAAAGAAGTATTTACAGGTTCTAAGGAAACAACTAAGTAGGTGTTGTGCCTTGAAATTTAAGAGAAGGCAGAATACATTAATTTTTTCTCTTTCAAAAGACTACAAGCCTTTTTATTCCTTTTTTTTCGAAAGCAGTTGGTCTTTCTCTAACCGAACCGATCCTACAACACAGTAATTGTGTCTATACTGACCACACACTTGTCATACCAATCAAATTTGGACACACTCATCTGTTCAGAGTTCTCTTTTTTACCTTATCTGGCCTGCAAAAAGGTCATTGCCAGGGGACTATGATAGAATCCCTCTTATCACAAGACATTTTTGTGATTATAGGGTTTCGTTTTCTTTTTTGTTTTTTTTAGTATGCTTTTGGAGATGCCTCATGCATCTTCTATCGGAATACTACTTATCATGTAGTACTTTTGGTCTCATGGACCAATTTACCGCCCCTACAGACACAAATACAATGTACTTCATTGATACATTGAAACACTTTTGGTTTCATAGACCCCGGGACTTTTGTGGATGTTAAGATTTCAACGCAGCCCTACGTGTCGTGCTCGAGGAGGATGGTATCATTGTATGAGCTTTTGCACTACCTTCCCCATTATTTACACTATCACCTTGTACCATCATAGATGGTGGACATTGTTGCACTGTACACCATTGAGGAGGAGGATGAACTTCAAGTCTCTTTTTGAGTTCACGACCTCACATAGTACGTGGGCCCGTTTTATTTGGTAGATGTTTATTTTTTTCATGCTTCTAACATCCAGCTATTTATGGATTATTTGTATTCATTTTCAGTCTCATAGAACCTTTGGGTCTTTCGTAGACATTTAATGCAATCTTTCTTCCTTTCTGCTTTCTCCGAAACGGGTGTGCCCATGATCATGAGGGTTTAGTAGTGGAGCCCACCCCCCCCCCCCCCCCCCCCCGCAGCACCCATGTTTAATAGATGCCATGGTTTCCCACTCCCATAATGGTCCATCAACACCATCACCCCCATCCTCAAAGCCAGGGACCCTCGGATCCTGGAAACTACTGAACTATCACGATTGGCCATACACTGGCCAAGCTCCATGGATGGTTGCTAGAGTTGGAGCTTAGCTCCATGGCAGAGATGCATGGATACAGTGCCCCAGGACACTCCACACTGTATCACATTTTTACATTGAGGGCTATCATTGAGGAGGCCAATTTGCAGAGACATTGTGTTTAGTCTTGTTTTCTGGATTTCTACAAAGCTTTTAACAGAGTCTCCCAGGCACACCTTTGGTGCCTGCAAGATTTAGGTGTGCCATCAGAGATGATATGGGGCATCACAACGCTTTATGAGCTAGTTATGGGCCGGCTTGAGGCTCCAGGGGTATGTCACATGAGATATCTAGCACAATTGGGGTGAAACAGGATTGCCCCCTTTCTCAGACCTTATTTGGGCTCTACATTGATGAGATCTTTGACTTCTTCATTGACGGACCACGTGGCACTTGGTTCCTCCCTGGCAGGCACCTTGATCCCCCTCCTATTTGCGCTGTACACTGATGAATTCTGACTTCTTCATCGAGGACCATGTGGCACTTGGTTCCTCCCTAGCAAGCACCTGGATCCCCCTCCTATTGTATGCAGATGACATAATGCTCATTTATATTCAGCCCAGGGATACAGAGGCACTTGGATGCATTACACACCTTTCGTGAGGAGCAGGACCTCACAGTTAATCTTGGGAAGACCAAGGTTATGATCTTTAACACCTCTAGGGAGCTCCCTCCTCCCTGTGTGTTGTGCAACCCCCCCCCCCCCCCCCCCTCCCTCGCCCTGTCACACTGCCCCCCTTTAGCCGCCCCCTTCCTGCCCCACTCGACCCTCCTCTGCCTCTTTGCTGCCTCCTCCTTTCACCTGCCAGCCATCAGCTCCCCTCCCCTTCTCCCGCGCTGCCTCCCCTCCCGTCTGTCCGCCTTCAGCCCCCCGCCCTCTTCTCCGCTTCCATGCCCCTTCATACACCTTGCACCATCCTCCTATCCGCCATCGCCACTGCTCGCTTATCCTTGCCCCCCTCTTGCTTTTGTCTTTCCTTCCTTCCTCAATCTTTCCTTCCCCCACCTCTTGGTTCCGCCTCTTTTCTCTCCTCCTCCTCAACCTTTCCCTCTTTAGTTTTCCCTTCTGCCTTCCTTGGGGTCGAGTAGTTTCTTGGACAAGGTTTTGTTCTTCTTGTGGCTTGGTTCATGCCACCTTCTGTCCTTACTCCCCAGGAGGACTCCATGGCAGCTGTAACTCGGAGAGGGCCGGCAGGGGTTTCTCAAAACACTTGACCATTAATGCAATTAAACACTTAAATTGGCCACATTCGTAAACATATGCCACTTAATTCCACAAAACTATAAAGAGAGAGGCGCACATCTAACACCACATAAAGTCTGGAATGGGACAACCCCCTCTTTGGAGTATTGTATTACTCAAGGACAAAAATAAAATGTACAAGCTTTGAGGGAGCGTATGCTCCAGATTTATTCACATACAACCATGAATAATTCATATGCACAGGCTGTAATCAAAAATCCCCATGAAAATGCCAAGAATATGTATTCCATGTGGATACCGGACAACATAATTTATCCAATAGCCCACATAGCTGTCCATAAACCCATATGGCTGAATCATAAGCCCATAAAGCTGTCCATGTACCCATATGGCTGAATCATAAGCCCATAAAGCTGTCCATGAACCCAAATGGCTGAGATACAATACCCCATGGCAATAGCAAGTACCCAATGCTGCAAATACATGCCCGATTATTGTAGCAAGTGCCTAATGGCTGTCCATATATAACCAATTAAAAAGACAAATGTCCAATGGCTGAAAATCATAACATAATGATCAAATACCCTTGCCTTCAATATTTCTTCGTGTGATGAAAGCCTTCAAAGCAGTCCCCAAAGGCCGGTATAATTCATGGGCTGCCTGCGAGACAGAGAGAAATGAAATGATATATTAACGTCTCTAAGAGGCCATAATGGCCTATGAGACCAAAACTGAGAGTACATCTGAAGTTGGTGTCTCATCAAAGAAAACAACTAAATGAAAATGAAAAATACAATACACTAATAGTCTTACAGTTATAAGAACTGTAAGCAAGACTCCTAGATGATACTGAGTAGAAAATACTGGAAAATGTATATCTAGTAGATCCATGTATGCTGATCAGTTGAAGTGCTGCCCTCTCCTCGGATCAAATATCTCCGCCATGGGGCTGTCTAGAATGGAGAGGTCGTAGAAGCGAGGTAGGCGCCTCCGATGCCGAGCAATAATGGCTCTGATTTGGCGATGGTGAGGATGTCGTGCTTGGGATCCTGGTGGGCTTGGCTGACGAGCACGACATAAGATGATTGCTCTATCAATGGTGACTCCTTGGGAGCGTGGCCGGTGCCCTGATGGCTCGATGGAGGAGGTATCAGGAGGTGTGTTGTCTGGGTTGCTGGTGCTGGTGCTGGTGCTGGTGCTAGTGCTGAAGAAATCTGTCAGGATTCTCTGTCTAGGTACATCATGGCTCGGTATCCTGTCTACCAAGAGGGTCTCTCTATGTCTCCTGAGCTCAAGTAGGAACAATCCCAGGCATCTCTGATCCTCAAACTCCATGACCTTGCGTAACGGCCCAAAACCCTCTCAGAAGAGGCAATGATATCTCCCTCGGATCTCATAATAGACTTTACATCAGCAAATGTAGTGCTCCTCTATCTCTGCCTCCTGGTAGCATAGCTGACAAATGCAGTCATCCGAGATTGGATGCACATATCCCCCTGTCTCAATCCGCAGCTGGTGTGATGAGGTCCGGATCTATCCAATGGCACAACGTATCCCATGTGATAGGTGTACATCCATGTACACCGGGCGGGTGATAAAATCATCTGCTGAGAGGTGTAGAAAATGGCTTTTGTAATGAGCCATTTTTCGTGCCTAAGGGCTCAAGGGGACTAGTCCATGTCCTCTCTGTGTCCACTCTGACGAAATCCATCCTAATCACGCGTTTATGCTCTGAGCGGGTGAGATCCAAAAATGGACAATCTAGTGCCTCTATCCGCAAACCATATAGGTCAAACCATGATCTCATCTGAGCATACCAGCAATGAGTATCTCCATCCTCTGCCAACTGTATGGATGAGGTCAATGCCAATCGGGAGTACCTTGAGGGAGCTCCCATAGCCATTGTAAAAAGGTAACTGCCTCGAATAGGGCCTCGGTCACTACTAGTGCGGCACCCAGCTCAGCCCAAACAATCTCACGTCGTACCAATGATTTGCTCCAAATCATGCGAGCAATCATCATAATCAGTGGTCTCTCCATTTGCCTCCATCCCTCATCCGTCCCTCTCTGAGATCTGTGATTATGCTGGGCTCCCAAATTGGAGCTCCATACACAGGAGGGTCGCTGTGACGACAAGTGTATCAAATAGCCACAATTTGGTTCGCGGCTCCTAAAACTGTATGTGTGCACACTGCCTCTCAAGTGCCCCCAAGGCTACATGCCCTTGAGCTAATCTAGCTGTTGCTGCCTCCTGCTGTAGGGAGAAACGCGGTCATGTGAAAGTAACTCCCAAGTCGACATATGACCCGAGGTACTCAACTGGCTCCCCTCGGAAAGTGAACTGAGGCTCTGATCTCGTCACCCATGCCTGTGTGGTGTTAAACACCATAACCTTGGTTTTCCCAAGGTTCACTGTCAGATCACTATCTGCACAGAACGATGACCATGTCTCTCTGCCCAATCAGCTCACCTACGACTCCAATATAGAGCCATACAGTTTTGCCAAGTAATGACCAATCATGATCGTCCTGTAGTTGCCTGGTACCATGGGGTCCCCACTCTTAAAGAGTGGTACAATGATATGCTCTGTCCAGCTTGCCAGGAAACCCTCACAAATGGCACGATTAAACACATGTACGATGAGCGGAGCCAAAGTGTCACGCACATATGAGAAGTGCTCTCCAACTAGCCCATCATGATCATGTGCCTTTCCCTTCTGTAACCTGTCTATCGCATCTAGCACCATCCGCATAGTAAAAAAGGTGCTGCTAGCCGGTCTAGCTCCCAGTGGTGGGTGGGTGGGGGGCTGTCTTGGTGCATCATATAGCTCTCTAGCATAAGCATGCCATGCCTCAGGTGCAGTAATCGGAGTACCAGGCTGTCTCTCCTGAAACATCTTCCATGCCCTCTTGTTGTCCTTCCCAAAGAAGAGTTGGTAGATCTCCTCCTCTAACTTAGCCAGGTAGGCTCGTTTCTTCCTCCGCACAAGGTGTCAAAAGATCATCCTGGCCTGTCTATGCGTGTGAGTCCCAATGGCAATCGTGTCTCACGACACTCATCATTATACCAACTGTTCTGTGGGGCAGTGCTGCCACGGGGGGTGGAAGGGATCATAGTGCAGGGAAACGCATGAGGCGGATGCATATAGTACACCTGCCAATCCTCTCGTAATCTCGTCCCAGAGGGCTATGTGGGCCTAAAGCAAACAAGCTGTCAGATACTGCATCTCGGTAAACCCCAACTGTCTCACGTGTAAATTGATATCTCAGGTACCTAGGTAGATGAGTGGCTGGCCCATCTCTCGGGGATCTACCTACTAGTGTGAAACTCAGGTATGCATGATCGGCTGGTATGCCAATGGGCCTACTGGAAATCGTGAAACCCCGCACATCAAGTATCAATGAAGGAGATCCCATCAATTAGTCCACTGTGCTGGCTTCCCCTTTAGAGTTCCAGTGTGTGGGAGCATCTGATCCTTGCCATCTCGATAGGCCATTGTATATGACCAACCCATGTGCACTCCCGAGTGTGAGAAAATGCCTGCCATAATCTGTAATCTCCCCCTCATCGTGTGTTGATCTCTGCAACCCTACATCCTCTGTTGTGATCTCCCAGTACATAGCCTCTTGAGTATCATACAGCTCTGTCTGCTCTATGCCTCTACGTGCATTAAAGTCTCCCAATAGTAATATGTCTCCCATGCTGGCAAACCTCATGATATCATCATATAGTGGCGTATAGGGCGACTCTCTTGATGGTGCAAACCTGGAGTGGGCTGGGGGAAAATAGCGTACCGCTACATATAGCTCACGGAGCCCCTCTTTGCATATTCAGACCCACATGTACCTTGCATCTACATCTCTATGTACCACATGTATTTTGTCACGAAGCTCCTCCCTGGAAAGTATTGCCACTCCTCCAGATCCTCTAGTGCCTCCCATTGTGCGTGGCTGAGGGCGGAACATTGATTCCCATCTATAACCCCGCACGTCAGGAAGCCTCTTGTTTGTGCACTGATGGGTCTCCGTATACATAGCAATATCACTGTGTCTGAAAGTATCCTACATCTGTTCTAAGGGCTCCATTGCAATTCCACACCGTGAATCGCAAGGTCTCATAGGCCGCGCACCGTCAAGCGGGCCTCCTCTCCATAATGATGACTCGGCCATATCTGTATACCGCCCATTTCTCCTTTTTCCTTGCCTCAAGCACACGCGACATGTGTTCCTTCCGGTGTGCTATCTGTGCTTGTGTAAGGTCCTCATCCAAATAAATCTTTTCCCCCTTAAGGGACATCCTTTTAGAGAGGAAGGCCTTCTTCTTCTCCAAGTCACCAAACCTGATGATCAATACCTTCGCCCTAGTTTCATCTCTGCCTACTCGCCATGCTCCAGTAATGGGTACATTAGTGGCTCCAATTTTTGTTGCAAGAGCTTTTGCATCCTCTTGGGGATTTCCCTTATCTTCCCAACCAACTACACGTACATGTAAGGCATAACCTTGGAAAAGAGAGAGAGAGAGAGAGAGAGAGAGAGAGAGAGAGAGAGAGAGATGAAATGAAATGATATATTAACGTCTCTAAGAGGCCATAATGGCCTATGAGACCAAAACTGAGAGTACATTTGAAGTTGGTGTCTCATCAAAGAGAACAACTAAATGAGACTAAAAAGTACAATAAACTGATTGTCTTATAGTTATAAAAACAGAATTGTAAGACTCCGAGATGATACTGAGTAGAAAATACTGGAAAATGTATATCAGGTAGATCCATGTATGCTAATCAGTTGAAGTGATGCCCTCTCCTTAGATCAAGTATCTCCGCCATGGGGCTGTCTAGAATGGAGAGGTCGTAGAAGCGAGGTAGGCGCCTCCGATGCCAAGCAATAATGGTTCTGATCTGGCAATGGTGAGGATGCCGTGGTCAGGATCTTGGTGGGCGTGGCCGACGAGCACGACATAAGATGACTGCTCTATCAATGGTGACTCCGTGGGAGCATGGTCAGTGCCTTGATGGCCCAATGGAGAAGGTATCAGGAGCTGTGTGGGCTGGGTTGCTAGTGCTGGTGCCGAAGAAATCTGTCAGGGTCCTCTGTCTAGGTACATCATGGCTCGGTCTCCTGTCTGCCAAGAGGGTCTCTCTATGTCTCCTGAGCTCAAGTAGGAACAATCCTAGGTATCTCTGATCCTCAAACTCCATGACCTTGCATAACGGCCCAAAACCGAAGCGGCAGTGATATCTCCCTCGGATCTCATAATAGACTGTACATCGGCAAATGTAGTGCTCCTCTGTCTCTGCCTCCTAGTAGCATAGCTAACAACTGCGGTCATCCAAGATCTGATGCACATATCGCCCTGTCTCAATCCGCAGCTGGTGTTATGAGGTCCGGATATGTCCAATGGCACAATGTATCCCATGTGATAGGTTTACATCCATGTATGCCAGGCGGGTGATAAAATCATATGGTGAGAGGTGTAGAAAATGGCTCTTGTAATGAGCCATTTTCCTGCCTAAGGGCTTAGGGGGGCTAGTCCATGTCCTCTTTGTGTCCACTCTGATGATATCCATCCTGATCACGCAGTTTCGCTCTGAGCGGGTGAGATCCAAAAATGGACAATTCAGACTGTACTAAAAGGGTGGTAGTGCCTCTATCCACAAACCATGTAGGTCAAACCATGATCTCATCTGAGCGTACCAGCAATGAGTATCTCCATCCTCTGCCAACTGTATGGATGAGGTCAATGCCAATCGGGAGTACCTCTGCTGAGGGAGCTCCCATAGCCGTTGCAAAAAGGTAACTGCCTGGAATAGGGCCTCGGTCACTACTGGTGCGGAACCCAGCTCAGCCCGAACAATCTCATGTAGTACTGATGATTTGCTCCAAATCATGTGGGCAATCATCATAATCAGTGGTCTCTCCATTTGCCTCCATCCCTTATCCGTCCCTCTCTGAGATCTGTGATGTATGTTGGGCCCCCAAACTGGAGCTCCGTACAAGAGGGTTGGTGTGACAAGCGTATCAAATAGCCACAATTTGGTGCGTGGCTCTTGCAACTGTATGTGTGCACACTGCCTCTCAAGTGCCCCCAAGGCTGCATGCCCTCGAGCTAATCTAGCTGCTGCTGCCTCCTTCAGGGAGAAACGCGGCCCTATGAAAGTAACTCCCAAGTAGACATATGACCTGACGTTGTCGGAAATTCCGGACACGGAACCACCTGCCTCTATAGTTGTCCCTCCAACAGCCTTGGAAATACTAACACCAAACGGGGGCACCACCAGCACACTGGCTGGAACACTTCTCACACAATTCACCACACTACCCACACCAGAAAAACAGCCAAAACAGGGGCACCATAGTCAAAGTAAACACCCAGCAACACATACACTTCCACTGTGTGCATGACGAGGTAATCGAAGGCTGGCACAAAGTGCACTGTGAGAGTGTAAACTCGTGGACTACACCACCAAACACGTCAATCACGCCTTCTCCTGCAAATCAACACACACAGGATACCAACAGACAACCATAGCCAGATACATCACCAGTATCATCCATCCCTGAATTCCCAGCCAACACTTCCATACAGCTTCTTCCGACATAGAAGCTTTTGCTTCACACAACTTCACATACACGACACTTTCACATCAACACAAAGGATGTATACTCACAAGGCTGTCCCCATTTATCTTGGCTAATCCCTCTCTCACCTTTCCTTAGAATTTCATCACCTCAACCCTCCAGCTCGCCAGTTGTAGCAGCCCTATTGCCATCACCATCACCAGCGCCACAAGCAATAAAACCGGTCGCCGGCAGCTATACTCCCTTTTCCTTGCCACCAGCCGCTGCCTAGATTAAAGCAAACCCAAGCAACCCTCTGAACTCCCCACTACCAGCCATGGCAACCCATCCAACAAGCCCCAGCCTGTCCTCTGAACCTCCCTGCCTCTCAGAGACAGCAACCACCCAGAAAAACAGCTCTCGGACGTCGCCTTCCACTAAGAACTGGCGGCTCTGCCCTTCTCTCTGTTCGCACCAGCCACCGCAGCAGCCCACACGTTCTCTGCACTGCACCTCAGCTGAAGGCCACTCTCCTACGCCACCAGCACACTGCCAGTTCTCAAAGAAAAAACCCAGCCACCCCTCTATCATCGCCTCTCTCTCTCTTCAGAGGCGGCCACCTGTACAACGAACTCCTGCTTTTGCTATCAAAGGCAGCTCCCTCACCTCGTCTTCTCTACTGCAGCCAGGCAGCGTACCTTCCTTTGTCTCTTTGCAATCCCCAGCCTGTCGACGTCCCCGAGTCGCCGCCACCTGTCACAGCCAGCCCAAGCAACAGTACCAAGGCGGCTCCCTCTTTTTTTCGCTACCGGCCACCGCCAGCAACCAAAAACAGAGACCCACTCCAAAACTCTCTCCCTTCGCTAACCTTCTCATTCTTTTCCCCCAGTCAGTCAGCGCCCTTTTTGTTGACGTACCCAGCCACAGCTCTTCGCCAGCCGTCGTGACCATCATTCTGGAAGAACCCACCAACCTGCCCAATTTAGTATCCTTCCTTTTCATCAAATTTCCTTTGCACCACCTTTCTCCTTGCCATACACACGTCCCTCATCACCTTCCATATTGCTTCCCCTTCCAGAACCATCTCATGCACCATTCAATTAGCATCCCAACAATTAAACGCCCACATGTTCATGCACACTTTCGAATTCAACCTACCAATGCCCATTTATTTTGGGGACGCGCACACATACAAAGCGACCGAATGGCTGATACCACCTCCAGCAGACCACGCTCCGGACAAACCTGTACAAGCCTACTACAAAGCCACCCACTCTGTACACGTGCCAGGGCATTCCAGGGCAAAGCTTTATACATGCCATGCATCCCATATGTACACAAGCCCAAAACACCTTTCAAGATTTTGCCTAACATACTTTGCCCAACCCCTAGCCTGCTGAATCATTTATGATCAGCAACAAAAAGCATACGACAACGTTTCCCTCCGTCAATCCTTTGAGCATCATACAAGGTAACCAAAGCATCTCTATTCCATCTGTTCGAAGAAACACTGTCATCTTCCCAAGACGTAGTTTGCCATACCCTTTTCCACAACATAACATAAGAACTTTTGGAAACAAAACTCTTGACATACATAGCATCCTGTCTCATCTCAATTCCATAATCACTGATATAGTCAACGCTAATATTGGAGAACCAGTGAAGCAACTCCTGCTGAGGGTAATAACTAATGAAAGCTTCATCAAGAAAGACGTGCTGTGCACATCCCAAAGAACAAGACTCTATAACCTGTTGCCCCAAAGCACTCTCTTGTCCATTAACATAAGAAACATCACCATCAAAGCCAACCACTACAGGCAAAACAAACTCCCCTTCAATAGGCATCATTGCCAAAGCATCCACCTCAGTTCCTGTATGCTCACCTTTATCAAGGCCAATAAGAAATTCATCTATCACAGCATCCATAATCTCATCCATAGCATCAACATCATTCATAGTCTTCTGGTGTTGCTCCTCCTTCATAGCATGAATTCTGCTTGTGGCTTTCTTAACATTAATGCTCATCTGATCATCCAACTCCAACTCAGGTTCATCATCCTGCAGACTCTCAGGTTCATCATCCTGCAGACTTTCTATATCCCACTCATCCCACAAAGGTTTATCATCAAAAGACTCAAAAGCAAACTCTTTCACATCACATGCATACCTTTCCTTATGATTCACTTGTACCTCAACCATAGCATCCAAAGGAAGTACATCAAGATCTTGAGGGAAATCTGCCTCAGAAAACATATACTCTTCAAGGGCATCCTCTGTCATAAAATCAGCCATTACTTCCTCGCATTCTTCCTGTATGGCCTCTTCTTGTTGGGCAACCTTATCACTAAGCACTTCCTCATCAATAACCAGGGCAGCCATCTCTGCATCCTCCTCACTGGATGAAGTGTCCTCTGTTCCCTCACTAGTAGTGGTGCTACTAGTCGTGTCATCAACACTCGAATCTGCTTCATTTCCCTCTTCATCATCAATAGGCTTCTGATTATCCATATTAAACTGCTTTTTATCCCCTCGCCTGTCATACAGAGTAATGACCCCTTTCCTCCAATCTTGAACAGCCTTCACCGCTCTCAGCCATGGGCTTCCGAAAATGATGGGGAATGCACCCATTCTTGCTGGCATAACATGACAATCCACAAGCACCTTTACCTCAAAAGCTTGTAGTTCTAACTTCTTGATCACACCTAAGCATTTGACCTTCTGATGATTGGCCAGCTGAATACGGAAACTAGACGCTTCAGTAATATTAAGACCAAGCCTCTCCACAGCTGCTAGTGTGATTACACAAATTTGTGCACCACCATCTATATATGCCTCTCCCAAACTCTTCCCTTTGTACCATACATCCACCACAGGACATATATCAGGTAACTCCTCAACAGATAAAACAGTCACTATCCCTCTGGCGGCAGGTTCCTTCTCTCTCGGGTTCACAAGTCTTTTCCACTGACGTTTCAATTTGGGAGCTAACTCTATCAATTGCCCAAAAGTAATATTAGCTTTCCTTCCAGCCATGTCCTCCTGCAAATTGTAGCTATCCTGCCCAACCCCTAGTGGAAAATCAGTCACTTGAAACTTCCTACGAGACTTTTGCTTCCGCTTGATCTTTACATCCCCTCCTTCCTTCACTTTACCTTTCTTCTTGCTAGGCCCTGCAGCATCTCTGCCTTCTCTTTCCTGTGGTGTCTGTTTCCCCAAAGGCATTACATCAGCTTCCGTCTCCTCCGTCTTCTCAAGGGTGACCACATTCATCACCTTAGTTTTATCTCTCCTCATTTGTCAACCCACTAGTTCCTGCTTCACCTTTAATTTCAATTCCATAATCATTTGCCCTATTGGGAATCTGAGAGGGTAAGGGATACATATCACCCGCCATTCGCTGAGGCTTATCACAGTCAGGACTTATATGCCCCAATTCACCACAATTCCAACATGTAGGAATAAACCGTCTACCCCTGCCAAAACCACGGCCACTTCCATAGCCTGCTGTTTGACCTTCAACCCCTTCTTGATTATAACCTCTGCCTCGACCACGTCCACCACCTGTGTTCCCCATCATTTTCAAACTCAGATTCTTCATACAATCCACTATTTGTCTCATGTCCTGTTGAAGCCCTTCATCAGAAGCTGTAACAGTTGTGGGTGCTACCTTTGTCCCCTGTGGTGTGACATTATTCACTTGAGCTTCTGTCGGTTGCACTCTTTCCAGCACGGTTCTCATCGGTACCGCTTCTACCCTTCTAATTTCAGACCTCACTGCCACTGGAACCATCCCCAGCTGGTTCATCCGTTGCAATGTCCAATCCTTTGATTTGACTCTCTCCACCGCATCCTCATAAGATTTGGGCTTCTTTAATTCAACCTTCCAGCGAATGCCTCCCTTCAATCCTGTAACAAAACGATCCTTCTTCATCATGTCCGGAGGTACTTGATCCTCCTCCAAAGCCCTGCACAAGGTCTCCCACAGCAAAGAGAATTTTTTCACATAATCATCAATTGGCTCCAATTCGCCCTGTATCAACCCCTGCACTTCATGCCAAACTCTATCTGGATCCTCAACCTTCTTGAACCTGTTCAAAAGTGCAGTCTTCAATCCATCCTCAGTCATTGGAATGCGTGGCTCAGCATCCTTTAACGACTCTTCATCAAAAGTTTTGAACCATGTCCTCACATCTCCTTTTAAACATATATTCAGCAACCGCAGTACTTGTACCGGCTCATTGATGTGGTTGCTTATGCACGCAACCTCCATTCTTTCAAGAAAATCTGCTACATCTTCATTAGGACCACCAAAAAACTCTGGATACGACATCATTTTGATCTCCAAGTTTCACCTCAAATCCCAAGAAAAACACCTTCCCTGAAACCTTCAACTCCGAGGGCATACACCCCTGTAGACGAAGCAAAATACCTGAGCTCTCCTCAGTGGGGGCAGCAGAAAGCTGTCGGAAATTCCGGACACGGAATCACCTGCCTCAATAACTGTCCCTCCAACAGCCTTGGAAATACTAACACCAAACGGGGGCACCACCAGCACACTGGCTGGCTGGAACACTTCTCACACAATTCACCACACCACCCACACCAGAAAAACAGCCAAAACAGGGGCACCATAGTCAAAGTAAACACCCAGCAACACATACACTTCCACTGTGTGCATGACGAGGTAATCGAAGGCTGGCACAAAGTGCATTGTGGGAAAGGTACATTAAGATGAAAAGATTTATTTGTCCACCCCACAATTTGAGAGATAGATTAGTTATGCAAAAGAGTCATAAAGTTGACATATTATATAAGAATATAGCACGAGCATAAGTTGAGAAATGTTCCAAAAATCGAGGGTTGAAATTTGGCATGTTTTTAAGACCTTTTAAAGAGGAAGAAATAATAATACCAAAAGATTCAAGTTAAGATGGATTTCCTTTAGATGTTTTCTGAATCATATCATAGAAGGACAGAAAGTTATTTGTCTTCAACTCAATCTCAATTACATATTTGACAAGTAATCACATGATGCTTCTTCTTTTCACTAAAAATGAGCAGCTTATAAGTAGAAAGGCTATAGTTGCTTTGATAACTCTTTTCCTTGCAATTGGAAGCATGGAGTACTACATAGACATAAAAGATTGGCTATATATACCATCTAGAAGTGTAAAAAAATGTAATCGATCTACCTTGTCTCAAATATTTACATTTTGAATTGTATCAAAATTTGTTTCTAGAAATGCACTATCTCACCAACTCTTAGAAAAGCTCAATACTTCTCTCTCATAACCGAAAAGAAGAAAGAATTTCATGAGACTTTTATAAGAAAATTCTTTATACATTCTTGGACTTGAGAAAGGTCATTAAAGAATACCTTGATTCACACTTACTTTAGCATTTGATATTTTTTATTTTCAACTTAATTCATGAGGTACATGTTATTTACCCTATTTCACATGTTGGAAGTCCATCCAAGTGATGTCTTTCAACTTATTTCATGAGGTACAAGTTATTTACCCTATCTTACATGTTGTAAGACAATCCAAGTGAAGACTTTAAATCAATGTACCTTATCTCATTTATAATACTAATATAGAAGTACTACTAAAGTAAACTTATCATGATTTATCTATTTGTTATACTCTTTTAAAAGTCCTATTTATTCAAATTGAGTTATGATCATTTATGTGAGTTTACTTGTGTAATGTTAGGAAAAAATGTAGACCAAATATTATAAATGCTATCCTACACCTATTGAGATCATAGATGTGGTTCTCCATGGATACACATGGCTACTAGTTTTCATAGAGAGGAGTTGAGCCACTCCCTAAGGTATATATAAAAGACAATTTCTCACATGTATTATGTTAATTTATAAATCTATTTGTTGTTTAGAAATATAATACAATTTAGTATATACGTTAAAAAATTTAACCCATGTATTATTATAAAAATATTACATCATAATATATGTGAAATTTGGATTGAATAGTCATAGGTGAGTGGTGGTGTACAGCCACATCGGCACCACCCCAACTTAAAGGCCGATGGCTATTTTTCTTTTAGTCTCATTTTTTTTGTAGAGATTGATGAAAATGTACATATATTATATATATTTTTTGTTAAAATTAGCCATGTAGGATATTATATATTTTATCCTCACATGTGCATGCATGCGTGTGTGTGTGTGTGTGTAACATACATACATTCTACAATGACACTTTCTTAGCCATAAGTGTTGGTAAAGGACACTCGTGAATGACATTAATTACTATAATATTATATGTGTCACTAGGATCCCTCTCCCCTTGTAGAGTGGAATATGGAATCGAGTTATTTTTAAGAAAGGATTTATGTCTCATGGTATGATTTGATTTACAAAATATTAGTAGAAAATCCACATAAACATGAATATTTTGCTAATATTCCTTCTCTCATATAACTTTCAAAAACATGTCAAACCTTAGCCTTTTATTTTTGAAACCTTTTAAAGTCATGTAATATTCTTGTAATGTAATGATGAATGAAACATAATTTTTATTATCTTAACTTTGCGACGTTTTAGTATAATCAAATTCTATCGTAAAAAATGAGGGGGTTGCCTTTAAAGAGCAATACCAAAAAAATATGTTCTCATAAGGTTAAACACAAAGTGAAAAATGCTCAACTTAAAAGAGCATTAATACACCCTAGTAAAAAGAAACAATTTTAAGAGTTGGTAATGATCTTTTTGACTAGTTGGTCAAACATCAATTATTTGAGTATCTTGATTTGATAATGAAGGCTTGAATCAAACAAAGTAGATAAAGATTTATATCAATGAACTCGTTGTATGAACAGTATACTTAGAATCTGTGTATTGATTGCCTGTTTAAAACTAGGGGTCAACCATAAAACTTGCCGCATGTATTGGTAAATGGTACGTAACCCATCTATCCTGGCATAGCTTCCTTAAGACCTGGTATTTCTGTTCATATGGCTCGATGTCCTTAAACTTTTCCACTATCTTGTCCATCCCCTCATAAATCTTTCCAATGCATGGCTGAAGTGAATCTATCATCCTCAACAAGTGGATGATTGGTGTTCCCAAAGCTATGATGCTTCTCACGTGCTCCCACCAAAGAGGGTCTCCAATATGTGACGCACATGTCTTCCCTATAGCAGTTCCAGACAAAGCATGCCTTTCATACTCATCACTCACCATCAACTTCTTTAGGGCACTAGAACACTTGTTGAGGAACCCCAACATGAGGACGTTGTATCCAAAGCGAGTGTCCAAATACTTGCGCAATTCTCTAGATGACTTCTTCCTGAACTTAGCCGGCAAGAAAGTGTGTCTGTAAATAAAGGATACGATTTGGGTGGGTTTCTCTATGATGGGAGCAATCCACTCCAACTTCCCAATGTCCTTTACATGATTGTTGAGGCAGTGCACCATGCATACGGAAAATGTGATATGTGGAAACCTGTCAGTCAACAATCTGCTGGCTGCCTTGTTCCCATTCTCTTCACCCACCGCTTGTATGGCTGCCCACCACTCTTGGAAAAGTGCTTCTACACTCTTCCCTGTCTCGGATCATGCGATGAGATAAAGTAAGATTGTCCTCTGGAATAGGCAATGACACCATGAATGGATCTGGACCGATTGTCACTCCATCTGCCAGGTGATGCCATTCCTATCCCAAGAGGATCTACCAATTTTTGTAGCTGCAGCAACTGTCCTCCTTGGTTAGGAAGGTGGTTCTCAATTCCTCTGGTGATGGAGGAGTCTAGGTGGATCCAAACTCAGCAATCTTGTGCACCATGTCCTTGAAGTAGAAGCTACGAGCAGCCTGAAAGGCAATGGCATCATGGTAGAAGAAGCATGCAGTCCCATCTACTCTGAAGTGTACTCTACCTCGAGCGAATAGTACCCCTCACCCCCACTGTTGGTGGTGGTGCTACAAATGGACTTGCACTGGGTCCAAAAAATGATGGCATTCCACCAGATGAAGACCTACTGGTTCCAGAGGTTTGTTCTAAAGTGCCCACATATGTGGAAGGATCTACTCCCACCCCTGCTCTCCGAGCTGATGAAGATAGGTGTGTCACTCCGGCTTTCCGACGAAGCTCCTCTCGTCTTTGACTAGTGATGTTAGTACATAACGCTATGTCCTACCCATGCTGATGAAGCAGGTGCGCCCGAATACGGGTTGCACGACCTGTCTTCACAAGGAGACTATTTGCATGTCCGCTTTTTCGTGCCTCTTGTTTTGTAGGCACCCTCCGCCACCAAGACCACTCCGTAGATTTGGGCCTCATTGAGGTGGACTGAAATTGATCCATGGAGGCCATGGGTGCAAAGGCTCCAAAGAAGGAATGAGGAACATGGGTCATTGCAATGGTCAATAAGGTGCCACGAGATTCCAAAAAAAGAAAGTACACAATAGAGTGGACAAAGTTAGGGCGGTGTTGCAAAAACATGCTAAAAATGCATAACACGTTCATGTTCTAGCTGGTGTATGTCTTGTGTCCAATTGCCATCCTCTTTCATTACTCTAGATATACATTGTTTTTGTCTCGATACATGCAAGCTTTTGAAGAAAGCTTTGGATGAACAACCCTTATCCAAAAGGGGTTTTTGGCGTGATTTAACTTGCCATTTTTGTAATTTCTGATGGTTATTGAGAGCCAACGCATGCTTTGCATAGACAATATGATCCTCCTCTTGCTAAGATAGCTTGCGAGTATGACTAGCCTCCTCCAGAAACTGCCGCATTTTCTTCAGCTGATATATACGTTGTCTTCTATCCCCCAAGTACCATTTGCCATATTCATTGATAAGTGTGCATACGGCAGCAAAATGATACCATGCAATGTCTATGTTCTCATACATTTCAGCCTGTAAAGCGTCAATAATATCAATAGTCATATCCTGAACAAGGCATGTGAGATATAGGAATTGTTCACCAATAGAAGCCGTTTAGTGGGTAAGGAAATCTCACCAAGAGCCATATCGAAGTACAAACCCAACCAAACCGGCACATGATTAGAAAGGTTCAAAGAGTAATCAATCCACATCCGACATGGAAAAGTGTCAGCATAATGTGTATGCAAGAGGTACCAACGATCCAATCTTGCACGATAATCTGAGTGCGCATTATAGTGAAAAGTAAAACCTCTCTTATCTAGAGAAGTGGCTATCCCTAAATCTCTCAATCCAAGATCAACCATGACACTTCCCCAGGCCACTTTCTCAAAAGCAAGCATATGTGAATGGCCCCGAGTGTTGTCTTGAGGAGAAGGGGAGTTATTAAATCCCCACAAATAAGAGCATTGGACAACCAAGGATACCGACTCATAAAATGAGTTTGACGGGCTGAAACTGGGCATATACAGAGCCAAACTCATAGAGCTCCCCATTGGGCATGGACTGCAAACTAATCAGTCTACCATCTGGATCATTATAAGCCACTGCAGGCTGTAAATTTTCTTGACCAGCACACAAATACCAGAAAAATTAACTCCTCACCTACACTCTTCACTCTATATATTGATGAGATTGTAGTATTTGCGGACAGTTTTGGAAGTAGACAGATTCAGCCATGGGTTTGCAAAACACTTGGATGCATTGGACAGATTTTGCAGGGAGAGACCTTTCGGTCAATTTGGGCAAACCAAGGTTATGGTCTTTTAACTGGTCACCTCATGATTTTCTTGCTTATACAGAGATACCCTAGTGGAGATTGTGCAAAAGCCACTTTTACAAGTCCCAGTTCTGCATGACCACGGCTACCACTGATCAACTAGTGAGGCCCATCTGGAGAGACTGCTTTGAGGCACATTTCCATGAGACACGTACTAAGTGTTGGTTGTCTCTTTGACACTTCAGTATGACCAGCAGCTATGTATGGTGAAGCTTTCTGAAAACCAAACCTAGGGAAGGATGAGAGGATGCAGAGTTTGGGTTGGCCCCATTGGTTATAGGTGCCCTCTTTCAGACCGTCAGTGACATTCAGCATACACTTTTGACAAAGATTGCCTCCCACGGCTAGCACTAGAGTGCTGTATGCAGTTATGTTGTGAGAGATAGAGGGAGCCGGTGAGATGAGCTGGGCTTCCCTCCTCGTCCACACGGCCACTACCATTAGCGATACATGCATTGTTTTTGGAGGTAGTTGTGTGGTTACACGCACATGGCATATGGATGGACCGTCTCCCCCTATTTCAGTACAGCCTAGCTTCCCCCTACCTTGACCTCTATGACATGAGATCAACTCCATCATCCAATTAGATCCACTCGGACTACACATAGATCGGACATGGGTGTCGCCATGTCAGAGATTGGTAAGAATGTGAGTTCTACGGAAATCATTTCTTGAGACTCGCTGAGGATGGATTCATGCAGATCCCAAGATACATACAAATATACATGTCACATGCTATGCGTATCGCAAATCGGCCAGCTCATACCTCCCACTGCCTCAAAATAGAGATTGGAATGCACCACAGGAGCGGTAGAGGATAAGGCCCATTATATGTTTAGTTGTCCGGCTTACTACGAGATACGGGGGAGATTCCACTACCTTATTCAAGAGGGATTCGGGACACTCCCACGGGTGAAACAGGACAAGGATGGCCAATGAAGTGGTAGCTCAAGTGGTGAAGTGTTTGTCTTGGGACCAGGAGGTCCTGGGTTCAAACCCCCACTAGGTGCTCCCTCGACGGCATTGCCTACGGGTGGAAAAAAGTGCCTACGGGCAGAAACCATGGGAGGATCTTGGGCCCAAGGCCAGTCAGGGGAGAGGGAGGGGGGAGGGAGGGGGGAGAGGAAAGAGAGACAGTATGAGGATGAGAGATTGTAATAGCATTAGCCAGGTGTGAACGTCTTTGGGCACGGTCTAGTGAACAATACGCACGTCAACACTTAAAATGTAAAAGCCACATTGTACAAAACAATTGAATAATACATCACTGCACAAGATAATCTGCAAAACAAGCAAGCACTACACAGTACACCGCCACTAGGGCCACGAACCGGCCGGCTCCCCTCTCAATACTAAAGTATATTATTGGAGTATTCAATCTATACAAAGTTCCAAGGGCCTGCCAACCAAATAATCCAATGCAATGCAAATATGAAGACAAGTTACCCAAACAAAAGTGAGTTGGAGTAGACTATTGATGCCAGAGCCTGGCCACAAGTCTCATACACCTGGAGGGAAGTGAACGCGAAACTGTCGTTCTTCCAAGACTACGCACAAACAAGTGCTCTCGTATTAGAGCCTGGCTCACACCCTCGCAAAGACCATGGCTCAAGCCTCCCTGATACGAGTACACTAATAGGTACAGGTATAGGAACAGGTACAGGTAGGTGGTGTCAATAGCAAGTACTCAAATAGGTCTACTTAGTGCCAGTTCACAACATGCACATCTGGTACTGTACATATAAGATGATATTCAGCGGGTTCTTGCAGGTATGGTAGGTTTTTCAGCATGTACTTGCAGATACAGTAGGTTTTTCAGCATGTACTTGTAGGTACAGTAGGGTTTCAGCATGTAATTGCAGGTATAGTAGGGTTTTCAGCATATTCATGCAGGTAGAGTACGCGACTACAGCAGGTACTACTGGTATACAGTCATGTACAGCAGGTACACAATCGGGTACTGCAAGTACAGTAGGCAGCTACAGCAGGTACTACAACTGAATTTGCAACCTCACTTTACCCATCCGTTTGGGGGTGAAAAGCCGACGAGAAGTCCATCTTAGTGCCCATATTGTCAAACTGAGCTCTCCAAAAGATGCTCATAGTTTTGGGATGTCTATCTCCCACAACAAGGCTTAGGCATACCATGGTGTTTGAACACTTGTGCCACAAATATGTTGACCATATGCTCAGGATTAATGGTCTTTTTGGCCCGCAAGAAGTGTGCTCGGCATCAGGTTCTCGTGCCTCGACATTGACATCGACTTCAACTTGGGTTTCTACATCAGCATAATTGTTTGCTTTTGATTCATTGATGTATTGATCCTGGCTTGCTAAGCCTGTGGATTGTTCTTGAATAAAAACCTGAAAGGGGGAATCTCTAAACCCTTCTCTCTCTCCCTCTCTTTATCTTTTTATCTCTTGGATACGTGGTGGAATCTCTCACAGCACGCCCAACTCAGCTTACATTAGCAAGCAGATGGCCCACAAGAATCTCTCACCGGGCTAGTACCAATCCAAGTCCAAATCCAAATCCAATGAGCTCCAAGCTTGTAAACAAGATACATTGTAGATATGTGTAGTTGACGAAGTATATGATGTTCAGTCATAGGGTTGATGCCCAATCCTGGAGTAGAAACAGCCCTCAACAAGGTCGTACAACAACCGGGTGGCGCTGACAAGTGGCAGGTGGCGTACAGGGGGCTGGCAGAACTAGGCAGCACACAGGCAACTAGCGACAGTGCTGACAGAAGGCGGCAGCGCAGAGAAGCGGCTTAGGTAGCGGTGCTGGTGAGGTGGTGGCGGCAACAACTGGCGCAAACACGTGAAGATGGGCAGCGCGATGGCGACTCAAGTGGCGCTTGGTTCAGCACAAGCGGCAGCGGCGGCGATGTCAAATACAAGCAGTGGCGCAGAGCAGGCCAGCAACCGACAATGAAAAAACCCAAGTAGGTTGATGATGATGATGATGACTTCCACGTTTTGACGATGATAAACTCCACCTTGTGTTCTTTGCGTCTTCTCCATGGTGCTTCAAGGGGTGTTCATGCTTCTTTTATACGTGAGGACGGAATCCTGCTTTTTGCCAGAAAGCCATCCAAGCTTTTAGTCTTTTCCACTTTGCTTTCCTCCTCTTACTTTTTAATAATAAAATATTACTCAAATAAGGCCAACTTTTATCAAAGTTCTTGTGCTTTGCTTTTCTGGCTTTAGGGCCTTGGTTTTTGGCCCTAGAGCTACTTTTTGAAAACGCGGCTTTTGCTTTTTGGTCCGGTTTAATCTCCTCTTGTCAATGGTGCTCCTGGCTCGCGGTCAATTCAGTTTTTTTTTTCGCTTTTCTCTGCTTTTTGACCAAAACCGGTTGTTCCAAGTACTAGCCCTATCTAGTGAGCTTGTGCATCTAGTCATTCCCATATCTATGATGTCATCTGCTCATCTGGCAACATCTCTATGCCTTATCTTTGACCAATGGCTTTGTTCTTGACCAATGGCTTTGTTCTTGATGGTACTTCTTCAGGGCTTGTCATCTGCTCATCTGCTCATCTGGCAACATCTCTATGCCTTATCTTTGACCAATGGCTTTGTTCTTGATGGTACTTCTTCAGGGCTTGTCACATGTGTTAGATAAAATAAATCCACTTTTACCTCATGTAAAAACTAGACACACGCCAGTCAACAAACAAGTATGCATCATTCATGTCTACTAGGTATTCCAGGAGTGGCCAGTGAATGGGAGAGTTAATTAGGGTTACATGTGGGAGACATACACACAGAGAAGAAGGGAGAGAGAGAGAGAGAGAGAGTTGTGGGGATAAGTCAACTCAATAGCATTGAGTGTGTGACTCCCCTATCACACATGTATATTGCACTAGTACAAATAGTGCACTTAGTACATTAAAAGTACTAAGTGTACTATGTACTATAACTTATGGGCTTGTACACACCATAAGGGTGGGCATAATGCCTTTACCCCAACAACCTCCCACTTAAAAAGGCAAAGTGCCCTTAAGTAAAGGAAAAGAAAAATCAGCATGTACATGATAATATACAAGGCCATATCAAGGCTGAAACTGGCCTCATCCAATGCCCATCAAGTGTTTGCAATGAGCAAACCGCTCCGGAGGCAAACTCTTTGTCAACAGATCAGCCGGGTTGTCATCCGTATGAATCTTAACAAACTCTTTGTCAACAATGCCTCCTTGCAAGCCTCTGTGGCTGCAATATACTCGGCCTCTGTAGTAGATAAGGCAGTGCACTTCTGCATCCTGGATATCCATGACACAGCACCTCCTATGAATGTAAACACATAACCGGTAGTAGACTTCCGGTTATCTGGATGACCGGCATAATCCGAATCCGTGTAACCATGCACTAATGCATCCTGTTTGCCAAAACATATGCACATATCCTGTGCGCCCTTCAGGTATCTCATGACACCTTTCACTGCTTCCCAATGCTTCTTGCCAGGGTTGGCCATGTATCTAGAGACCACTCCCACTGCAAATGCAATGTCCGGCCTAGTAGCAACCATGGCATACATGAGACTGCCACAAGCTGAAGCATACGGAATCTTGGCCATATCAGCCCTGTCACTATCCGACTGTGGGCTGTCCATAGCACTGAGTTTCACATATGGAGGCAAAGGAGTACTAATCTTCTTTCCCCCGTCCATATTGAACCTCTGCAAAACTTTGCCAATGTATTCCTTCTGAGACAAATACAACACATGCTGATTTCTGTCCCGAAGTATCCGCATACCCAAAATGTGATTTGCATCATCCAAATCCTTCATATCAAAGATCTGATGCAGCCTCTTCTTCAAGGCATCCATCTCTTTACGAGATTTCCCGGCAATCAACGTATCATCAACATACAAGATGAGGATAAATAGACTGCAATCCAAAGCTTTCTTGGTGTATAAGCAGTGATCTATGTCACTTCTCCTGAATTTCTGGGATTCATGAATGTATCAAATTTATGATACCATTCTCTTGGTGCCTGTTTGAGCCCATAAAGACTCTTTTTCAGCTTGCATACAAGCTTCTCCTTTCCATTTACTGCATAACCCTCTGGCTGCTGCATATATATCTCCTCATGGAGATCACCGTGAAGAAAAGCAGTCTTCACATCCATCTGAATCAAGTCCAGATCATCATGAGCAACCAAAGCTAATACAGCTCTAAGTGTGGTCATTTTGACCACTGGAGAGAGGATCTCATCAAAGTCCACACCATATTCCTGCTTGAAGCCCTTAGCCACTAGCTTGGCTTTGTATCTTGGCTTTGCATCAGGTGCAACTTTGAGCCTGTAAACCCACTTGCATGGCAAAACCTTCTTGCCTGCAGGCAAATGCACCAACTTCCATGTTCCATTTTTGTGCAGAGAATCCATCTCTGACTTCATGGCACGCTCCCAAAGAGCCTTGTCTGCCCTCTGTAAAGCCTCCTTATAACATGAGGGCTCCCCACAATCAGTAAGCATCAAGTAGTCAACCCCTGGAACAAACCTGTCAGGGGCTCTGGAGGGTCTAGTGGACAATGAAAAACCCAATGACCATCATTTGCAGGTTGCTGTCCAGCCTGCATATCACCTATTGGTGGCTCCTGTTCCATGCCATAAGGCTGAAAAATCATGCCCGGTATCTCTTCTAACTGTGGCATATCCATAGGGATATTTTCTGCCATCTCTGGCTGTCCATTTGGACCATTTTCAGCACCATTTAAGGGCTGGTTTTGCTGCTGTAATGGCGGATTTACAGCCCTTGGTTGTTGTCCATGATGTCCATCATCATCAAAGATGACTCTGCCAGGCTCCTGTTGCCTTGCAGGCTCCTTATACATGCATGTTTCATCAAAAATGACATCATTGCTGCGTATAATCTTTCTATTCACGGGATCCCAAAGTCTATACCCCATTTCACCTCTGTCACCATATCCTAGGAATATGCATTTGTGAGACTTAGGATCAAGTTTGGTGCGCATTTCCCTGCGTATGTGCACGTACGCAACGCAACCAAACACTCTCAAGTGCTTGTATGACGGAGGCTTCCCTGTCCATACTTCCTCTGGCACTTTTCCACCAAGCCTCGTGTTAGGTGACCTGTTTATAAGGTGAACGGCTGTCATAACAGCTTCAGCCCAAAAACCATGAGGTAATGCAGCATGTGACAACATAGAACGGACCTTCTCCTAAATGGTCCTGTTCATCCTCTCTGCTGTCCCGTTTTGTGGAGGATCATAAGGAGTAAAGAGCTCCCTCTTGATGCCTTTAGCATCACAAAAGTCCTGAAACTGTTTGGACATATACTCTCCACCATTGTCGGAACGCAAAGCCTTCAGTGTTTTGCCAGTTTGATTCTCAACAACAGCAACAAACTTCTCAAACACTGAGAATGTATCACTCTTCAAACGAAGAGGATAAACCCACACCTTGCGTGTGGCATCATCTATAAAAGACACACAGTATTTTGCCCCTCCCAAAGAAAGCTGAGGCATCTCACATACATCTGTATGCACAAGCTCTAACTGAGCATCTTTCTGTCCAAGAGCTTTCTTGTGGGGGCACTGGAGTTGCCTGCCATATATACAATGCTCACAAAACTGAAAACTTGAAAACTTTAGAGAAGGCAAGTAACCCAAACGAGACAATTGCTCCATTCCTTTGACACTCATGTGTCCCAACCGGCTATGCCACATAGAGATTTCCGGCAGCTCGGTTGCATTTACATTAGCATGGTGACAAACACCTGCATGCATGAAGTAAAGAGTGTCCACCTTAGAGCCTCTGGCAACAACCAGCGAGCCCTTACTAATCTTCCACTTTCCACGACCAAAAGTGGTAACATAATCAGCATCATCAAGCTGTCCAGTAGAAAGCAGGTTCTTCTTGATCTCAGGCACATGCCTGACATGATGGAGCATAAGTTGTGAGCCATCTGAAAACACAAGCCTCACATCACCTCTGCCAAGAATCTTGCATGCATGGTTATCACCCAAATAAACTACTCCTTCATTGCCAGCAGTATACCTGACAAACAAGTCTCTGCAACCTGTGACATGAAAGGAGGCACCTGAATCAATGATCCATGAGTGCATACCATGACCATCTCCTGTAAGAAGTGAATGGGCATCAAGTGAAGACGTGAATAGGACCTCATCCTCACTGTCACCTGCATGTGACACATTGATTTCTTCAATCTTGACTCCACTTTTGCTCTTTGGCTTTACATCTTTGGCTTCATCTTTGTCTTTGTCTTTGCCTTTTCCCTTTTCCTTTTGATCATTTTTCCATTTGTAGCATTGCTTTTTGATGTGTCCCTTCTTGCCACGATAATGGCATTCCAAGTCCTTTTTGGAGCGAGACTTGCTCCTTCCCCGTTCTTGGCTTTTACCCCTTTGCTGGGATCTCCCACGTGCATTCATTGCATTGGACTTTCCAACAGAGTTGTTTTTCCTGTTCATCTCTTCTTGAAGAAGAGCACCCTCAACATCTGCATATGACAGCATAGCATTCGAATTGCTAGTGGCTGTCCTGAATGTGTCCCAACTTTCTGGCAAAGTGCATAAGAGAAAGGTGGCTTTGAACTCATCGTCCATTGCCATCTTTTGATTTATAACTTGGCTGACAATACCATTAAACTCATTTAGATGGGCTGTCATAGACGCCCCTTCCTTCATCTGAAGACCTATGAGTTTCTTCAACCAATACACTTTGCTTGAGGCACTTTGCTGGGCATACAAGTCCTGCAATCTCTGCCACATTCCCCAAGCTGTCTTCTCTTCACGAATGCTGAAAAGTAAAGAGTCTGACACAGACAACATGATAGTAGATCTTGCCAGCTCATCCATATCTTCCCACTCTTCAGCAGTAAGAGAAGCGGGCTTTACACCCCTTTCTTTGATAGGCTTGTGCTGCTTCTTCTGGAGCAACACATTATAGCACTGGGTTTGCCAAATATCATAGTTATGTGAGCCTTCAAGCTTCTTGATGTGAAGCAATGAAGAGCTCTCACCTGTGGTTGCCATAGCAATATGCAACCTGTCAATGCGTGACTCCCTGCAAGTGTGCAAACACTGCACCAAAAGCACACAAAGTGCTCACAGTTGTTCTCCCAAAGTTTATCTCCCACTGCGGAAGCACAAATGCAACTTTTCTCCCACTGTATGTGATGAAATCATCAAAATCTGGTTGCTGCAGATTTAGGACAGCACCTTAAATGTGCTCTGTTGCCCTTCCAAAGTACTGTTCAACAATACCAAGTGCTCACCAATGATGTACCAAACCTGTACCAGCAAGTACAGCAGCTGAAAATGAACCTTTTCTTCACTCAAATCAATGTACAGCCATGCCAAAACTTGTACAAAGCTGTACCAAATCTGTACCAACAGGTACAGTAGCAATAAATGCTCTCCTGGCTGTCCAAAGGAGTGAAAATCAGACTTTTACAGTCCCGAACACTGCATACAACAGTCCCGAACAGAAATTGGGCAAAAGCCCCTTGACTGCAATCTGATTTCTGAGGATTCAAGGCATAAAAGTCTTGCCTGCTGCTTTGCCAAGCTTAACAAGCATAAAATCTTGAAAAGCCCCTTGATTTAAGATCAATTTCTGATCATACATGGTACATTGACGCACATGAAGGCATCCAGAGTCTTCACGATGCTTCCCCCTGGCCACATATACATCCAATACATGAAAGCCCTTTGATTTACAGGCACATTGAGTGCTTGTCAGGCATCAACACGTTGCCCAAAGCATCAAATGCGAGTGCCTGCATGCAAATCAATCCAATCGGCACAAAAGCCCCTTGATTTGCACTGCAATTTGCTACAATTTAGCCCAAATGTGCGATTTCTCACATCATACAGCATGTATGAATGCCCAATTGCACAAACACATCAAAAGTACCAAATTTTGACATCCAATTTCTTGCAAATTGATCCTAATTGTGACCAATGTCACCCAATTTTGCCAATTTTGCTCAAAAATTGAGCAATTTGGCACCTGTACCTGCTCAATTGATGATTGTACCTGCTCAATTGCAAATCCCAAAAAAAAAATTGAAGCATGTACCTCTGCAATCAGCTGATTTTTTGTTGCAGAAAATTATTGCTTTGTAGTCGGGCAGGTGCAGGCGTCGAATTTGAATGGGAGAAACAATTAGGGTTAGGTTTTCATGTGTGGGAGACATACACAGAGAAGAAGGGAGAGAGAGAGAGAGAGAGTTGTGGGGATAAGTCAACTCAATAGCATTGAGTGTGTGACTCCCCTATCACACATGTATATTGCACTAGTACACATAGTGCACTTAGTACATTAAAAGTACTAAGTGTACTATGTACGATAACTTATGGGCTTGTACACACTATAAGGGTGGGCATAATGCCTTTACCCCAACAGCCAGGTAGTCTGGAGCCTAGTGGACTATCACATGCCATAAATCCAAGAATTGTCCACACATCAAAAACAACACACAAAGTCAAAGAAATTCAAACATGCATCGGTATGCAATGCACATGTAAAGATCCTCATGTTCATGAATTATCCTGTTTGGTTTCATCGAAAACTGTTCTGAGCTATCTAGCTCCCAAAGGAAATTGCTCAATCAATCATCAGGGCCATGTGGTCACGAGGACCGCCCGAGTGTTCATCAAGGCCATCTGGTCACTTATGACTGCCCGAGTATTCATCAATAATCATATGGGCCATCTGGTCACATTGACCGCCCAACTATGAAATCCAACACAATCATCTGGGCTATCTGGTCACTATGACCGCCCAACTGTGAAATCCGAGGCATCTGGCACAAAGGCCGCCCAAATACAAATCTCACTCCTTGGGTCATTTGGTATTACAATTAACTATTACATAATAAGAATAATGATCAATTACATTGTAGAATATATATACAATGAAGAGGGCTAGAGGTACAATCCCTCCCTCTTGAATTTGTCTTGTTCGCAAGACGTCTATGCATGTACTTCTAATACATCTGGACCAACCGCTTCCTCATAAGCTCGAAGTATCTCCGGATAGTCCTTAAAGCACTTCTCTGGCATCCATTTCGCATCCAAAGGTGAATAATTCTTGAATTTTAAGAGGAACTTTCTAACCACTGTCTTTCCCCTTTTTCTCAGAGAATGGAATACAATCTATTCCAGGTGCAAAATCTCTTCTTGCTCTTTCACCTCTGGTGGATCCTCCAATACAGGCTTCTTTTGGGGGCAGTCCCATATATAGTTTCAAATAAACTGACATGGAAGGCATTATGTATCCTCCAATGATATGGAAGGTCTAACCGATAACATACATCGTTGATCTTCTCTGTAATCTGAAAAGGTCCATAATACCTAGGAACAAGCTTTGCTTTAGACTTCCTGAGTCTTTCTTTCTCGAATCTCAACAAGAGCCAATTCCCTTCTTCAAAAGAGACCTTCCTTCTATGCTTATTTGTAGCTTTCTTTTGCTTGGCTTGAGATGTCTCAATAGCCCTTCCAACCTGTGCAAAAGTTGTATCCAAGTCTCCAACAAACTCATCCACATGGAAGATCTCTTCCTTGGTTCTAAGAACGGGCAACAACAATGGTTTCCAACCTGTGCAAAAGTTGTATCCAAGTCTCCAACAAACTCATCCACATGGAAGATCTCTTCCTTGGTTCTAAGAACGGGCAACAACAATGGTTTGCCATAGATAATCTCAAAAGGAGCTTTGCATATCGATGAATGAACGCTATTATTGTAAGCATGTTACATTGGTATCAGAGCATCAGGCTCAGCAAAGCTAAACACTGAATCAGTCCCATATGATGGTGTTCAGGTCCAAGGTACAGGAAAGTACACGGATACGAAGCCCAAGGCAAGGAACACAGAAGCGGGAAGAACTCCAAGGAGGTTTGTTGGTGGTGTTCCACAAAGCCAAAGGGGATGGCAGTCCTGTGAGCCAGATAAGTTCTCGGGCAACGATCCCAAGGGAGGTTTATCCTCCAAGGGTGATGTGAGAGTGCCAGACTCATTTCTCAGGAATGAAGACCAAGACGGTGTTCAGAGTCAGGGCAGGAATGGATTGTGGACTAGATGGAACAGATGCATAGATCTTCGTCTGAGACAGAGTGGTTTGGAGAACAGGCCGGGTTTTCAGAGAAAAAGGGTTGGCAGGGATGGATGATGACAGAGGGACTTCGGGAAAGGATTGGGATGATGATAGTCATCCAAGAGCAGGTTGGATTCCCGTCATCAAGTTTAGCAGAGGGGGATGTCATGTGCATGATCAATGCCATGGACAAACTTCAGACGCTGATCCAGAAAAGGCAGCCAGATAAAGACTTTGAAGAACCAGAAGTGGAGCACAAGAGGACAAAGGTGGATTTAGAGCAAGGCCTGGAGGGGCTTCTAGACCATGCGTTAGGAGCCAAATCAGGGGGGGTCGGCTGAAACGGAGGAAGGCTACAGCCAGCGCATCTTAATCAAGGAGATATTCTGGTCGGGCAGCGCTGAAAAGGAAGTTGTGGACTGTGGACTGGCCGACCAGCAGTCGGCAAGTTGGCCAAGCGTGGAGAGGTCCTATAAAAAGGAACCATGTGCTCATTGTTAAGGCATTCAATCCTTTAGGGATTGGGTCCCTAGGTTCCTATAGTAGGACCAGATTTTGGGTGTTTACCACCTTTTATGAAGACAGCCTAGGACTGTAGCAAAGTACCCTTTTTGTACCATATCAATATAGTGAATTTCCAGCATCTCTCTCTCTCTCTACTCTCTCTACTTATCTGCGTTTTGCATCAGCAATGTTCAAAGTGGTGTTTAGGGCTGAAAGAAGACCCTCAGAGCTTCCGCGTGTTACAATGGCCCAAGTAGTGAATTTCTAACAAAATGAACTCACTCTTCTTGCCATTCACATACAACTTGTGCTTCCGCAGTTCTTGAAACACAATGTCCAAGTACTTTCGATGCTCTTCCTCATTCTTAGAATGCACAATCATATCATCGAAGAAAGTAGGAAAAAACTCTCTATGTGGTCGAAATATTCTCTCCATCATTCGGTTGAAGGTAGCCGGGGCATTGGTAAGACCAAAAGGCATCACCAAGTACTCATAGAGTCCAAATGTTGTCCTAAATGTGGTCTTGTGAATGTCCTCTAGAACAATCTTGACTTGTTGGTAACCACTCTTCAAGTCAATCCTGCTAAAGATGGTGGCTCCATCCAATTTGTCTTGGATGTCATCAATCCTAGACATAGAAAACATGTTCTTCACAATGATCTTAATCAATGCACATACGCCAAGAACCATCCTTTTTTCTGAACCAATAAAACTGGAGAACAAAAGAGTGAAGAACTAGGTCTAATCAAACCCTTCTCTAATAACTCATTCACTTGCTTCATAATCTCCTCCTGTTGTGCCTGACTCACACGATAAGGAGGTCGGTTAGGAGGTAAACTTCCTAGCATGATGTTCTTCGGGTCTCTCCGGAGGTAACTCTCATGGTAGAGTATCTGCAAAACAGTCTTCATATTTCTTTAGGAAATCTTTCCTTTCATGATCAAGAGTAGGGAGTTATTCATCACTCTTAGATTCCGTACGATCCTTGACATAAGCCAAGTACGAAGAAATAGATTGCTTTATTATTTTAGGAACCTGTACATGACTGATGAGTGGAATAGAATTCCCCTCAATTCCTACATCAAAAGTTGCGTTCTTGCCTTTAAAACGAAATCTAATCTTGTTTCCAACCCAATCAATTTATGCCAAGGCATACCCAAAATTACATCACAATGTCCAATTTTACCAACAACAAAGTTATCACGATCCACATAATCCCCAATCTGTAAACGAAGCTTTCCCAAGATAGAGGTTACTTCTGCTGACATTCCCTCAAAAGTGGCACCTACAAAAATAGGAGCTCCTAATCCATCGAAAGGGAGGTTCATAACTTCAACCACTGGGAGATGGATATAGTGAGGGTAGCACCACTATCAAAATGAATAAGCACGGGTTGGTTAGCCACTTTGCCCCAAGCCTTGAAAAGTTGCCTTCTCTTTGGTGGGGTATCATCTTGATGTTGAAGTTTTTTTGGTAGTGCGTTGGTTTGAGGCAGCTTGGCTTCTTGCTTTGGCTTGTCGGGACATTTTACAACCATGTGTCCCTTCTTTCCACATTGGAAACATTTTCCTTATTTGACATATTCTTCAAGTTGCTTGTGGGACAATTTCCTTCAAAAAAGTGAAGGTTTGTCCCCACTCCTATCCTTCTTCTCTTGGAGCTCGGTTCTTGATTGGGATCCTGTTTTAAACCTCTTCTCTTGAGATGGATCTCGGTTTTCATTCTTAGATTTGCCCACCATCCAAGGCATGTGCAAAGCCTCGGCTTGTAAAGCTTTGTCTTGGCTTCTTCCAAGGATTTCGGACCAGCCATGTTTCGGTTTACGCAGGCTCACACCATCCCTCCACGTTAGCATCTTCGCCTTCAGTTGGAACCCAAGGAAGTGCAACCCAAGATCCACGAATAGCTGGCTAGTGACTCGTCCTCTGACTCTGAAGTCATGGAAGGGCACCCTACCAACAAGAACTCTGAGGAAGCAAGCCAAAACGTGCTAGTTTGGGCCCCACAACCCGGATCTAGCATGTTTAGTCGTCTAATAGAGACCTTTAGTAGAGCTACACGCTCTGAACATGCGACAAGTGAAGTAAACGAAGGAGGAGGGGAAGTAGATTCGCCATTCACATCTCATGTAGACCTTGCCCTCCCAAAGAGTGTCCATGTGGATATTCTACCCACTTCGTTTAATGAAGGCCCTACTGAGCTACCACCTTCTGATGCTCTTCCTAAAGTAGAGGTCCCTAGAAGTCAATCCATAAGAAGTGACATTGCGTCCACTTCAAGAGAACCTTTTGGCAACAAATGCCTGAATTGTTGGAAATCATGGTACTCTTCTGATGATATGGCTACGGTCTCATGAGTAATGGATCGATGACCCTAGTTCCCATCCTGAAGTCTTGGATCAGCCTCATAGTTGTTCCCTTCATTAGGCCCTTGGTTGCCCTCTACTCTCGACATGGTTCTGTAACCCCAAGAAAGATTCCTCAAGAGAAATCCTGCTCTAATACCACTGTAAGCCCAGCGGGGCGTGCTATGACAGATTCCACCACATATCCAAGAGAGAGAAGGATAGAGAGAGAAGATAGAGAGAGGGAGAGACAGAACGGTTTAGGGAACTTTACATAGGACACGCACTGAGCGGGGATCAGGCTCTGTCCCCTTTCAGGAATTTATTCAAGAACAATTCACAGGCTTAGCAAGCCAGGATCAATACATCAATGAATACAGAAGCAAACAATTATGCCTACGTAGAAACCCAAGTTGAAGTCGATGTCGATGTTGAGGCACGAGAACCTGATACCGAGTACACCACAGGTATGGCCCACGAGAATCTCTCACTGGGCTAGTACCAATCGAAGTCCAAATCCAAATCCAGTGAACTCCAAGCTCATAAACAAGATACACAGTAGATAGGTGTAGTTGACGAAGTATATGATGTTCAGCTGTAGGGTTGATACCCAATCCAAGAGTAGAAACAGCCGTCAACAAGGTCATATAACAGTCGGGTGGCGCTGACAGGTGGCAGGCGGCACTGGTAGCTCTGTCAGGTAGCGCACAGACAGGTAGCAAAACTGGTTGGCGCACAGGTGGCTGGTGGAATTGGGTGGCACACATGCGCTTCGCGGCAGTGCTGACAGAAGGCAGCAGCTGCCACAGGTGCAGACAGGCGGTGATGGCTAGCATAGACATGCGATGATGGCTGGCGCACGCAGCGCAAAGAGGTGGCGCAGGCGGCAGCGGCGGCAACTGGCACAGATGGACGGCGCGTTGGGCGGTTCAAATGGCGCTTGGTTCAGCACAGGCGGCAACAATGGTGGCTACATCAACTATAGGCGGCGACACAAAGCAGATTAGCAGCCAGCAATGAAAAAAACCCAAATGGGTTGATGATAATGATGATGACTTCCACGCTTTGACGGTGATTAACTCCACCTTAATGATGTTCTTCATGCCTTGTCCATGGTGCTTCAAGAGGGGTTCATGCTTCTTTTATACCTGAGGAGGGAATCCTGCTTTTTGCCAGAAAGCTATCCACACTTTGTCTTTTCCACCTTGCTTTCCTCCTTTTACTTTTTAATAATAAAATATTACTCAAAAAAGGCCAACTTTTATTAAAGTTCTTGTGCTTTGCTTTTTTGGCTTTAGGACCTTGCTTTTTGGCCCTAGAGATGCTTTTTGAAAAAGCGGCTTTTGCCATTTGGTTCGGTCTAATCTCCTCTTGCTAGTGGTGCTCCTAGCTCACGGTCAACTCAGCTTGACTTTTTGCTTTGCTCTGCTTTTTGACCAAAACTGGTGCTTTTCCATGAGAAAACTTTATGGTCCCTATTCCCATGCCTTCTTCTACCTCTCCAATGTCCGGGCAAGGGTTCCATCATATGATTAGTGCTAGGAGGGCCAAATAGTTACATTACTATAAGCCCAGCGGGGCGTGCTATGATAGATTGCACCACGTATCCAAGAGATAGAAAGATAGAGAGAGGGAGAGAGAAAAGGGTTTTAGGAACTTTGCACAGGACACACGCACTGAGCGGGGATCAAGCCCTGCCTCCTTTCAAGAATTTATTCAAGAAAAATCCACGGGCTTAGCAAGCCAGGATCAATACATCAATGAATACAAAAGCAAACAATTATGCCGATGTAGAAACCCAAGTTGAAGTCAATTTCGATGTCGAGGCACGAGAACCTAATGTCGAGCACACCACACCACGGGGATGGTCGACAAGAATTTCTCATTGGCCTAGTACCAATCCAAGTCCAAATCCAAATCCAATGAACTCCAAGCTCGTAAACAAGATACACGGTAGATACTTGTAGTTGACGAAGTATATGATGTTTAGTCGTAGGGTTGATGCCTAATCCTGGAGTAGAAACAACCCTCAACAAGGTCGTATAACAGTAGGGCGACGTTGACAAGTGGCAAGCGGCGCTGGCAGCTCTGTCAGGTGGCGCACAGGCGGAAGGCTGAACTGGGTGGCGCACATGCGGTTGGCGGCCGTGTTGACAGAAGGTGGCGGCTGCCAAAGGTGCAGACAACAGACAGGCGGTGCTAGCTGGCGCATGCAGCAGTCGTGAGGTGGGGCCGGCTGCAACTGGCGCAAACAGGCGCCCATGGGCGGCTCGCTGGCGGTTAAGGTGGCACTTGGCACAAGTGGCAACGGTTGCGTCAGGCAGCGGCAGCGGTGGCGCATAGCAGGTCAGCAACCGGCGATGAAAAAACCCGAATGGGTTGATCATGATGATGATGCCTTCCACGCTTTAATGATGATAAACTCCACCTTAATGATGTTCTTCACGCCTTGTCCATGGTGCTTGAAGAGGGGTTCATGCTTCTTCTATACATGAAGAGGGAATCTTGCTTTTTGACAGAAAGCTCTCCATGCTTTTAGTCTTTTCCACTTTGCTTTCCTCCTTTTACTTTTTGATAATAAAACATTACTCAAATAAGGCCAACTTTTATCAAAGTTCTTGTGCCATCAAGTTTATCGAGGATGTCATCTATGCACGGGATTGGAACCCAGTTCTTGATAGTAAGCTAATTTAAAGCCTAGTAATCCACACATGGTAGAAACCATCCTTCTTCTATGCTAGCAAGACCGGTGAGCAATATGGCGAAGAGCTTGGCTGAACCAAACCTCGGTCCAATAGCTCCGTCACCTATTTCATAATATCCTCTTGATGTGCTTCGCTTACCTTGTATACGGGTCTATTTGGTGGGAAGCTATCTCGCATCAAAGCAATGCAGTGATCCTTGGGTCTCTCAGGAGATAACTCTCCTGGCAATGCATTTGCAAAACAATCTTTGTATGCATCTAAAAGTTTCAGCCTATCACTCGTAAGAGTGTCTACGTGTACATCATCATTTTTAACATTTGCAGAAACACTCTTTTTCATTGCTTTACTAATTTGAACATGAGATATAACTTGGATGGAGTTTCTCTCTTAGCCAACATCAAGAACATGTATGTGGCCCTTATGCATAAAAGTAATCATGTTTGTTTTATACTCCTTGTGTGGCTCAATGTCATGATGCCATAGCTTTCCAACAATACATCACATCCCTACAATGGTGCAACCAAGAAATTCTCATGATCAAGATACCCCTGGATGCGTATGCGCAACTTTCCAAAGATAGGGGTCACTTGCACTTGCTTGCCCACAAAAGCAGCCTCCACTTCAATATGGGGCCCATGTCTCTTACATCAATGTTCAATACGGATGCCATCTACAATGATGCCATAGCTTTCTAGCAATACATCACATCCCTACAATGGTGCAACCAAGAAATTCTCATGATCAAGATACCCCTGGATGCGTATGCGCAACTTTCCAAAGATAGGGGTCACTTGCACTTGCTTACCCACAAAAGCAACCTCCGCCTCAATATGGGGCCCATGTCTCCTACATCAATGTTCAATACGGATGCCATCTCCACAGAAATGAAGTTATCTGTGGCACAGACATCAAACATAAAGAGTGCGGGCTGATCCTTGAGTTGTCCCCAAGCTTTGCAAACCATCCTCTCTTTGTCCTCATTTCTTGTATTCCCTTTCACATCGGGAATGGCATGCACATTTGCCTTTTGCTGCTTCTCATTGTCCTTACTCTTACGCTTAGGACACTCACGAAACATGTGATCTTTGCTACCACATGAGAAGCATTTACCTTCCTTGGCATATTTTTGCTCAGGAGTGAGGCTAAACTTTTGCTTTTCTTGAGAGGCATCCTTGGGCTGCATATTTTTAGCCTTCCCACCACTCTTTACATCTTTCACAAAAATTTTAGCATGGTATCCGCTCTTTTGCTGGTTATGACCAGCCCTCTCTTTACCCTTGAAAGCATGGTCTCCTTTATCAGAACGCTACAATTTATGCTCCGGCAAGAGTGGCTGCTATATAGTCCTGCAAGGTAGCATTGTGGTGAGTATCAAGACGGGACTTGTAGACCAGTTGAAGTCTAGACTTGAACTTCCTTTTCTTCTTGCGCTCACTCACAAACAAGAGTGGCGAGACCTCCAAGTAGATCTTCCAAAACTTGTTTATATATGTCTACACGGACTCATTGTCCTTCTGCTCAATCTTATCCCACTTGCTTATGATCTTCTCCACAGCATTGGGAGGCAAGAATTGTGCATAAAATCTCTCTTTAAAGTCCTCCCATGTCTAAACGGGGCTGCTAGAGAGCTTTTCCGTGATCCACCAATGGGCAGCCGAGCCCTTTAGAAATGTGCTTACATGGAGAATCTTGGATTTCTCAGAAAATTTCTCATCATTGAAGATAGTATCAAACTAGGCTATAAAAGCCATTGCCTTACTTGCATCATAATCACCATGATAGGCTTCAAATTTTACGGATTTGTTTTGTTACCTGCTTCAAATTATTTAAGCCTCTTGGCATGGTGACCCTCATCTGCATGCTTTCTCTTCCTCTTATCCAATGGGACAGCAGTAGGTGCATGCATAAGATCCTGGCTAGAAACATGCGGCACGGAGCCATGTGCTCTATGCGATGGTGACCTGTGCAACGGGGGCCTCCCAATACTTGCATTTACATAAGGGTCCATGCATGAGACTCGTTCAAAATGTTCTTACTCAGTGGCATGAGTGGCAGGTGAGATTTAATCAGCTTAGGCTGTCCCAAAATTATGCACAACTTTCAGTCCATGAGGGGGCTCATCTCTAGCCAATTCCATAGGCAAAGTGTGGCAGCTAGCATGCCTATCATTTTCCCCATGGGGACTCAGAGAGGATACTCCACCCGACATCTTCGTATCCGAGAGATTCTACAGAGATAACGGAGTGCCCCTCTACAAGTAGTGGACATGCAAAGCCTCTATACAGTCATAGATATTGAGGACTTTGGTCCCCTAACATTGTATCACGCTTGTACCATTGGCACTTATATGGCTGTTTATCCTCGGCTCTAGTCAGGTTTTTAATGTTTTTTCCATGATTCAGTTACTTCATGGACACATTGTAACACTTTTGACCTCATGGACCCTTTGGGCTTTTGTGCTCTCCCTCTCTTTTCTCTCTCTCTCTCTCTCTCTCTCTCTCTCTCGCATCTTAAGGGTCCATACACTGCAAGTTCCTGTGACTTAGATCCCCTGCGCCATGGCCTCATCTCACATCTGAGGTGATGAGAACCTAGGCAAATGGCAGAAATTATGCAGATGACACACTGTGGTGCTGGCTGTGTCAAATAGTGGGTTGTCCTTCACCCTCTCCGTGCAAAAGAATTGGTGAATGAAGAATTGAGAGTGAATCCATTCTGCTTTCCTGACCTGGTTATGCGTGGCCTTTTCAAGAAAAGCCTCATGCACATGCTGGAGACCTTGCAAGTCTACAAACAATTCTGATGATTTTGAAGACCTATGATGTTTCTTGTGGTGAAGGAGAGGATCAGAGTGGTTAAACCATTCATTTTTTTTAAATCAAATTAACTCCATTTTACAACTATTTTTTTTTTTCTTCCTGTTCCATCTAGGTTTGGACTAGTTTTCGTCTCTGGTGGTAAAGGAGAGGACCAGGGTGCTTAAACCATTCATTTTTTAAAATCAATTTTACAATTACTCTTCCCCCCCCCCCCCCCCCCCCCCCCCCCCCCCTCTTCCTGTTCTATCCAGGCTAGGACCAGGAGTTGCACCAAAAGTCGTTGCCCAAGGATTTCGATGCATTGTAAGCAACCAAGATGTTTGGTACCTGGATCATTTAAATGTTCCCTGGGAGAGCTTCTACACAAACGAACCCTTAACTAATATCACAGATTCTTCAGAGCAAGAACTTGTATTAGGTGGAGAAGTATGCATGTGGGGTGAAACAGTTGATGCATCAGATTTACTCCAGACTATATGGCCTCGTGCTGCTGCTGCTGCAGGTGGGTGAAATAACTCTTGCCAAGTTGCAGTACTTGTTTTCAATAAGTCGTTATCATTCTATGTGCAAACTTATGAAAAGTTTACATACATGCATGGCATGCATACATACACACACACAGACATACAACCATTCATGGCTGCATGCATGCATGTCATACATAAATACATTACATATGCATGTTTGTATGTGCGTGTATAGAGAGAGAGCACTAATACTGTTTGGTTATCAAGCACAGAGCGTTTGTGGAGCCCCTTAGACTATACTGCAAACAGCATTGATGAAGCCGAGGCGAGACTTGAGTACTTCCGGTGTTTGCTCAATCAGCGGAACATTGCAGCAGCACCTGTAACCAATCAGCTGGCCAGAAACCCTCCGACAGGCCCGGGTTCTTGTTACTTGCAATGATTATGAATGATGCTTCTGTAGCTGAGAGCGGAGATTTGTGTTGCAGACTGATGTTCTTATAAATGTGAAACCTCTTGCAGAATTGGTGGAAGGCAGTGTTGCTGTCTCCTATCACATCGACAGGAGATGATAAAATATATATATATAGTTATGCTCCTCTCATGAATTTAAGGGGCTCTCTTATTTCAGGTGCATTGGCATATATTTTGTTTTATTACTGATGTGATAAATGGGGGCTAGATTAACTAGTTAACGCGAAGGGACTAGACCAAAGCGTAACATGAAGTCAAGATAAACGAAAGCTGTCAGGTTCTTCAAGGGGACAACCACATGGCTTTGTCATAGCTAGTAACGAGATATTTAGAGGCAGTATATGTATATTCAGAACATTTCGTTTTGGTAGTATATGTATTATTCAAAACATTTCGTTTTGGTAGTATCAACAATTAAGTGGCCACTTTTTTAATTAAGGTTCTCTCTCCACGCTCGCTTGCAAGCAACAATGTCTCAGCATATGCTGCCCTACCTATGTGCACTTAGCCGCCTCGCTACAAGGAGATCCAAGCGTATAGCGCATGGCCCAGAGCGCGCATCAAGCTACCGGACCTCTCCACATGAGACGCACACGCTTAGGGAGACCTCTCGGCCATACTCGTCAACCCCATGCTTGACATTTTGGAGAGTGGTATATCATCTACTCGGAGCTGATGTTGCTCCCAGGTTTTAATGTTCTTAGTATTCCATGGACAGTTTTGTATCACCCCAGTGAGAGAGCTATATTTCTTATTTTCCATTCCATGATGAGATATGCCATGGACATTATTGTACCACTTTGGTCTCATAGGCCCATTGGGTCTTTAGTAGACGTTTAAAAGTTCTTTCTCTCTCATTGGTTGTAACTTTTGTCGGATAGATCAATTTGGTCTCTTGGGATAGTTTCCTATGACGTTAAAAAGTTCTCTTCTCTTCTTCTTCTCTTCTCATAGGTCACTTTGGCCTTTTGAAGACATTAATAAAACATTTCATTTCATTTCTCTCTCTCTCTCTCTCTCTCTCTCTCTCTCACACACACACACACACATGTAAATATTAGTATATACAATATTATGTTTTAGATACATATAGCTATACATAGACACATATACTTATACATACATATATAGGTGAATTTAAAAATATAAATACATACATAATTTTGATTAATTTTGATTAAATTTTACTGTATGGAGATGGGTGGTAAGGTGTGCTCACTTTTTAATATATAGATAGATATATTATACACATAGACACACACACATACACGCACACACAAATATATATTTCTCTCTCTCTCTATATATATATATATGTGTATACATTTACATATATATATATATATGTACACACACACACACACACACACATATATGTATGTATGTATATATAAATGTAAATAAAAACACATATTTTTTATTTAATTTATATTTTATTAAAAGCTACTTTTTATTCTTTATCTCTTGCTCTCTTTCTCTCTTTTAATTTGTATATACACATATACACATACTTTTAATTTGTATATATATGTGCATTTATAAAATAAATAAACACTTACACATACTATTAATTAATATATAAACATGTGCATATACCTATATACACATGTGCATTTACTTATATATACATGTGCATTTACAAAATAAATAAACACGCACACACATATACTTTTAATTAATATTAAATTTTAATACGTAGGGATGCATGGTGAGGTGTGCTCACTTTTAAATAAGTGTATTTTACATACAATGTCTTTTGTCTTTTCTTTTGTATCCTAATGTGATTATGTGTGCACATATACACGTATACATGATTGTGCAATGTCGACTTCATGCGTGTATGTCATACAAGTTTCTTGATCGTGCGTGTACGTGTGACCATGTGAATATATCCATGTGCATCTTTTTAATCTGTGTATACATGCACGTGCATATGTGAGTGTGTATGTACCATGTGCAAATGTGTATGAGTTTATGTCTGTATACATGTGTGTATGCATGTGTACACATGTACTTGTGTATGTGAGTATATGTATGTATGTATATGTATGTGCTTGTGTGCATGTACACGCATGTATGTGTGAAAGCTTGAGTGTATGCGTGTAAGTACATATCTCTGTGTGTACGTGTATCTATGCGTACAAGTGTGTATGTATTTGTGGGCATGTATCATGTGTGTGTGGTATGCGTGTGTGCATGCACATACATATGTACGTCGACATACATATAGATCTATTTATATACACATGCTTACATACCTATAGATACATAGATACATACATATTATATATGTGTATTTATCTATGTGTGTGTGTGTGTTTATCTATGTATGTATAGGTAGGTATATTCTCTCTCTTACATATGCATATAATATGTGTATTTATCTATGTATGTATAGGAAGGTACATTCTCTATCTTACACATATATATAATATAATATTAGAAGATGTGTGTGTGGAGGGAGGAGGGATGGACAATTTGCTTTCTAATGTATTATATATATATATATATATATATATATATAAGAAACTCATTGAATGAGCAAATGACTTGATGGTGATAATTAATTATGAGTCCTAATGCATCTAGGTACGTGGGAAAGAAATCCCCAAAGACTGTCTTCTCTTCTTCTTTCTTCTTTTTAAAAGTTCTCCCTCTCCTTTCTCCACGTAAAGACTAGGTTTATAGGGTAGGCACCTTGCTTTATCTTGTATAGATATAGATGTATGTGCATATGTACATATGCATGTATGTGTGAGCGTGTACATGTACACGTGCAAATGTGTATGCACATGTGTCTATATATGCATATATGTGCATGTGTACTTGTGTATGTGTGTATGTGTGTATGTGTATCTATTTGTGCTTATGTGCGTGCATATGCATGTATGTGTATGTGTATGTGTAAGTGTGCATATCTCTATGTGTGTACGTGTCCACACGTGTGTTTGTGTAGGTGAGTGTACATGTGCGTGTATGCATATACAAACGTGTAACTCTATGCATATGTTTGTGTAGGTGAGTGTGTATATGTGTGTACATGTGAGTAAGTGTGTACATCTAAGTGTGTGCATGCCATGTATATACACGTATTTATACGTGCAAGTGTGTATGTGTGTATGTTCATGTGTGCATATATACATGTGCATTCATGTGTATGCATGTATATGTACATGTGTACATGTGTGCCTCTCATAGAGACACACACTCAATCTCCCACACATGCACATACAAACATCCTCACATACACACATATACACATATACATGCACCCGTCCTCTCTCTCTCTCTCATACACAGACACACACACATTCACACCTCTCTCTCTCTCTCTCTCTCTCTCTCTCTCTCTCTCTCTCATACATACACATGCACATATACTCTCTTCTCACACTCCCTCACACACATAGAAACTCTCTTTCTCTCTCTCTCTCTCCCTCCTCCCTCTTTCACATGCACACATACTTGCACGCTCATCTGTGTGATTGTGATACACGTGTGATTATTTAATGTCGAGTTCATGTTTGCATGCATCGTGCAAGTGTCTTGATTGTGCACATGTGCTAGTGTGTGTATGTGCATGTGTCTGTGTATGGTGTGAGTGTGAACGTGTATATTTATGTTTGCGTGTCCTGTTGGAATTAGGGTTGCAGGAAAGCACACAAAGCTTAGAGAGAAGAAGAAGCAAGAATACACACAACACACAATGTATTAGATTGTATCAATGTACAAAAGATAAGATAGCACTAGAATGATGGCCGTATATACAAGCCGGGAGAAAAAACCTCCTAAAGAGGAAAAAAGTGCCCCAGCGGTCCTAAGTGTGTTTGTACATATCACTGTCTATATATATGGCAATAAATCCTCCCTGGTGGGAGTGATGGTGTGAACGAGAGCTGGCACTCATGTATAGGGAAGTGCCATGCTTGAAGTAGATCAATCCACAAAGGGGAGCAAGCCCAAAGCTTTGCGAAAAGCTTCGAACTTCTCACGAGAAAGCGCCTTTGTGAAAAGATCGACGAGGTTATCCTGTGTTGGCACATAGGCCAAGCTGATCTCTCCTGCTGAGAGTCTCTCCTTGACATAGTGATAATGCACCTCATTATGCTTTGTGCGAGCATGAAAAACTGGGTTTCTCGCAACTGTCAATGCGCTCTAACTATCAGTGTAGATAGAGGTGACAGACTCTTGTCCAACACCTAAGTAAGCCCATAAGCCGTCTGAGCCACACACTCAACCGTAGCTGTGAAAGGTGCCCTGTACTCAGCTTCACAACTAGAAGTGGCCACAGTAGGTTGCTTCTTGCTCAACCAAGATATGCATGAGCTACGGAGCATGAAACAAAAACCACTTGTGGACACTCTTATGTCATAACAACCAGCCCAATCTGAGTTCGAAAAAGCATGTAAATCTGGCGGCAACGATCCCTCCTTGGGATAAAACAGCCCAAGATGTATGGTGTCACTTAAGTAGCGAAAGATGCGTTTAACTGCCTTCCAATGCTGAGACCCTGGGCTATGCATAAACCTGCTCACCTGTGAGACTGCAAACTGAATGTCCGGCCTCGTAATGCATACATAAATGAGGCAACCAACAGCTGTTTGATAGAGTGTGACATCAAAGTGATCTCCAGCATCATGAAGACTCAACTTCAAACCTGTCTCCATTGGAGTAGCAATAGGCTTATAGTCTTCAAGGCCAAATCTCCACAACAATGTCTCAATATACTTTGTCTGAAACAAAGCAATGCCTCCATCACACTGCTTAAATTGTATCCCCAAATAATGATGCAAATGTCTCAAATCTGACATCTCAAAAGAGGCATTCAAATCAACCGTAAAATCAGCAATATGACTCTCATTTGATCCTGTGAGCAGCATGTCATCGACATAGAGAGCAATGATTAGATGTACATCATCCACACGTTTAACATACAAAGTGTTTTCTGTTGGACTATTTTGAAAACCATGTGCACTCAAATATGCATGTATCTTTTCATACCAAGCTCGTGGAGCTTGCTTTAAACCATATAAAGCCTTTTTCAACCTGCACACTTTGTTTTCCTGTCCTCTTTGAACAAAACCACGAGGCTGCGATACATACACCTCCTCATGCAAATCTCCATTCAAGAATGCAATCTTTATGTCCAACTGATGTACATTCCAACCATTATGAGCTGTCAATGCACAAATGCTACGAATGGTAGTCATACGACAAGTGGGAAAAAATGTCTTATCAAAATCAATGCTCTTTTCTTGAGCATAACCCTTTGCAACAAGTCTAGCCTTATAGCGATCAACACTGCCATCTGGCTTTCATTTCAACTTAAAAACCCACTTACATCCAATAACCTTTTTACCAATAGGCAAATCACACAAAGACCATGTACCATTCTTCATTATAGCATCATATTCACTTTGCATTGCAGCCAATTAATTTTCTGATTTTTGTGCCTCATCAAATGAAAGAGGTTCTTCCTCTTCACACATACTAGACACAGCCAAAGCATAACAATTTGATGCATAAGAGGCATGCTAAAAACCTGAACGAATACGACGAGATATAGGTGCATCAATTTTACTATCACGCAAGGTTTGCACCAGTCATTTAGACATACCTCTAGCTTGCTCATTTTCAGCCCTGTCCTCATAAATTACATCCTGTAAATCTGCATCAGAAATAGGCTGATCTATGATGTCATTTGAAATCTGCATAGGCTGAATATTTACCTCATTAGGACTTACATTTGAATTCCCACCTGTAAACAGAGGCAACAACGTATCAAATACATCTCGTGAGCTCATACTTGTCTCTTTGGTACATGATAACAAAGGGTGCACAACATCTTCCACAAAAACATCTCCTCGACTAATCAAGATACGCTTTGACTGCGGATGATACAATCTGTAACCATTGCTCTCAGCACTGTAACCAACAAAAATGCATTTGACAGCCTTATCATCCAATTTTCTACATTGTTGCACAGGCACTAAAGCATAGGCCAAGCAACCAAAGACACGCAAGTGACCAATAGAAGGCTTCCTGCCATGCCAAGCTTCGTATGAAGTAACAGACTGTAAGGCCTTAGTGGGACACCTGTTGAGTACATATGCAGCACACATGACAGCTTCAAGCCAAAACGCATGTGACAAAGCTTGGCTTTTGACCATACATCGTGCCATCTCCATAAGTGATCTGTTTTTTCTCTCAACAACCCATTTTGCTAAGGGGTATATGGCACTGTACATTGGTGTTTTATCCCACAACTAGCCAGAAATGCATCAAACTCTTTAGACATGTACTCTTCCCCTCGATCAAAACGGACAGTACAATTGGATACATTTTCAACCATAAGCAAAAACTGTTTTAAGCACAAAAACACTTCGGACTTTGCCTTCAGTGGATATATTCATGCATGCCTTGAGTAATCATCAATGAAAGTCACGAAGTACAAGTGTTTACCAAATGACAGAGTTTGCATAGGTCCACATACATCACTATGTACCAGTTGCAATTTGTAAGTGGCCCGCACAGAACCATCCTTTGGAAACACAGAACGCTGCATTTTGCCCAAAATATAACCTTCACAAACATGTTTCAATGGTGCCTCAAGAGGGGGACAATGAAGCAACCATATCAAATTTCTGCAAACGCAGCAAACATCTATCATCCACAAATTTGACTACAAGTCCAAGTCTAGCAAGCGCAGAGACAGACAATAGATTCTTCTTTATCCCTGGCACATACAAAGCATCTGAAAGTGTGAAAGCGCTGCCATTTGCAGCAGTAAGCATAATTTTACCAACATCCTTTATTGGATAAGAAGCATTATTGGCACATGTGACAGTATTCCCATTAGGGACAGCCTCAAGACAAGTGAACATATCACGATGCGAGGTAATGTGCTTTGTAGCACCACTGTCAAAATACCATACATCAGAGTCAACAAAAACTACCAAACATGCATTATGTACAGATGGGTCATACTGGCAATACACGCTAAATGCCCATTCTGTATCCTGTACAACATTTGCAGAATCTGCATTCGTAGAAGCATCCGCTATTGTGGCTGTATTTGTCTCTTTCTTTTTTGCCTCTTTAGCCTTTAGCTTAGGGTAATTCTTAATGACATGATCAGTTGCCTTACAATAGTTGCACCTGATCTTTTTCTTGCCTTTATCAAGAACCTTCTCAGACCTGTTGTTGCTACCTGTGGAAGGAGAAGAAGTTACAAACCTACTAATAGGAGAAGAAATAGTGGAAGGGGTTATCTTACCACTTTTTCTCTGCTGGGGGCAGCAACAAATGCCTCATCAACTGTACGCTGCCTAGCCCTGTTTTGCCTGGACTGCGCTTCTTGCAAGAGCTTGTTGACTAAAGTATCATACTTGACAACATCAGGTCTGTCCTCAGTAACAAGTCTCCACGTGGAAGCAAAAGTCTGATATGACTCAAGTAAAGCATCAAGAACAGTCTGCACAAGAGAATGATCAGGAATAATCTCACCTACAGAAATCAACTGTTCCTTAGGATCTTTAATCTCAGCAACAAGAAAAACATTCATGTCATCATCTTCTTGCATAATCTTCGATTCTAGCTCTTTACGCAGGTAAGAGATTTTTGCCTCGTTACGACCTACATACAAACCAGCTAGAATATCCCAAGCCTGTTTTGCTGTTTTAGCTAAACGAATATGTGGAGTGATTTTACGTGTGACAGAAAGTGCAATCAAGGCATGAGCCTGCACATCTTTACCATCCTAACGAGCTTGTTCATAGCAGTGGGTAAAACAGTAGCAACATTAGAGCTGCTAGAACCTGCAACATCCTCAACAGGTCCTACATCCACAGAACCTGGACGTACATCCATACCCTGCACAATGTTTCACAATCCTTTTGCAACCAAAACATGCTGCATCATGTATGCCCAAAGTGGGTAGTTGCTGTCTCCTTCAAATTTGTCATCAACAGCGAAATACATCATTGCTGTTATTAGCCATGGCCACTGACTGAAATTGATGCAAAAGCTACCTGTAAATGAAGCAAAGACTGAACAGAAAACAACTCGTGCTATGTAGCACGGTCCACAATAGAATATGTATGCCTGTTTTGCAGAAAATTGCACTGTCAAAATTTTTACACAAAATGACGAAAACACCTGTGCAGAACTTGTAATGCAAAAACGGAGCTCGAAACGACCTCAGATGCAATTTCTGAGAACCTGCAAGCACTAAGGGCTTTTTTGTAGAGTATAGGAAGCTGTAAGCGCTCGTGAAAGCTCACCTCAATTGGAGAACGTGAGTCGAAGGGTGCTAGCAGCGTAGCCCTGGGAGCCGATGCCTGCAATGATACCAATTGTTGGAATTAGGGTTGCAAGAAAGCACACAACTTGGAGAAGAAGAAGCAAGAATGCACACAACACACAATGTATTAGATTGTGTCAATGTACAAAAGATAAGATAGCCCTAGAATGATGGGCGTATATACAAGCCGGGGGAAAAAAACCTCCTAAAGAGGAAAAAAGTGTCCCGACGGTCCTAAGTGTGTTCATGTGAGGTCCCCCTATTCCCACCGAGCAACGGATTCGGGTACTAGCAGCGGAAGTAGCACTTCTCGCGTGGGACAGGGGTCCCACATTCGGGGCCTCGTCCACGGATATCCGGACAAAAGACTAATCTGTCGGTTTTTCCAAAACCGAACCCAGTAAAACTTCCCTTATCCGGAAAGCACGGGCGATTCCACCAAGATAACTCTTTACTCTAACGTAGTCAAGATCATTACGGATCAACTGATCTGACTGCACCTTTAACGGTACTTGGTCAAATCAAGGAAGAAACTTGCACTTGGATCATTGGGATCAACGCTTTTTTCCCCATCAAGAGGCACAGCCGTTGATTCCTATCCATAGAACAATTTCTATCCGGGATTTACTTCATCTATCGTAATAATAGAAATTAAATCTCGATTTACGGATCCATCAGTCCAGCCTAACCCCATCCGATCCCATGGGTTAGCCAACCGCCCAACCAACTGTAGTGATGGGATCCAATTTGGAATTTGGTTAGGTTTTGTCCCGGGTACCAAGGAAAAGAGTTCCAAGGCCCCCTAGCCGGAAGTTCATGCAAACATAAAATTAGGCACACCACTTACACACCCAATATGAAATTGCCTTTTTCTTAGCATCAGCTAACTTTAAAACAATCTTCTAATGAAACCATAGTACCACTGATCACAGTCTTCCAAATTATCCGATTGATTCTCAAATTTTCCATCATTCCTTCATCAGAGTATCTATGGCATCATTGGCAACTAGAACGCTCACCACCTGACCACTCAGGGGGCGTTTCTATAGTTCCTAGCCCATAATACTCGGCAATATAATCACTTATCAAGATGGACTCTCGTTGAAGATCAGCAAGATCAACCAACAGATCCATATAAAAGAGCCATGGACTCATCCGTTGAGGACCAGCAAGGTCAGTCAACCAGATCCATGCCCGGTTTCACAAAACAACTCTACTCCTTGTTCCAATATCTTCCTCGACGCACGCGTGGGTATCCTAGGCGACCCAGAGCCCGAGCACCGTATGGTCAGCACCCTCTAGGATCCTTCGCAGGTGACCTAGCGCTTCACTCATAGGCCGCTTCCTTGGTCCCTCATCCACCGTACCGGAAGCTCACCATTTTAATCGAACCGAGGCTGGTCAAGACCTCGGCCGACTTTGCTACGCGAGACGTCCTCCATTGACTCTCCGTCAGCAGTTGCAACTTTAACAGTTAGGTCTTCATGACCTTAATCCACAAGATGGTCAAAATGCTTCCCCAGCATTCTTGACATAAAACAGTCATTTACAAACAGTCACAAAATACAGTTTCTAAATCGAACTCTCATTTTTCCACATTATCCCTCATTAATTCACATTACTTATTCCACATTCCATTTATATGTGTACTCATCCAATCACATCATTTTTCATCTCTTCACTTCAGATTCTTTCACATCACATATCATATATTCACATCCATATCCACATCCATACATCCACATCCACATCCACATTCACATCCATACATCCACATCTACATGCTTATCTCCATTTTCACATCCTCATTTATACATCCACATCCCATATCCACATTCATACATACACATCCATATCCACATCTATACATCCACATCCACATGCATACATCCATTATCACGTCTTCATTCATACATCCACATCCATATACATACATACATCCACATCCACATCCACATTCCCATTCACATCTATACATCCACATCTACATCCACATACATACATACATCCACATCCACTTTTTCATTCACATCTATACATCCACATCTACATCCACATACATACATACATCCATATCCACATTCCCATTCACATCTATACATCCACATCTACATCCACATTCACATCCACATTCCCATTCACATCTATACATCCACATCTACATCTATATCCACATTCAATTCTATGCATATACATCTTCATGCATACATCCATTTTCACGTTCATATATCCATTTTCACATTCATACATCCATACTCCCATCTCCACATCCACACATCCACATACATACATCCATTTCCACATTCCCATTCATGTAACCCCATATGCCTTCACATCTAATCTTTTACATCACATCCATTCTCGTCCTATCACAACCCATATGCATCTTATCCTATCACATACACTTCTTACCTCATCCCATACACATCTTATCACATCTTAATTCATCTTATCACCTCTTATCATCTCTTATACACCTCTTATCACATCCTATCACATCTCATATCTATTTATAGAATACAAGAGAACTCTTATATTTGATATAAGATTTCTTTACACATTTACTTATGCATAAATTCCATTTAAGGAGATTAATACTTCCGAAGAAAAATCAATCTTTTATGCATCTTCCTATGCATAAATTCATTTTAAATGAAAATGACACTTTTGAATTAAAATTCAATCTTTTATGCATCTTCCTATGCATAAATTCAATTTAGATGAGAATGACACTTTTGAATTAAAAATCATTTTTTTAAAATGCATCTTCTTATGCATAAAGTCAATTTGGTAGGAATTATACTTTTAGAATAAAAGAATTTCTCTTATGCATCTAAGTTATGCATAAAATCCATTTATGATGAAAATCACACTTTTAGTATAAAAAGAATATCTTTTATGCATACCTATATGCATGAAATCCAATATGATAAAAGTAACACTCTTACAATAAAGTAATCAACTTTTATGCATACCTCTATGCATGAAATTCAATTATGATAAAAGTCACACTTTTATAATAAAATAATCAACTTTTATGCATACTTCTATACATGAAAATTAAAAATGATAAAAGTAACACTTTTGATATAAAAAAAATTTTCTTTTATGCATACTTCTATGCATGAAAATTAAAAATGATAAAAGTAACACTTTTGATATAAAAATTTTTCCTTTATGCATACTTCTATGCATGAAAATTAAAAATGATAAAAGTAACACTTTTGATATAAAAATTTTCCTTTATGCATACTTCTATGCATGAAAATTAAAAATGATAAAAATAACACTTTTGATATAAAAATTTATCTATTATGTATACTTCTATGCATGAAATAAAAATGGTAAAAATAACACTTTTGATATAAAAATTTATCCATTATGCATACTTCTATGCATGAAATAAAAATGGTAAAAATAACACTTTTGATATAAAAATTTATCCATTATGCATAATATTAAAATTCAATTTCTCCATGATTGTAATGAAATTCTTTCAATTAATCTAGGATGATAATTCCTAGAATATGGTAGGAAGTCCTCTTTTTATGCTTTGAATGAAATTATTTTATGCATAATTTTTATAAAAATTTTGCCATAGCTCCGCTGCTATGACTGATAAATCTCAATTTTTCTAAGGGATAATACTTATCATTAAGGAAATAATTAAAATGATCTCTAATTGGATTATTAATCCATAATGGATTGAATCATCAATATACATAAACTAAAAGCATAGAAAAAAGCCATTAATTTGGCCTCAAGCATAGCTTAATCTTGGGTTAAGAAAAAGCTTTATGAAAAGCTTGATTTGGATTGAGAACGGGTCATGAGTATGACCATTTCTTGAGTGAGAGAGAGAATTTACATAAGAATCATAAGAATTTAAACATAAATGAAAATTAACTTCAATAGCATTTATTAAATTATGTAACTCTTCACTACTATTCAAACTTCAATAGCATTTAAAAAAAACCATACCAATTAAAACTTCTCAAGCTTGAGAGGGGTTGAGAAGAGAGAAACATTGAGAAATTATAGAAAGATCAATATTCACTAATTACCTTACAACTTGCTTGATTCTTTGTTCACGGTAGAGGCCCCCAACCAATCAATTGGTTAAGTATGTTGATGGAGCCACTAATGGGGATTGAAGAAAGAGGGAAGCTCCAAAAACTAGTGAATTATTAAATGAATTCACAGTTTCTGGCTTAGGTGGAGTAGAGTAACGATGCATAAACACTATATATTTTTCAACAAGGGGGAGGCTTCTATTTATAGGAAAAATTGAGCTCCTAACCAAACAAACTGATTCTAGAATTTTCTAAATCAGTTTGGTCAATATTTGACCATTTTTAGGTCAGTTAAGCTAACTTTTTGGAACTAGACTTGAATGAGGAGAGAGGAGAGATGAAATATCTCAATTTTTATGAGTTTAAAACTCATTCAAGCATGTGAATTATGCACCTCCTTTAAAGAACTCCTCTTCCTTACATATGTGTCATAATGGAATCATTTTAATATTGCTCATAGTTTTTTTTTACTAATAATCCTTGTACATTTTCAACTCTTCATCTTATGTGAAATATGCACCTCCTTTAAAGAATTCCCCTTCCTTACATATGTCATATTTTTAATATTGCTCATAGTTTTTTACTAATAATCCTTGTACATTTTCAACTCTTCATCTTATGTGAAATATGCACCTCCTTTAAAGAATTCCCCTTCCTTACATATGTCATATTTTTAATATTGCTCATAGTTTTTTACTAATAATCCTTGTACATTTTCAACTCTTCATCTTATGTGAAATATGCACCTCCTTTAAAGAATTCCCCTTCCTTACATATGTCATATTTTTAATATTGCTCATAGTTTTTTTACTAATAATCCTTGTACATTTTCAACTCTTCACCTCATGTGAGCATTTACTCATTTTTGGGTATTTTCTTTTTACAAGTTGGATTTATCTCCTCCCTACACATGGATTGATGCTATTGGCCCATAGGAACCTTAATTAGACCATAGTCTAAAGATTTCTGAAAATCTAGACCCTTAGACTAAGGTTCTTTATACCTATTTTCAATTAATTCCAATTGCACATTGGAAAATTCTTTTTGAATTTCTGTTTCAGGAGAACTCATCTGAATTATAAGAGATATTTTTCTATCCAAAAATATTCAAAATCTGAATATTCTCTCTCTAGAATAATTTTTCTCTCTCTAGGCTAAAATAGTTAGCAACAAGGTCTTTATATTTCTGAAGAGGTTTGATTACAGGGGAAGATACTAGACATCAAAAAGGGGTTAGGGGAGGAATCTTACATTCTACCCCACTTAAAAAACGCGAGATGTCCCCATCTCGCAGTTGGAGTATGATTTCTTTCATCATCTTCTTCTTCTTCAATCACATTCAACTTTACGCCTTGGAAGTGAACGGTCGATTTTTCCCTGGTATTCTGCTGGAGTATGGATGACTTGAGAACTGTCGGTTAAGCCCTTGGGTTTTCAATTGCAGTAAAGATCTGCCCTTCTTTCCTCTTCTACTTCTTCTGAAATTGTGATTGCTCTGGCTGCTGCAGTCTGAGGTGGAATTCTTTCTCTTTGGTTGCCCCTGTTCTGGAAAGGGGTTCTGAGGTTACTCTGGGTAGAGGCAGACGGTTGATTTGGAGTTCTTCTGGGGTTACCCTGGCTTGGGTGAGACGGACCCTGATTAGACTGGTATGAAGGAATTGGTCTCTGAATTCGGGGTCCTAGACTTCCCTGTCCCCTTGACATGGCAGGAGTTGGGCAGTCTTTTAACTGATGACCAAAACCTTGGCATCCAAAACACCGGTTCTCACTTCTGGGCTCATTGTTCTGCATCCTTAAAATAGATGGTCCTCCTGAGAAAGTATTTTGGGGGAAGGATCTTCCTTCACTTTGGAGTCTTCCTGCATCTTGATTCTGAATCGGTCCTTGCTGCCTCTTTGGAGGTGGAAAGTTTGAAGTACCTTCCTGGGCTTGGAATCTTTTAAAGTTAGAGGGTGCAGGTTTTTGGCGGGACCTTTACTACAAAGGCTTTGGCAAAATCCTTTGTCATTTTTACTGCTTCAGCCATGGACACTGGTTTGGCATTTTTGACCAGTGTGTCCAAAGGTTCGTTCATTGCCCGAATGAACCTAGCCATGAGCTGTTCTTCATCTAGAGGTGGTGAGTATTTGAGTAGAAGAGCAAAGGCCTGGTGATATTCTTCAATGGTTTTGTTCTCCTGCTTTAGTTCTAAAAATTCATTCATTTTGGTTTCCAAAAATCTAGGGGGACAAAATCTCTTTCTCAAATAGGTTTTTAGGTCATTCCAAGATTGGGTATTTCTATTTAGACGGTTGGTGTCACAGTGGTTCCTCCATGCTACCCTGGCTGTTTCCACTATTTTCAACCGGCCAAGAGCTATTTTGCTCAGCTCATTATAACCTGTGACGTCAAAATACTCTTCCATGGCTTCCACCCATTTCTCCACAGTCTCACCCAGGTTCTCCCCTTCTCCTTTGAAGGGTCCTGGTTGAGTCCTATGAAGAGCCTTGCGAACATCAGGATCAAGTTCGTTATCTTCAGTGACAGGGTCTGGCTACTGACGGCTACGATTTCCTCGTCTCATGATTCTGTCAAAAATTTATATATTAGAGAGAGAATAGTTATAAGATTAGAGAGGAGATTCTTATTTTTGAATACCTCAAAAACTGGGGAGAATTCTTACATTCTACCCCACTTAAAAAAAAGCGCGAGATGTCCTCATCTCGTAGGAAGAGAACAACTCTTTTTCTTAAGATCCAATTTTATTCTGGGGTTCCTTATATTTTGGTCAACCCAACAGAATACTGGAATAAATATCCCTTAGAACTCATCAACAATTCATTCAGATCATATCATTCATATCTTTAACATGATAATGGTCCATTAGACCGAAAAATTTCCTTCTGAACATTCCTCCACGGGAATTTTAGTCAAGTAAGTTCTCAATTTGTCATCCCTTAACTTGATCTAACGGTCAAGTATTAATAGTAGCAAACTGACAGCACAATCCACTAATCTCATAGTGATTTGCTGAAATCATTATCATCATTCTAGTTATGAATATCATCACAGGGACTCGTCCCATTCCCCCTCATTGTGGTTTCATTATATTTCAACTAATTTTTAAAAATCATCATTTTTCAATCAGAATTTTCAATCAGAATCCAAATCAATTCATCCATTCTCAAACAGAATTAAAAATCATATCAATCACATTCGAAATCATCATCTAGATAGCATTAACGCTTATAATTTCAAGGCTTAGATTTACTCGTATATACTGTCAGTAAAGAGCTGCAGTATACTCTCGGTATATACGGTTAGTCACGGCCCTTGGAATTATAAGGTAAATACCATCATGTCTAGGCCTCAAGCAAGTCAGGGATTCTATAATTGCGGTACTTCCATCTGAAGACCCAATTACCAAATTATGAATTTTAGTTTGAATATCAAATTGTATGACTTATATCACACAATTACAACCTTTTTGTGTTTCTTGATAAATTTTTGACCTATTTGTCTTCTCAGTTGATCTTTATTAACCAAATGCTCTGATACCAACTGTGAGGTCCCCCTATTCCCACCGAGCAACGGATTCGGGTACTAGCAGCGGAAGTAGCACTTCTCGCGTGGGACAGGGGTCCCACATTCGGGGCCTCGTCCACGGATATCCGGACAAAAGACTAATCTGTCGGTTTTTCCAAAACCGAACCCAGTAAAACTTCCCTTATCCGGAAAGCACGGGCGATTCCACAAAGATAACTCTTTACTCTAACGTAGTCAAGATCATTACGGATCAACTGATCTGACTGCACCTTTAACGATACTTGGTCAAATCAAGGAAGAAACTTGCACTTGGATCATTGGGATCAACGCTTTTTTCCCCATCAAGAGGCACAGCCGTTGATTCCTATCCATAGAACAATTTCTATCCGGGATTTACTTCATCTATCGTAATAATAGAAATTAAATCTCGATTTACGGATCCATCAGTCCAGCCTAACCCCATCCGATCCCATGGGTTAGCCAACCGCCCAACCAACTGTAGTGATGGGATCCAATTTGGAATTTGGTTAGGTTTTGTCCCGGGTACCAAGGAAAAGAGTTCCAAGGCCCCCTAGCCGGAAGTTCATGCAAACATAAAATTAGGCACACCACTTACACACCCAATATGAAATTGCCTTTTTCTTAGCATCAGCTAACTTTAAAACAATCTTTTAATGAAACCATAGTACCACTGATCACAGTCTTCCAAATTATCCGATTGATTCTCAAATTTTCCATCATTCCTTCATCAGAGTATCTATGGCATCATTGGCAACTAGAACGCTCACCACCTGACCACTCAGGGGCCGTTTCTATAGTTCCTAGCCCATAATACTCGGCAATATAATCACTTATCAAGATGGACTCTCGTTGAAGATCAGCAAGATCAACCAACAGATCCATATAAAAGAGCCATGGACTCATCCGTTGAGGACCAGCAAGGTCAGTCAACCAGATCCATGCCCGGTTTCACAAAACAACTCTACTCCTTGTTCCAATATCTTCCTCGACGCACGCGTGGGTATCCTAGGCGACCCAGAGCCCGAGCACCGTATGGTCAGCACCCTCTAGGATCCTTCGCAGGTGACCTAGCGCTTCACTCATAGGCCGCTTCCTTGGTCCCTCATCCACCGTACCGGAAGCTCACCATTTTAATCGAACCGAGGCTGGTCAAGACCTCGGCCGACTTTGCTACGCGAGACGTCCTCCATTGACTCTCCGTCAGCAGTTGCAACTTTAACAGTTAGGTCTTCATGACCTTAATCCACAAGATGGTCAAAATGCTTCCCCAGCATTCTTGACATAAAACAGTCATTTACAAACAGTCACAAAATACAGTTTCTAAATCGAACTCTCATTTTTCCACATTATCCCTCATTAATTCACATTACTTATTCCACATTCCATTTATATGTGTACTCATCCAATCACATCATTTTTCATCTCTTCACTTCAGATTCTTTCACATCACATATCATATATTCACATCCATATCCACATCCATACATCCACATCCACATCCACATTCACATCCATACATCCACATCTACATGCTTATCTCCATTTTCACATCCTCATTTATACATCCACATCCCATATCCACATTCATACATACACATCCATATCCACATCTATACATCCACATCCACATGCATACATCCATTATCACGTCTTCATTCATACATCCACATCCATATACATACATACATCCACATCCACATCCACATTCCCATTCACATCTATACATCCACATCTACATCCACATACATACATACATCCACATCCACTTTTTCATTCACATCTATACATCCACATCTACATCCACATACATACATACATCCATATCCACATTCCCATTCACATCTATACATCCACATCTACATCCACATCTACATCCACATTCACATCCACATTCCCATTCACATCTATACATCCACATCTACATCTATATCCACATTCAATTCTATGCATATACATCTTCATGCATACATCCATTTTCACGTTCATATATCCATTTTCACATTCATACATCCATACTCCCATCTCCACATCCACACATCCACATACATACATCCATTTCCACATTCCCATTCATGTAACCCCATATGCCTTCACATCTAATCTTTTACATCACATCCATTCTCGTCCTATCACAACCCATATGCATCTTATCCTATCACATACACTTCTTACCTCATCCCATACACATCTTATCACATCTTAATTCATCTTATCACCTCTTATCATCTCTTATACACCTCTTATCACATCCTATCACATCTCATATCTATTTATAGAATACAAGAGAACTCTTATATTTGATATAAGATTTCTTTACACATTTACTTATGCATAAATTCCATTTAAGGAGATTAATACTTCCGAAGAAAAATCAATCTTTTATGCATCTTCCTATGCATAAATTCATTTTAAATGAAAATGACACTTTTGAATTAAAATTCAATCTTTTATGCATCTTCCTATGCATAAATTCAATTTAGATGAGAATGACACTTTTGAATTAAAAATCATTTTTTTAAAATGCATCTTCTTATGCATAAAGTCAATTTGGTAGGAATTATACTTTTAGAATAAAAGAATTTCTCTTATGCATCTAAGTTATGCATAAAATCCATTTATGATGAAAATCACACTTTTAGTATAAAAAGAATATCTTTTATGCATACCTATATGCATGAAATCCAATATGATAAAAGTAACACTCTTACAATAAAGTAATCAACTTTTATGCATACCTCTATGCATGAAATTCAATTATGATAAAAGTCACACTTTTATAATAAAATAATCAACTTTTATGCATACTTCTATACATGAAAATTAAAAATGATAAAAGTAACACTTTTGATATAAAAAAAAATTTCTTTTATGCATACTTCTATGCATGAAAATTAAAAATGATAAAAGTAACACTTTTGATATAAAAATTTTTCCTTTATGCATACTTCTATGCATGAAAATTAAAAATGATAAAAGTAACACTTTTGATATAAAAATTTTCCTTTATGCATACTTCTATGCATGAAAATTAAAAATGATAAAAATAACACTTTTGATATAAAAATTTATCTATTATGTATACTTCTATGCATGAAATAAAAATGGTAAAAATAACACTTTTGATATAAAAATTTATCCATTATGCATACTTCTATGCATGAAATAAAAATGGTAAAAATAACACTTTTGATATAAAAATTTATCCATTATGTATAATATTAAAATTCAATTTCTCCATGATTGTAATGAAATTCTTTCAATTAATCTAGGATGATAATTCCTAGAATATGGTAGGAAGTCCTCTTTTTATGCTTTGAATGAAATTATTTTATGCATAATTTTTATAAAAATTTTGCCATAGCTCCGCTGCTATGACTGATAAATCTCAATTTTTCTAAGGGATAATACTTATCATTAAGGAAATAATTAAAATGATCTCTAATTGGATTATTAATCCATAATGGATTGAATCATCAATATACATAAACTAAAAGCATAGAAAAAAGCCATTAATTTGGCCTCAAGCATAGCTTAATCTTGGGTTAAGAAAAAGCTTTATGAAAAGCTTGATTTGGATTGAGAACGGGTCATGAGTATGACCATTTCTTGAGTGAGAGAGAGAATTTACATAAGAATCATAAGAATTTAAACATAAATGAAAATTAACTTCAATAGCATTTATTAAATTATGTAACTCTTCACTACTATTCAAACTTCAATAGCATTTAAAAAAAACCATACCAATTAAAACTTCTCAAGCTTGAGAGGGGTTGAGAAGAGAGAAACATTGAGAAATTATAGAAAGATCAATATTCACTAATTACCTTACAACTTGCTTGATTCTTTGTTCACGGTAGAGGCCCCCAACCAATCAATTGGTTAAGTATGTTGATGGAGCCACTAATGGGGATTGAAGAAAGAGGGAAGCTCCAAAAACTAGTGAATTATTAAATGAATTCACAGTTTCTGGCTTAGGTGGAGTAGAGTAACGATGCATAAACACTATATATTTTTCAACAAGGGGGAGGCTTCTATTTATAGGAAAAATTGAGCTCCTAACCAAACAAACTGATTCTAGAATTTTCTAAATCAGTTTGGTCAATATTTGACCATTTTTAGGTCAGTTAAGCTAACTTTTTGGAACTAGACTTGAATGAGGAGAGAGGAGAGATGAAATATCTCAATTTTTATGAGTTTAAAACTCATTCAAGCATGTGAATTATGCACCTCCTTTAAAGAACTCCTCTTCCTTACATATGTGTCATAATGGAATCATTTTAATATTGCTCATAGTTTTTTTTTACTAATAATCCTTGTACATTTTCAACTCTTCATCTTATGTGAAATATGCACCTCCTTTAAAGAATTCCCCTTCCTTACATATGTCATATTTTTAATATTGCTCATAGTTTTTTACTAATAATCCTTGTACATTTTCAACTCTTCATCTTATGTGAAATATGCACCTCCTTTAAAGAATTCCCCTTCCTTACATATGTCATATTTTTAATATTGCTCATAGTTTTTTACTAATAATCCTTGTACATTTTCAACTCTTCATCTTATGTGAAATATGCACCTCCTTTAAAGAATTCCCCTTCCTTACATATGTCATATTTTTAATATTGCTCATAGTTTTTTTACTAATAATCCTTGTACATTTTCAACTCTTCACCTCATGTGAGCATTTACTCATTTTTGG